>NC_092340.1:110645833-111015000 GCF_046630445.1 Rutidosis leptorrhynchoides
AATTGGAAAAGATAAAATCCAAAAATATTTGATTTTTACTGAATAAATGCTATTTTTAGCATTATACCGAATCTGACATCCAACAGTACAGATTCGGTAAGTTCAAAGTTTTTAAAAATTGTCTCAGAATTGTTTTTCATGAAAAGATTGAAATGAATTTTAATAGGAAAAATTAATTTGTCAAGATTTTGAAGTTAAATTGATAAAGTTTTGAAAAATGGACTGTATTCGGTAAAATAGGCCCATTCGGTAAAGCCCATTCTGTATTTTATCTTCGGTATCTATAAAAGGATGGTCAAAGTCAAACTAACTCTCTTACTATGCTTAATTACCTACCTAGTCTAATTGAACATACCGAATCTGCCTAATCTACCGAATCCGTTCTTCTATTTCTTCAAATCTTTGGTATAATTTCATTTTAATCATTGCTTTAGATACATACGTGTAGATCTGAGAAAAATTAAATGTTTTTCAACCAGAAAAGATCAAAATAACTAGATTGTAACTCTCAATTTTGAAATTCTGTTGTTTATACTGAGTCTGAGTCATATTCTTTTAATCTTTGATTAAACTCAATTGATTTGGTTAATTAACATGAATTCTTGTCTACTCTGAGTTATATTGATTGATCTATCATTTGACCAAGCTTGATTACATGTTTAATTGATTGTTTGATAGATTCTGTATCTACCGAATATGTTCTGTCTACTGTACCGAGTCTGTTCATACGATTAACATGTTGATTTGCTTCTAATTGAGTGGTTAATTGATTATGGTTGTGATTTTACATGATAGAATATGCATGTTTGAGTGACTTTATGTTAATTTTGGAGATACCGAATCAGTTCTTCTCTTGATACCGAATCTGACTTTTGGTACCTTGAAACTTTCTGATTTTTATCTTCAAACACTTAACATGTTTATTCTATATCTTTCTGATCTGAAAACTCAAGCTTATTTGGTTACAGAATCTCAAGTTTTCATGACTACCGAATCTGCTTGATAGTGTGTTTAAAAATTGACCAAGTGTTGTTCTGATTCTTTGTGTTATATAATTGATTTTGCATGATGAATTTGTATTGTGATGAATATCATATGAATGTCATGATTGTCAATTACTTGTTCATATTTGAGAATAAAGGATTTTTATATCTTTGAAAAACCATAAAAATCATAAAAGATAAAAGATAAAACATATACAAAGGATTTCAAAGGCAAATAAGAATAGAGATATATGCTTTATGTTAAATATCTTGTGGTCTTCTATTTCTTATTTATACAGCTAAATGATGAACAATCACTTCATCAACTCTGAAACCAACATTCCCTGCAACTACTGGACTGTAATTCTAGAGAGACACACTCTGTGGCCTGCTCTAAACTCTACAGTCCGTGTACCTGTAACAGATCTGGAGCTACTTAACAGAACAATTAGGTTTGTAGAAGCTACACAACCTACTGCCAAAAATCCAGAGGGAACACAAGCTCATTTTGAATTTCAACTGAGAGGAGTTCAAGGGAGGAGGAGTATCACTAAGGCTGATTTCAGGAGGATATTCAGACTTACTGTTGTGCAGAATGCTCCTGCTTTTCCTGCTACTCAACAAATGATGTCATCTGTCTTCGATCTTGGTTATGTTGGAGCCCGCAATGTTCCTCCGGCTAAGTTTCAGAAGAAATATCTGCACTCAAGTTGGTATGTGATCTTCTCAATCATCAATAAATGCTTGCTGATGACAAGGAGTGGATCCGACAGCCTGACTGTGCCTATGCTGAAGTTGTTCTACTCTTTCATAAGAGTAGAAGCTCCTGACTATGCAGAAATAATATGGGACTTGGTTCAAGCTCAAGTTGATAAACCAAGGGTTCATACATCCCTTATGAAAGGTTTTTCTGTATCTTTATCCATGATGCTATAAATGCTTGCAGAAATGCAAATATCTTTGTACCAGGTTCACATGGATTACAGATGAAACGATTTGGGGAGCTGAAGATGATTACCCCGATGGTATCTGATAATCAATTCACTGCGCCGATTCCAAATTGGCTAGCGAGGCTAACTAAACCGCAAGACGCGTGTATGCATTCTTATTTTGAGGCTGTAGGAATACCTCTTCCGAACCCGGTACAACAAGAACAAGTTAAACCCGCCGCGGTTCCAGCCCCAGAGGTTGTAGAGGAACCTGTAGTACAACCACCTGGACCAGCTAATCCTCCACTTAGGGTGAACCTTAAACGATCTAGGGCAGCACACCAAGCTCAACCCGTGAGGATCAGGGAACTTAGTCCAACTAGGATTGAACCAACCCTTTCCACAACACCCGAAGTGAGCAGTGATACCAACACTTCAGCAACAGCATTTGAATTGTCTCCCGAACATTCTCTTAAGAGAACTCGATATATACCTAATGAGATGATTCAGACTCCGCCAACCTAATGAGTAACTAGATCTAGGACTTCGACACCTATCGTCCGCCAAACAGTTACTACAACCGTTGGTGATACGGACCAAGACCTAGAACCAATTAGGTCACCCTCACCCATTTTCGTATCACATCCAATAATAACAGTAAGCCCTACGCTAAATGAAGCGCAAGTTTCGGTAGGCAAGAGATTTAAACGCGCGGATAGGTAAAAAGACCACTAAGCCCATCCAATCTAAACAGGACTTAATAATAAATCCTACAAAGCAAGGTGCTTCGGCATCTAAGGAAGTAAAGTCTTCCTCTGCAGTAAAGTCTGCGTTGACTCAATCGATTGAGGAAACTCAATCATTGAAGTCCAGAACGGCCGAAGGGGAGCCGAAAAGTCTTGAAAAGGCACCCTGCGTATCGGCTGGAAATCCTCCTATGCCTCAACGTACAACAGGGTCTCGAGGTCTGGCTTATCTTGATGAGGGAGATCTGCCGCATCCCATGGAAATGAGTCAACATGAAAATCCTTCGGGATATTTATCAGACTTCCAGCAGACTGATCCCTTGGTTCATGAAAGTGATCCATTGGATCAAACCACTTCTCTTCCGAATTCTGAATCTCAGGGTCTGGAGGAAGAGTCTTTAACTGAAAGAGATGTGCCACCTCATGGTATATCAATGATTTCAGGAGTCGGAGATAGCAATATCTCTGCGAGAGCTAAATCGACGGGTAGTTCTGCTACTCTGTCAGAGTCCCATGAGACTAAAGTCATGGAGGTGGATGCTTCGAAAGAAACTTCGCCGGTGACAACTCCGGTTGTTACCCAACCTCCATCAGAAGGGGATATCACGAATCTGACTAGTAGTATGTATAGCCCTACATATAAGAATAATACCACACAATCATCCTTACCTGCCCTCACGGCAACTCAAACACTTCCATTGACATCGCCTTCAACAGATGCTGCTAATGCTGCTTTTGTTCATGGTTACACTGTTGTTTCTCCAACTGGGTCACCTTCTCGGATTTCAAATAGATATGGATTACAGTATCTCTCTGACAATGAGGTGGAGGAGCTCTATCTTGCTGAGTTTGCTAAACGGACTTATCTTGATGAAGTTCGCGAGACTATGATGATTTACCTTGAGCAAGCAAGGATAGTGTATCCTTTCTCTCCATGCAAGTCACCTGGACCAATTCACATGCCTGATCATGATGATTTCGATCCCGATAATCTTCATGAGGGGGAGAATAGACAAAGTGGTCATCGGTCCAGTGGTTATGAAGCTGGTACATCTAGTCAACAGAAGGATAAAGATGTTGTTTATATATCTGATTCCGGTAGTGATGAAATTGAGGAAATCCAGCAGTGTGAAAGTTTTCTAGATGAATAATGATTATGGATACAGTTGATCAATCAGAGAATAAGTCATCTCAAGAGAACAATCAAAATTTTGACAACATTGAAGATATTTTGAAGGGGTCATCGAGTATCGCCAATGAATTCAATGATCATCAACTTATTAACTTGACATCTCCAACTGATGAATTTGGAATACACTTCGAAAAGGAGATTTTCTCTAATGGCAAAGAAGATACTACGACTCCTCCTGATTTGAATATTCCATTTCAAACTGCAGAGATTGTTCTTGAGCGTGATGCTGATTACCAACTAAGTGAGGATGAAGAGAAAAAGATTCTTTGTTCACCATTCATTGAACAACAAGCGTATAGAATCTATGGTGATTCTGATCTAGTCCTTTCTGCATCAATGAGTGTTCTGGGTGCATGGAAATATCATAAGAAGCTAGAATATCTCAAAGCTTATCTGAGTGTTCGCAATAAATTCAAATTGAAGAATGAAGAGAAACTTCAAATTCAGCGGAATTCAAAGATCAAAAGCATAAATAAGATTTTGATGATTAATAAGGATGAAGTGAAGATGCCATTGTTTCAAGTTACAAGAATGGATGATGAGGATTATCAGTTTTCAGAAGCGGATTTTGATAAACTAAAGATGGAAGACATTATTTTCATTTACAATTATTTAACTAACTTAAATGAATCTACAACAACTTATCATGCTACTGCAATGAAGGCAGTCTACAGGTTTATTCTTGATTCAATGAGATGGATGTCTGTTCATGATTTTCAAATGAGTTTGGAATCTAGACACAAAAAGCTCGAAATCAAACCGCCAAATCAAGTGATTGAAGAGCTAAGATACATGTCCTTACTTGAAGTGAGTGACTGTCCATATGGGTTTGCATTTGTCAATTCTCACTATACAAAGATCTTCATCAGAGTCTCAGATTTCAGAAGATACTCAGACGGAACGTTGATGTATGCTTTCAAATACATGAGATGGAGACTGATCAATAAATGCTATTCAACTGAAGATAATGAGATTGTCAAGTACATTCTCACTAGATTGAAAAGTCATCTCAAAACAAGAGTGAATATACGAAGATATGAGAATCTCAAGGGATTCAAATCTAAAGTTCACTTCAGAGGAACAAAGTTCCTTTAGATGTTTTCAATAGGATTATATTGTAAAGTTCACATTTAACACTAAGGGGGAGATTTTTAGGACCCCGAAGTTGTATAGTGTTAATGTGAATTAAGCTTAAATGAAGGTTCCTTAGAAGAGGGCTATATAAGGAACATAAGTAGTCCTAATTAGATAGCCATTGCATTGTAACCGAGTTCTAGAAGCTGTGGAATGTAATTTTACCGATTCTCTCTCATACCGAGTCTTCTTCCTATATACCGAATCTTACTCTATCTTATCTTTTCTCTCAATCTCAACATGATCTGACCTATCATTTATAACTAATAGGATATTCAGTGAATGCACTGAGCAAAACGTTCACCACCTTTCATACGTTCACCACCTGTAACTCGATCAAGACATCTAGCCAATATTGTCACCGTTGATTTTTCTTTAGAATCGTCATCTAGTCGACCAAGTACTCCAATTCAAATTTTCGATAATCCATTTTTTGAACCCGACCTCACAATTGAGAATCTGGAGGATATGCAGGGACAATTCAGAGATCCTGAACCACTAATCTTTCTTCCGGAACCACCAATCATTCAAACAGAGATTGTTGAGGAACAACCCATTAAATCAGAATCCTATAGTGATTCAGATTCAACAAATTCAATCATGGAAAATCTGGAACCTCTAAGTATGGAAGACCGAATGCGAGGTAAACGCACTGGCCAAGGTCACGCAATTACTCAACCTGAAATTAATGCGCCAGATTATGAAATCAAAGAACAAATCCTACACATGATGACTAATCAATGCCAATTTAGTGGTGCGCTGAAGGAAGATCCAAACGAACATATTCGTACCTTTAATAGGATCTGTACTTTATTTAAAATCCGAGAAGTTGAGGATGAAAAGATATATCTCATGTTATTTCCCTGGACTTTAAAGGGAGAAGCCAAAGATTGGTTAGAATCGTTACCTGAAGGGGCGATTGATACATGGGACGTTTTAGTTGAAAATTTTCTTAAACAATTCTTTCCGGCATCTAAAGTCGTGAGACTTCAAGGAGAAATTGTTACGTTCACGCAAAAGCCAAATGAAACTCTATATGAAGCGTGGACAAGATTTGGAAAGTTATTGAGAGGATGTCCGCAACATGGTTTAGACACCTGTCAAATAGTACAAATATTCTACCAAGGATGTGACATCACTACAAGAAAAGACATAGATATAGCAGCTGGTGGTTCTATTATGAAGAAAACTGCAACTGATGCTTATAAAATTATTAATAACACTGCTTCCCACTCACATGAGTGGCACCAAGAAAAAGATATCATTAGATCATCTAAAGCAGCTAGAGCTGATTCTAGCCATGACTTTGATTCCATTTCCGCAAAGATAGATGCTGTCAAGAGACGAATGGAAAAGATGACTAAAGATATCCACTCAATACGAATTAGTTGTGAGCAGTGTGGAGGACCACATTTGACAAAAGATTGTCTCAGTATTGAACTAACAATGGAACAAAGAGAGAATGTTTCATACATAAACCAAAGGCCTGGAAATAATTATCAGAATAATTATCAACCGCCAAGACCAATCTACAATCAAAATCAGAACTATAATCGAAATATTCCATACAACAACCAACAAGGTCCTAGCAATCAACAAGTATCCAATAATACTTACAACCAACAAAGACCAATTTTTCAAAATAAACCACCACAAACCGATGATAAAAAGCCAAATTTAGAAGATATGATGTCGAAGCTAGTTGAATCTCAAACTCAATTTTTCACATCTCAAAAACAAACCAATGAACAAAATGCTCAAGCATTTAGAAATCAACAAGCTTCTATTCAAAATTTGGAACAAGAAGTGAGCAACCTAGCAAGGTTGATAGGTGAAAGAAAATCGAGAAGTCTACCTAGCGATACAAATGCTAACCCCGAGAATGAAACAGCTAAAGCCATTACCACAAGAAGTGGTATTACACTTAAACCACCTGAAATGCCTGTAATTTCTGATGAAGCTATTCCTACTCTAAAAGAACCACAATCTGAGCAAGATAAGGAAAAAGAACCGGTAGTTGAGAAGGTTAAATGAAGATAACACAGTTAAGGCTAAACCTTATGTTAAATGATACCAACCACCACTTCCTTACCCGAGTAAAATGAGAAAAGAGAGACTTGAAGCCGAGCAATCCAAATTTTTGGATATGTTTAAACAGATAAATGTCAATCTTCCTTTCATTGATGTAATTTCAGGAATGCCTAGATATGCTAAATTCTTGAAAGATCTAATCACAAATAGAAAAAAAATGGAAGAACTCTCGGCTGTTACTATGAATGCTAATTGTTCTGCAGTGCTGTTGAATAAGATACCAGAAAAATTATTAGATCCAGGAAGTTTCACAATTCCATGTTTTCTGGGTAGTCCTAGTTCAATAGAAGCATTGGCAGACTTAGGTGCTAGAATAAATTTAATGCCGTATTCACTATACGCTAAACTAGACCTTGGAGAATTGAAACCAACACAAATAAGCATACAACTGGCAGATAGATCAGTAAAATATCCTAGAGGGATAATGGAGAACATGCTAGTTAAAGTTGGTACTTTAGTATTTCCAGTAGATTTTGTTATTCTGGACATGGAAGAAGATTCTTGAGTTCCTCTCATATTAGAAAGACCATTCTTAAACACGGCCAAAGAAATAATAGATGTGTTTGGTAAGAAACAGACCCTAAGTATAGAGGACGAGAGTGTTACCTTTTCAGTTGATAGAGCAATGCAACAACCGCAATCTGCAGATGATACATGTTATTATATTCAAACTATAGATTCACATGCAGAATTGTTAGAAGAATTTCTAGAATTACAAGGAACAGGAGAATGTTCTTTAGGAGAAGGAACTGAACCAATTGATGAAACTGAAATGTTAGCTACACTTATGGCTAATGGATATGAACCAACAATAGAAGAAATTCAAATGCTAAAATAAGAAGACAGATATCGATATAAATCATCGATAGAAGAACCACCGACATTAGAGTTAAAGCCACTTCCAAACCATTTAGAATATGCTTATTTACATGGTGAATCTGAATTACCTGTAATAATATCGTCTTCTCTTACGGAAAATGAAAAATCTCAACTCATTTCTGTGCTAAAAGCTCATAAACCAGCTATTGCATGGAAAATTCATGATATTAAAGGAATAAGTCCTTCGTATTGCACACATAAAATCCTTATGGAAGAAGGTCATAAAACTTATGTACAACGCCAACGAAGACTAAATCCTAATATGCAAGATGTTGTTAAGAAAGAAATTATTAAACTGCTAGATGCAGGTTTAATTTATCTAATATATGATAGTCCATGGGTAAGCCCAGTTCAATGCGTACCTAAGAATGGTGGCATGACTGTCATCACAAATGAGAAAAATGAGCTTATTCCTACTAGGACTGTAACAGGATGGCGTGTTTGTATTGATTATAGAAAATTAAATGACGCCACCAGAAAAGATCACTTTCCCTTACCTTTCATTGATCAACTGTTGGAAAGATTAGCCGGAAATAGTTACTATTGTTTTCTTGATGGTTTTTCCGGATATTTTCAAATTCCAATAGCACCCGATGACCAAGAGAAAACCACATTCACGTGCCCTTATGGTACTTTTACTTACAAACGCATGCCATTTGGACTTTGCAACGCCCCTGCAACCTTTCAAAGGTGCATGATGGCGATTTTTCACGACATGATAGAAGAATGCATGAAAGTTTTCATGAATGACTTTTCAGTCTTCGGTGATACATTTGAATCATGTCTAGTTAATCTTGAACGAATGTTTATTAGATGTGAACAATCAAATCTAGTACTTAATTGGGAGAAATGCCATTTCATGGTTAAAGAAGGCATCGTTCTTGGCCATAAAATTTCAAAGGAAGGAATTGAAGTGGATAGAGCTAAAGTAGATGTAATTGCTAAACTTCCACATCTCACCAATGTTGGAGGAGTTAGGAGTTTTCTAGGGCATGCCGATTTTTACCGACGTTTCATAAAAGATTTTTCTAAAATTGCCACACCTATGAATAAACTCCTAGAAAAGGATGCTCCATTCATCTTTTCAGATGAATGCATCAAATCTTTTAATATTCTTAAAGAAAAACTCACTAATGGGCCGATCATGATGACTCCAAATTGAAATCTACCGTTTGAACAAATGTGCGATGCAAGTGATTTTGCAATGGGAGCCGTTTTAGGACAAAGGATTGAAAAATGATTTCAACCTATTTATTTTGCTAGTAAGACGTTACAAGGAGCACAAACGAATTATACAACTACTGAAAAAGAACTCCTTACTATTGTCTTTTCTTTTGACAAATTTCTTTCATATCTCGTTCTAGCTAAAACGGTGGTCTATACTGACCATTCTGCTCTTAGATACCTATTTTCGAAACAAGATGCTAAACCAAGATTAATCTGTTAGATCTTACTCTTACAAGAGTTTGATATAGAAATTCGAGATAAAAAGGGAGCAGAAAATCTAGCCGCTGAACATCTTTCTCGTCTTGAAAATCCCGAATTAGAAGTTCTAAATGAATCGGCCATACAAGACAACTTTCCTGATGAATATCTATTGAAGATAGATTATAGTGAAATTTCATGGTTTGCAGACTATGCAAACTACTTAGTATGTGGATTCCTTGAAAAAGGATTATCGTACCAAAAATGAAAGAAAATCTTTAGTGATATAAAACACTATTTCTGGGAAGATCCACATTTGTTTAAAAGTTGTCCTGATGGAATAATACGCCGATGTGTATTCGGAGATGAAGCTAGTCAAATCTTAAACCATTGTCACACATGACCAACAGGAGGGCATAATGGGCCTCAACTCACAACAAGAAAACTTTACGATGCTGGATTCTATTGGCCTACAATTTTCAAAGACGCACACCTTCTTTGCAAATCCTGTGATGCTTGTCAAAGAGCCGGAAAAATAAGTCAACGTGATGAAATGCCACAAAATGTCATTCAAGTATGTGAAGTATTTGACATTTAGGGTATTGACTTTATGGGTCCATTTCCAAAATCTCATAATAATCTCTACATTCTCGTTGCCATTGATTATGTATCTAAATGGGTGGAAGCACAAGCTCTCTCAACTAACGATGCACGAGTTGTAGTCAACTTTTTAAAACGTCTTTTTGCAAGGTTTGGAACACCAAAAGCTTTAATAAGTGATCGGGGTACTCATTTTTGTAATAATCAACTTGAGAAAGTTCTCAAAAGATACGGAGTAACTCATAAAAGCTCCACTGCTTATCATCCACAGACAAGTGGACAAGTTGATGATGGAATTTCGTATGCCCGAGAGACATATTAAATTAACGTGGCTAATATGTTTTGATCCAAGTCGGGTCATACCCAATAACAAGCTTACCAAACCCTTATTCGTATTTGATCTTAGCGATTGGATTATTGATTAAATACGCGACACTTGAACTTTAAGAAAAATGGTTTTCTTAAATACTACTTGATGTGTACATGTATATATATATGTATAAATTATGGAATAATTTATATAATATGGATTTAATTATTTATAGGTTAAATAATTAATAAATTTATGTTACATTTTATATAGATGGGTTTTATATAATGATATGTACATAAATAAATATGGAAGTTTATAAAAATTAAATTTTATAAAATCTAACTTTATAAAAATTAACTTTTATAAACAAAGGGAGTAGTGGCATTGGAGTTGTAAGCAAGTGTGCTAGATTCCTTTTCTTGGTCAATTACATATCCCATTTCCCATATACATGCATGCTTGACTCTTTGAAAAAGACATACTTGCAAATACACATCAAAATAGAGAGCAAAAAAACTGCACAAGACCTTCTTTCTTTTGCTGCCTGGCCGTGGCATTTTTTGGGTGAAAGGGTGATCAAAATTTGGTTTTTGCAAGCTCCAATCAAGTGTTAATAAATCCTAACTAAAGTACAAAGGTTTGGAGTTAAAGGCTTGGGGTATTACTTGCTTGAGGCTTCAAGTTAGAAGCTCCATTTTCATCATCTTCATCATCAACTTTCTCACTTGAAAATAACCCTCAACTAGCTTGAGGAGGTATATATATCTTACTTCCTTGTTCTTGTATGTAAGCATATGTTTCAAGACTTGATATTAACATGGAATTTAACTAAATGGTTAAACATATAAACATGAACCTAACTTTTGCTTCCGCTTGCTTAAACACTACTACAAATTGGTTTTGTAATTTTGTTAACTAGAAGAACATGTTTTATGAACTTGTTAAATTCCATCAATGGTATCAGAGCCGAAGTCTATGGATTATGCTTCGTATATTGTCTTTAAACCCACTATATTTGCATTCCATATACATGCATGAAAATGGAATACAAAAATTTTCGGGTTTGGGAGGGTTGGTGATGTAGGCCGAATTTTGGACACCCAAAATGGGTTTTGGGTTGCTCCATTTTGGTCATTTTGTTGATACATTAATGTTCACAATCAATGCCTAGACCTTGTGGTTGTTTGGTTGCTTGGTTGGATGATTTGTATTATTCATTAAGTTTGTAATAATTTATTCAAATTTGGTTTGTAATAATTATTCATTTGGTTATGTAATTTATTTTATATTTGGTATGTAAAATAGATTAGGTTGTATTTTCATTTTTTTAGACAAAATGTATTAGGATATATTTTGTAAAATAATGAAGATGATGAAGACTTGAAGAACACATGAAGAAGCATTTGGATGCAAGATTAAGTGGGAGATTTAAAATCTCCTACTTTGTGTTATAACCCCTTCATCGGTGGCATTTGTTTTCGGCTAAACAAATGTCCACCAAAATGGCTTGATTGTGAACATATGATTTTGCATGCGTGGTTGTTTTGTATGATTATGTGGATTGTATGTTTGTATGCTACAAGTTAATCACACAAGTCAACAACTAGAAAACGACAATTTAATTGGTTAAATTAGACATATTAACGACATGCAAAACGTCAATTTAAATGGTTAAATTAAAAATGGCTAAAAGGACATTAATAATCGGTTATTAAGAGCATGATAAGGATCATACATATAAAATGGTTTATATCAAGTAATTGGCTAATTACAAGACATGAAAATGGTTTTTCATAAGTACCATACACTAAATGCATGTTGGTGTATGGCATAAAAGTTTTCTCAAACTAGAATAAACGAAAACTTAAAATCCCTTTTACAAACAAGGATAACAAGTTTAACGCCATCCTTTTGTGTGACACTTAAGCATGTTAGGGAACTCATGATGGGATAAAGGTCACCTAACCATCATGAACAAACTAATATGATTAAGGTGAATTTCGCATGCTTGTGGGATAAAGGTCACCTAACCACTTGTATGTTAAGTTTACACGTTTACACAAGTAGGACGACTTGATTTGGGAATCATGAACTTAGGGTCACCGAAGCAAGAGGAACAAATAGGCGTTGATGGGATAAATATGCCATGCAAAAGGATTGCATGATCCCATACATTAGAAGTTGCAAAAGGATTGCAATTGTCATATAATGACTACCTAGCTAAATCAAATAACGGGATAAAGGTCACCTAACCGAAGTTTGGTTTACCGTTGGATTCTAAAATTTAATATATCAATTGGATTAAAAGGGTATTGAATGTTAAATTAAAAATCGATACTTAAACGAACTTTGTTAATTTTGTAGATGGCCGCCAATAACAACAACAACATTCAAAACGCACCACTTAACATGAACAACCTATCATTAAGGTCTCTCTTAGAGAAAGACAAACTCAACCATACAAACTTTATGGATTGGTTCCGCAATCTTCGGATTGTCCTCAAACAAGAGGATAAATAGTATGTACTTGAGGACCCCATTCCCGATCAACCGGATGAGAATGATGTGGAAGCAATGGCCTCTTACGATAAGTATTGCCACGACTCCCTTCAAGTCTCATGCCTAATGCTTGGGACTATGATTCCCAAACTCCAAAAGGATTTCGAGCATCATAGTGCATACGACATGATAACGCAATTGAAGGAGATGTTCCTTCAACAAGCGCGTGTCGAGCATTTCGAGACCGTTCGGGCGCTACATGCTTGTCGTATGGACGATACCCAATCGGTTTCATCTTATGTGCTTAAGATGAAGAGCCTTATTGATCGTGCTAACCGCCTTAACCTAAACATATCAAATGAGTTAGCCACCGATCTTATCCTTAACTCCCTATCAAAAAGGTTTGATCAATTTGTAATTAATTACAATATGAATGGGATGGATAAGAGCATAGGTGAGCTTCACGGTATGCTTAGAACGGCTGAAACTAGCATGGGTAAAAGGGCTTTACCCGTGTTAGCAATCGATCAAGGTGGATCCAAAGGTAACACCTCTAAGCCAAAGGTGGCTAAGAGAAAAGGACCCGCCTATCAAGGCAAAGGGAAGGGGAAGATGGTTACCCCAACCATCAACAAGGCTAAGAAGCAAAAGGTAGCCGAGAAGACAAACCCCAAGGAAGACCCATGTTTCGGTTGTGGTGAGATGGGTCATTGGAAACGAAACTGTCCGGTCTATCTTAAGGAGTTGAAGGACAAGAGGGATGCAGGGCAAACCTCAGGTAATATATATATGGTATATATAGAGCTTAGTATTACTTCTTCTAATACATGGGTATTAGACACTGGATGTGGAACTCATATTTGCAATTCTTTGCAGGGGTTCAAAAGAAGTGATCACAAGGCGGGAACATCAAGTCTCTATATGGGCAATGGTGCAAAGGTGCATGTTAAAGCTCAAGGAGATTTTATTTTGAAACTTCCAAGCGGATTGGAACTTAATTTAGAAAATGTTTTGTATGCACCTGATTTAACACGAAACATTATTTCTGTTTCCCGTTTAAGACATTATAGTTTTAATCTTAATTTTATTAATGATGATATCCATGTCCTTTTGAATGATATGTTCTATTTTAAGGCCTCGCCTTTGAATGGTATTTATGAATTGGTTCATGATACACATCATTCGATAGCTCAATATACCAAGCAAGCACCAAGAAGCTCAAAATGGATTTGAGTGATTCCTACTTATGGCATTGTCGCCTTGGTCACATAAACAAGAATCGAATGCATACACTTCAAAAGAATGGCCTTTTGAAATCAAATGAACTGGACTCGTTTGATGTGTGCGAATCTTGTTTACAAGGCAAAATGACAAAAGCACCTTTCAAAGGGACCTATGAAAGGGCTAAAGACTTATTAGGATTAATACATTCGGATGTATGTGGACCTTTTAAGCCCATGACTAGGAATGGTGAAAGATACTTCGTTACTTTCATTGATGACTTCAGTCGTTTTGGATATGTCTACTTATTAAGACACAAGGACGAAACGTTTGAAGCATTCAAAGAATATCAAAACGAAGTACAAAATCAACTCAATAGGACAATTAAGGTACTTCGTAACGATAGAGGAGGTGAATACCTAAGCGATGCCTTCCAAGATCATCTTAGGATTTGTGGGATTATCTCACAACTTACTCCACCCGGAACACCCCAACTTAATGGAGTTTCCGAAAGGAGGAACCGAACCCTAATGGATATGGTTCGATCTATGATGCAAGAAGCTCGTTACCTCTATCATTTTGGGGTTATTGTCTAAGCTCCGCGGTTCCTATTTTAAATATGGCCCCAACCAAGAAAGTGGAACGAACTCCTCATGAGATATGGTTTGGAAAACCTCCTTCTCTATCATACTTAAAGGTATGGGGATGTGAAGCTTACCCTAAGCGTTACGTCCCTAATAAGTTAAATGCTCGATCCACGAAGTGTATCTTCATAGGATATCCCAAGGATGATATGGGATACTATTTCTACGATCCATCCGAACAGAATGTATTTGTTGCTTGGAAGGCTGAATTCCTTGAAACTAAGTTCCTTATGGAAGGTAATAGTGAAAGGAAGATAG
Source organism: Rutidosis leptorrhynchoides (assembly GCF_046630445.1). Lineage (NCBI taxonomy): Eukaryota > Viridiplantae > Streptophyta > Magnoliopsida > Asterales > Asteraceae > Rutidosis > Rutidosis leptorrhynchoides. The sequence continues at coordinate 110,660,748 of NC_092340.1, forward strand.
ATCTTGAAGAGGTTCAAGATCGAGTAGATGATACACAATTGGTTGACACTAGCACTCAATATGAAAATGTTGAGAATGATCACATGGGTGATCAAAGTATACAAAACGTTCGTAGATCTGGTAGGATCAGTAATCCTCCCGAGAGATATGGATTTCTCGTGGATGGTTGCTATATGGTTGATTTGGATGAACCAACAAACTACCAAGATGCTTTATCACGGATTGATAAAGATAAATGGCAGGAAGCCATGAAAGCTGAAATGCAATCCATGTATGACAACCAAGTTTTGGAATTGGTTATACAACCTACTAGCTCCAAGTTAGTTGATTGTAAATGGATTTTCAAGAAGAGAACCGACATACATGGAAACTTAGATACATATAAAGCTAGACTTGTAGCAAAAGGTTTCACTCAAACTCAAGGGGTTGATTACGATGAAACTTTTTCACCTGTAGCAATGCTAAAGTCTATCAGGATATTATTTGCCATTGATGCACATTATGATTATGAGATATGGCAAATGGATGTCAAAACTGCCTTCCTAAATGGATATCTTGAGGAAGATGTCTATATGGTTCAGCCTGAAGGTTTTGTTGATCCAAAACATCCTGACAAAGTATGTAAGTTAAAGAAGTCAATCTACGGACTGAAACAAGCTTCTAGAATGTGGAATCATCATTTTAATGAGGAAGCCAAGAAATTTGGCTTCATTAAAAATGGTGATGAAGCTTGTGTATACAAGAAAGCTAGTGAGAGCACAGTCATGTCACTTGTTCTATATGTGGATGATATATTATTATTTGAAAATGATATTCCACAAATGCAAGGAGTTAAGACTTGGCTAAGTAGATGCTTCTCCATTAAGGATATTGGAGAAGCAAAATACATTTTGGGGATTGGGATCTACAGGGATAGATCCAAGAAATTGATAGGTTTGAATCAAAGTGCATACATTGAAAAGGTCTTGAAAAGGTTCAAGATGGAGAACTCTAAGAAAGGTTTGGTACCTATTCAAAGAGGAACACTTCTCAGTTCATCTCAGTGCCCTACCACAAAAGATGAACAAGAGAGAATGAAGAATGTCCCATACGCGTCTGCTATTGGGTCAATCATGTATGCAATGATATGTACTAGACCGGATGTGTCATGCGCTCTTAGCTTGACAAGTAGATACCAGAATAACCCAGGAAACAGTCATTGGATTGCTGTTAAAAGTATATTGAAATACCTTAGAAGGACTAAGGATATGTTTCTTATATACGGGTCTGGTGAGGAGGAACTCGCTGTAAAAGGTTACGTGGACGCGAGCTTCCAAACTGATCGAGATGACTCTCGATCACAATCCGGTTATGTCTTTACATTAAATGGAGGTGCAGTCTCTTGGAAGAGTTCAAAGCAAGATGTTGTTGCATTATCCACTACAGAATCGGAGTACATTGCCGCCTCATTGGCAGCTCAGGAAGCTGCATGGATAAAGAAATTCATCGACGACTTAGGAGTGGTCCCTACCATTCAAGACCCTCTTGAGATCTTTTGTGACAACGAAGGTGCGATTGCTCAAATCAAGGAACCTCGTGCTCACCAAAAGACCCGTCACATTGAGCAGAGATTCAACTACATTAGGGATGAAGTTGAAAAGGGAAAGATATGTATTCGCAAAGTTCACACAGATCATAACATAGCGGATCCACTCACGAAACTCTTATATGGAGCAAAACATGAAGGACATGTTTGTGCATTAGGGCTTCGATATTCTAGTGATTGGTCATGATCTGTTTTAAGTATTGTAACAGAACGAAGTGGTTCAAACTCATTAATATAATTATGGTATTAATTTATTTTGAGTTATGTTCCTATTTTGCATATTTTATCCATGAATAAGCTATTATTCTAAATTCCGTAGTCGATCACATTTGTGGGAATGAGTGTGAGGTTTAGACTATTATGAACTTGGATTGGTATACATTCAGGTTGAATGTGGGACAAGGTTGCTACCAAGGTTCATAGATATTTGTGGGATACAAATATTGGAAGACCCGCTCTCAAGATTTACTGAATGGAGCCTTCGTGGTTGATCACATGTAATCTTGAGTAAAGGCAAATATCATTGTATCCTATGACCTGAGATACATATTGGGTTCGGATATTTACCAAGTATTGTATCTTGATTCTTTCCTTCGCTATTCTAAAATATGGTAGTTCATAAGGAAGAGCTCAGATATGATGCAAGGTATATGTTTAGGACGTATGTAGTCAAGATGGAATTTGTCCCTCTTATTCGTTGAGAGTCAGATGTCTAAGGCCTGATAAAGTTAAATCTAAAGGAGAGTGATCATTCTATATCTCTTAGATTTAACATGACATCTAGGACGAAAGGAAATGATGAAAGATTCACCTATTCATATTCGAGATGGAACTCGAAAAGGATGATGTTATTGAATGGCACAAAGTCATAACATATTGGGGGTGATGGACGGTCGTTAGGTGGTATCCATCACTTGCGTTAATTTCTTATGTTTCTCGTGCAAGTGGGAGATTGATGGAATTTCGTATGCCCGAGAGACATATTAAATTAACGTGGCTAATATGTTTTGATCCAAGTCGGGTCATACCCAATAACAAGCTTACCAAACCCTTATTCGTATTTGATCTTAGCGATTGGATCATTGATTAAATACGCGACACTTGAACTTTAAGAAAAATGGTTTTCTTAAATACTACTTGATGTGTACATGTATATATATATGTATAAATTATGGAATAATTTATATAATATGGATTTAATTATTTATAGGTTAAATAATTAATAAATTTATGTTACATTTTATATAGATGGGTTTTATATAATGATATGTACATAAATAAATATGGAAGTTTATAAAAATTAAATTTTATAAAATCTAACTTTTATAAAAATTAACTTTTATAAACAAAGGGAGTAGTGGCATTGGAGTTGTAAGCAAGTGTGCTAGATTCCTTTTCTTGGTTAATTACATATCCCATTTCCCATATACATGCATGCTTGACTCTTTGAAAAAGACATACTTGCAAATACACATCAAAATAGAGAGCAAAAAAACTGCACAAGACCTTCTTTCTTTTGCTACCTGGCCGTGGCATTTTTTGGGTGAAAGGGTGATCAAAATTTGGTTTTTGCAAGCTCCAATCAAGTGTTAATAAATCCTAACTAAAGTACAAAGGTTTGGAGTTAAAGGCTTGGGGTATTACTTGCTTGAGGCTTCAAGTTAGAAGCTCCATTTTCATCATCTTCATCATCAACTTTCTCACTTGAAAATAACCCTCAACTAGCTTGAGGAGGTATATATATCTTACTTCCTTGTTCTTGTATGTAAGCATATGTTTCAAGACTTGATATTAACATGGAATTTAACTAAATGGTTAAACATATAAACATGAACCTAACTTTTGCTTCCGCTTGCTTTAACACTACTACAAATTGGTTTTGTAATTTTGTTAACTAGAAGAACATGTTTTATGAACTTGTTAAATTCCATCAGTTGAAAATACCAACCGAGCTTTAAAACGTATTCTAGAGAAAACCGTAGGATCAAATCCGAAGGAATGGTCCATTAAATTGGAGGATGCACTCTGAATTGTCCCGTTCTTATTGATTAAAAACGTTCCATATTAATTGATTTTGTTGCGAGGTTTTGACCTCTATATGAGACGTTTTTTCAAAGACTGCATTCATTTTTAAAACAAACCATAACCTTTATTTCATAAATAAATGTTTAAAAAGCTTTACGTAGATTATCAAATAATGATAATCTAAAACATCCTGTTTACACACGACCATTACATAATGGTTTACAATACAAATATGTTACATCGAAATCAGTTTCTTGAATGCAGTTTTTACACAATATCATACAAACATGGACTCCAAATCTTATCCTTATTTTAGTATGCAACAGCGGAAGCTCTTAGTATTCACCTGAGAATAAACATGCTTTAAACGTCAACAAAAATGTTGGTGAGTTATAGGTTTGACCTATATATATCAAATCATAACAATAGACCACAAGATTTCATATTTCAATACACATCCCATACATAGAGATAAAAATCATTCATATGGTGAACACCTGGTAACCGACATTAACAAGATGCATATATAAGAATATCCCCATCATTCCGAGACACCCTTCGGATATGATATAAATTTCAAAGTACTAAAGCATCCGGTACTTTGGATGGGGTTTGTTAGGCCCAATAGATCTATCTTTAGGATTCGCGTCAATTAGGGTGTCTGTTCCCTAATTCTTAGATTACCAGACTTAATAAAAAGGGGCATATTCGATTTCGATAATTCAACCATAGAATGTAGTTTCACGTACTTGTGTCTATTTTGTAAATCATTTATAAAACCTGCATGTATTCTCATCCCAAAAATATTAGATTTTAAAAGTGGGACTATAACTCACTTTCACAGATTTTTACTTCGTCGGGAAGTAAGACTTGGCCACTGGTTGATTCACGAACCTATAACAATATATACATATATATCAAAGTATGTTCAAAATATATTTACAATACTTTTAATACATTTTGATGTTTTAAGTTTATTAAGTCAGCTGTCCTCGTTAGTAACCTACAACTAGTTATCCACAGTTAGATGTACAGAAATAAATCGATAAATATTATCTTGAATTAATCCACGACCCAGTGTATACGTATCTCAGTATTGATCACAATACAAACTATATATATATTTTGGAATCAACCTCAACCCTGTATAGCTAACTCCAACATTCACATATAGAGTGTCTATGGTTGTTTCGCAATATATATATAGATGGGTCAACATGATAGGTCGAAACATTGTATACGTGTCTATGGTATCTCAAGATTACATAATATATAATATAAGTTGATTAGGTTATGGTTGGAATAGATTTATTACTAACTTTCACGTAGGTAAAATGAGTAGTTTTTATCAATCTTGTTTTACTCGCCATTTCTTCGTTTCTAATCCGTTTTGAGTGATTCCAGTGGCCACGGTTTCGTATTGAACTTAAATTTATGAATCTAAATATAAAAAGTATAAGTTTATAGCCATAAATACAAGTGACAAGTCGTTTTTGAAAGAGGTAGTCATTTCCGTCGAAAGAACGACATCTTGATGACTATTTTGAAAAACATACTTTCACTTTGAGTTTAACCATGATTTTTGGATATAGTTTCATGTTCATAAGAAAAATAATTTTTCCAGAAGTATAGCTTTTAAATCAAAGTTCTTCTTAGCTTTTAATTATCCCAACCAAAACAGCCCCCGGTTTTACTACGACGGCGTATATCCAGTTTTATGGTATTTATCGTGTTTTCGGGTTTTAAATCATTAAGTTAGCATATCATATAGATATAGAAAATGTGTTTAGTTGATTTTAAAAGTCTAGTTAGAAGGATTAACTTTATTTGCGAACAAGTTTAGAATTAACTAAACTATGTTCTAGTGATTACAAGTTTATAACGTTGAATAAGACAGCTTTTTATGTATGAATCGAATGATGTTATGAACATAATTACTACCTCAATTTCCTTAGATAAACCTACTGGAAATGAGAAAAATGGATCTAGCTTCAAAGGATCCTTGGATGGCTTGAAAGTTCTTGAAGCAGAATCATGACACGAAAACAATTTCAAGTAAGATTTCCACTTGAAATAAGATTGTTATAGTTATAGAAATTGAATTAAAGTTTGAATATGATTATTACCTTGTACTAGAAAGATAACCTACTTTAAGTAACAAAGGTTTCTTGATCTTGGATGATTACTTGGAATGGATTTAGAAAACTTGGAAGTAAACTTGCAATCTTGGAAGTATTCTTGATTTTATGAAACTAGAACTTTTGGAATTTATGAAGAACACTTAGAACTTGAAGATAGAACTTGAGAGAGATCAATTAGATGAAGAAAATTGAATAATGAAAGTGTTTGTAGGTGTTTTTGGTCGTTGATGTATGGATTAGATATAAAGGATATGTAATTTTGTTTTCATGTAAATAAGTCATGAATGATTACTCATATTTTTGTAATTTTATGAGATATTTCATGCTAGTTGCCAAATGATGGTTCCCACATATGTTAGGTGACTCACATGGGCTGCTAAGAGCTGATCATTGGAGTGTATATACCAATAGTACATACATGTAAAAGCTGTGTATTGTACGAGTACGAATACAGGTGCATACGAGTAGAATTGTTGATGAAACTGAACGAGGATGTAATTGTAAGCATTTTTGTTAAGTAGAAGTATTTTGATAAGTGTCTTAAAGTCTTTCAAAAGTGTATGAATACATATTAAAACACTACATGTATATACATTTTAACTGAGTCGTTAAGTCATCGTTAGTCGTTACATGTAAGTGTTGTTTTGAAACCTTTAGGTTAATGATCTTGTTAAATGTTGTTAACCCAATGTTTATAACATCAAATGAGATTTTAAATTATTATATTATCATGATATTATGATGTACGAATATCTCTTAATATGATATATATATATATATATACATTAAATGTCGTTACAACGATAATCGTTACATATATGTCTCGTTTCAAAATCATTAAGTTAGTAGTCTTGTTTTTACATATGTAGTTCATTATTAATATACTTAATGATATGTTTACTTATCATAATATCATTTTAACTATATATATAACCATATATATGTCATCATATAGTTTTTACAAGTTTTAACGTTCGTGAATCACCGGTCAACTTGGGTGGTCAATTGTCTATATGAAACCTATTTCAATTAATCAAGTCTTAACAAGTTTGATTGCTTAATATGTTGGAAACACTTAATCATGTAAATAACAATTTTATTTAATATATATATAAACATGGAAAAGTTCGGGTCACTACAGTACCTACCCGTTAAATAAATTTCGTCCCGAAATTTTAAGCAGTTGGAGGTGTTGACGTATCTTCTGGAAATAAATGCGGGTATTTCTTCTTAATCTGATCTTCTCGTTCCCAGGTGAACTCGGGTCCTCTACGAGCATTCCATCGAACCTTAACAATTGATATCTTGTTTTGCTTAAGTCTTTTAACCTCACGATCCATTATTTCGACGGGTTCTTCGATGAATTGAAGTTTTTCGTTGATTTAGATTTCATCTAACGGAATAGTGAGATCTTCTTTAGCAAAACATTTTTTCAAATTCGAGACGTGGAAAGTGTTATGTACAGCTGCGAGTTGTTGAGGTAACTCAAGTCGGTAAACTACTGGTCCGACACGATCAATAATTTTGAATGGTCCGATATACCTTGGATTTAATTTCCCTCGTTTACCAAATCGAACAACACCTTTCCAAGGTGCAACTTTAAGCATGACCATCTCTCCAATTTCAAATTCTATATCTTTTATTTTAATGTCAGCGTAGCTCTTTTGTCGACTTTGGGCGGTTTTCAACCGTTGTTGAATTTGGATGATCTTCTCGATAGTTTCTTGTATTATCTCTGGACCCGTAATCTGTCTATCCCCCACTTCACTCCAACAAATCGGAGACTTGCACTTTCTACCATAAAGTGCTTCAAACGGTGCCATCTCAATGCTTGAATGGTAGCTGTTGTTGTAGGAAAATTCTGCTAACAGTAGATGTCGATCCCAACTATTTTCGAAATCAATAACACATGCTCTTATCATGTCTTCAAGCGTTTGTACCGTCCTTTCGCTCTACCCATCAGTTTGTGGATGATAGGTAGTACTCATGTCTAGACGAGTTCCTAATGCTTGCTGTAATGTCTGCCAGAATCTTGAAATAAATCTGTCATCCCTATCAGAGATAATAGAGATTGGTATTCCATGTCTGGAGACGACTTCCTTCAAATACAGTCGTGCTAACTTCTCCATCTTGTCATCTTCTCTTATTGGCAGGAAGTGTGCTGATTTGGTGAGACGATCAACTATTACCCAAATAGTATCAAAACCACTTGCAGTCCTTGGCAATTTAGTGATGAAATCCATGGTAATGTTTTCCCATTTCCATTCCGGGATTTCGGGTTGTTGAAGTAGACCTGATGGTTTCTGATGCTCAGCTTTGACCTTAGAACACGTCAAACATTCTCCTACGTATTTAGCAACATCGGCTTTCATACCCGGCCACCAAAAATGTTTCTTGAGATCCTTGTACATCTTCCCTATTCCAGGATGTATTGAGTATCTGGTTTTATGAGCTTCTCTAAGTACCATTTCTCTCATATCTCCAAATTTTGGTACCCAAATCCTTTCAGCCCTATACCGGGTTCCGTCTTCTCGAATATTAAGATGCTTCTTCGATCCTTTGAGTATTTCATCCTTTAAATTTCCCTCTTTTAAAACTCCTTATTGCGCCTCCTTTATTTGAGTAGTAAGGTTATTGTGAATCATTATATTCATAGATTTTACTCGAATGGGTTCTCTGTCCTTCCTGCTCAAGGCGTCGGCTACCACATTTGCCTTCCCCGGGTGGTAACGAATCTCAAAGTCGTAATCATTCAACAATTCAATCCACCTACGCTGCCTCATATTCAGTTGTTTCTGATTAAATATGTGTTGAAGACTTTTGTGGTCGGTATATATAATACTTTTGACCCCATATAAGTAGTGCCTCTAAGTCTTTAATGCAAAAACAACCGCGCCTAATTCCAAATCATGCGTCGTATAATTTTGTTCGTGAATCTTCAATTGTCTAGACGCATAAACAATCACCTTCGTTCGTTGCATTAATACACAACTGAGACCTTGCTTTGATGTGTCACAATAAATCACAAAATCATCATTCCCTTCAGGCAATGACAATATAGGTGCCGTAGTTAGCTTTTTCTTCAATAACTGAAACGCTTTCTCTTGTTCATCCTTCAATTCAAATTTCTTCCCTTTATGCGTTAATGCAGTCAAGGGTTTTGCTATTCTGGAAAAGTCTTGGATGAACCTTCTGTAGTAACCAGCTAGTCCTAAAAACTGGCGTATGTGTTTCGGAGTTTTCGGGGTTTTCCACTTTTCAACAGTTTCTATCTTTGCCGGATCCACCTTAATACCTTCTTTGTTCACTATGTGACCGAGGAATTGAACTTCTTCCAACCAAAATGCACACTTTGAAAATTTAGCGTACAATTCTTCCTTCCTCAATACTTATAACACCTTTCTCAAATGTTCACCGTGTTCTTGGTCATTCTTTGAGTAAATAAGTATGTCATCAATGAAAACAATGACAAACGTGTCAAGGTATGGTCTACACACTCGGTTCATAAGGTCCATGAACACATCTGGTGCATTAGTTAAACCAAACGGCATGACCATAAACTCGTAATGACTGTAACGTGTTCTGAAAGCAGTCTTTGGAATATCATCTTCTTTCACCCGCATTTGATGATACCCGAAACGTAAGTCAATCTTTGAATAAACAGACGAGCCTTGTAGTTGATCAAATAAGTCGTCGATTCTCGGTAGTGGGTAGCGGTTCTTGATGGTAAGTTTGTTCAACTCTCGGTAGTCGATACACAACCTGAATGTACCATCTATCTTCTTGACAAACAAAACAGGAGCTCCCCACGGTGATGTGCTTAGTCGAATGAAACCACGCTCTAAAAGTTCTTGTAATTGGCTTTGTAGTTCTTTCATCTCGCTGGGTGCGAGTCTGTAAGGAGCATGAGCTATTGGTGCAGCTCCTGGTACAAGATCTATTTGAAATTCAACGGATCGATGTGGGGGTAATCCCGGTAATTCTTTCGGAAATACATCGGGAAATTCTTTTGGGACGGGAACATCATTGATGCTCTTTTCTTCAGTTTGTACTTTCTCGGCGTGTGCTAGAACAGCATAGCAACCTTTTCTTATTAGTTTTTGTGCCTTCAAATTACTAATAAGATGTAGCTTCGTGTTGCCCTTTTCTCCGTACACCATTAAGGGTTTTCCTTTTTCTCGTATAATGCGAATTGCATTTTTGTAACAAACGATCTCTGCTTTCACTTCTTTCAACCAGTCCATACCGATTATCACATCAAAACTCCCTAACTCTACTGGTATCAAGTCAATCTTAAATGTTTCGATAACCAGTTTAATTTCTCGATTCCGACATATATTATCTGCTGAAATTAATTTACCATTTGCTAATTCGAGTAAAATTTACTATCCAAAGGCGTCAATGGACAACTTAATTTAGCACAAAAATCTCTACTCATATAGCTTCTATCCGCACCCGAATTAAATAAAACGTAAGCAGATTTATTGTCAATAAGAAACGTACCCGTAACAAGCTCTAGGTCTTCCTGTACCTCTGCCGCATTAATATTGAAAACTCTTTCACGGCCTTGTCCATTCGTGTTCTCCTGGTTCGGGCAATTTCTAATAATGTGGCCCGGTTTTCCACATTTATAACAAACTACATTGGCATAACTTGCTCCGACACTACTTGCTCCGCCATTACTCGTTCTGACACCATTTGTTCCTTTCGTTCTGTTAACCCCTGGTCCGTAGACCTCACACTTCACCGCGCTATGACCATTTCTTTTACACTTGTTGCAAAATTTGGTGCAGAACCCCGAGTGATACTTTTCACACCTTTGGCATAGCTGATTCTAATTGTTGATGTTGTTGCAGTTATTATTGTTGTTAAGATGATTGTTGTAGTTGCTGCTGTTGTTGTTGTTGTTGTTGTTGTTATTGTTGTTGTTGTTGTTGGGCCGTTTGTTGTAGTTGTGATTGATGTTGCGATTGTTAGGATAGTTGTTGCGATTATTGTTGTAATTGCTGTTGTTGTTGTATTGGTGATTCTTATCACCATTTTCCTCCCACTTTCTTTTGACTTGCTTCACATTGGCCTCTTCAGCAGTCTGTTCTTTAATTCTTTCTTCAATCTGGTTCACTAGTTTGTGAGCCATTCTACATGCCTGTTATATGGAGGCGGGCTCATGTGAACTTATATCTTCTTGGATTCTTTCCGGTAATCCTTTCACAAACGCGTCGATCTTCTCTTCCTCATCTTCGAACGCTCCCGGACACAATAGGCATAATTCTGTGAATCGTCTTTCGTACGTGGTAATATCAAATGCTTGGGTTCGTAACCCTCTAAGTTCTGTCTTGAGCTTATTGACCTCGGTTCTGGGACGGTACTTCTCGTTCATCAAGTGCTTGAATGCTGACCACGGTAGTGCGTAAGCATCATCTTGTCCCACTTGCTCTAGATAGGTATTCCACCATGTTAACGCAGAACCTGTGAAGGTATGCGTAGCGTACTTCACTTTGTCCTCTTCAGTACACTTACTTATGGCAAACATCGATTCAACCTTCTCGGTCCACCATTTCAATCCGATCGATCCTTCGGTTCCATCAAATTCCAAAGGTTTGCAGGCAGTGAATTCTTTGTAGGTGCATCCTACACGATTTCCTGTACTGCTAGATCCAAGGTTATTGTTGGTATGTAGCGCGGCCTGTACTGCGGCTATGTTTGAAGCAAGAAAGGCACGAAATTCCTATTCACTCATATTCAAGGTGTGTCGAGTAGTCGGTGCTATTTCCTTCAAAATAGTCAAATGAAACGAGTTAATCATATAGAATATCAAGAGTAGTCAATAGTATTTCGTAGCGTAATATGAACTTATTTATAAAAGCTCTTTCTTCATATTAGCGTTTTATACTCTTTAATTCGGGTAGTACCTACCTGTTAAGTTCATACTTAGTAGCTAACATACCATTTCAACTACTACAATTCTATATGAAAAACTAATCACAAAAAAATATATATCATATTCAAACCTTTATACAATAACTTGCAAACTTACAATACCGCTATTTTACATATAGCATGAAATATAGCACATAAAACTTTGATACAAAGTAGTTGCGAAGATAATTCTAGTTAATAAATAAGGCGTTTAGCAAAGGCAACAAAGACACGTAATTCATACGTCCAGAAACAAGTCATGCATTCTGGTTTTACTAATACCACTTCCCATCCTTGGTTTTGTGGAACGTAACCGTTGTGACCGATAGTATGACAACGTGTTGTAACGTCGTCAAAAGGACGAAGGTTACGTAATGACCAACAGTCTCGTAATAACCTAAATACCTCATTTCTTACCCCAATTACCGACTCCGTCACTTGTGGGAATGTTTTGTTTAATAGTTGTAGCCCGATGTTCTTTTTCTCACTTTGGTGAGAAGCGAACATTACTAACCCGTAAGCATAACATGCTTCTTTATGTTGCATGTTAGCCGCTTTTTCTAAATCATGAAGTCCTATATTCGGATACATTGAGTTAAAATAATTTCTTAACCCGTTGCGTAAAATAGCATTTGGGTTCCCCGCAATATATGCGTCAAAGTAAACACATCGTAACTTATGGGTTTCCCAATGTGATATCCCCCATCTTTCAAACGAAAGCCTTTTATAAACCAAGGCATTCTTGGAACATTCTTCGAATGTCTTACAAACTGATTTTGCCATAAATAGTTGTGCCGAGGAATTCTGACCGACCCTAGACAAGATTTCATCAATCATGTCTCCGGGTAAGTCTTCTAAAATATTGGGTTGTCTATCCATTTTGTGTTTTTATACTGTAAAATAGACAAGAGTTAGATTCATAAAAGATACTTATTAATACAAGCAATTTTTACATATATCGTAAAGCATAAGCACACTATATTACATATATTACACCGCACAAATACAACTATCTTATTCCGACTCACTAGTTTCTTCTTTTTCGAACTTGGTTCTTTTTGCTAAGTTTTTAGGGATATATGATGTTCCCCTAATACGAACCGTCGTTTTCCACATTGGTCTAGAAAAACCTGGTGGTTTAGAGGTTCCCGGGTTATTGTTACAACTTAAGAAATACGGGTGTTAACGATACATATAAAGTTCATCGGGGTTGGAATCAGATTTCTCTATTTTTATGCCCTTTCCCTTATTGTTCTCTTTTGCCTTTTTAAATTCAGTTGGGGTAATTTCTATAACATCATCGGAATCCTCGTCGGGATCCGATTCATCGGAGAATTGGTAATCCTCCCAATATTTTGCTTCCTTGGCGGAAACACCGTTGACCATAATTAACCTTGGTCGGTTGGTTGAGGATTTTCTTTTACTTAACCGTTTTATTATTTCCCCCACCGGTTCTATTTCTTCTTTCGGTTCCTCCTCCTCCGGTTCCGATTCTTCTTCCGGTTCCGATTCTTCTTCCGGTTCCTCTTCGGAAACTTGTGAATCAGTCCACGAATCATTCCAAATTACATTTGACTCTTCATTATTATTAGTTGAGTCAATGGGACTTGTTCTAGAGGTAGACATCTATCACATAATATCAAACGCGTTAAGAGATTAATATATCACATAATATTCACATGTTAAAAATATATAGTTTCCAACAAAATTTGTTAAGCAATCATTTTTCAAGTAAACACGGTCGAAGTCCAGACTCACTAATGCATCCTAACAAACTCGATAAGACACACTAATGCAAAATTCTGGTTCTCTAAGATCAACGCTCGGATACCAACTGAAATGTCCCGTTCTTATTGATTAAAAACGTTACATATTAATTGATTTCGTTGCGAGGTTTTGACCTCTATATGAGACGTTTTTTCAAAGACTGCATTCATTTTTAAAACAAACCATAACCATTATTTCATAAATAAAGGTTTAAAAAGCTTTACGTAGATTATCAAATAATGATAATCTAAAATATCCTGTTTACACACGACCATTACATAATGGTTTACAATACAAATATGTTACATCGAAATCAGTTTCTTGAATGCAGTTTTTACACAATATCATACAAACATGGACTCCAAATCTTATCCTTATTTTAGTATGCAACAGCGGAAGCTCTTAGTATTCACCTGAGAATAAACATGCTTTAAACGTCAACAAAAATGTTGGTGAGTTATAGGTTTAACCTATATATATCAAATCGTAACAATAGACTACAAGATTTCATATTTCAATACACATCCCATACATAGAGATAAAAATCATTCATATGGTGAACACCTGGTAACCGACATTAACAAGATGCATATATAAGAATATCCCCATCATTCCGGGACACCCTTCGGATATGATATAAATTTCAAAGTACTAAAGCATCCGGTACTTTGGATGGGGTTTGTTAGGCCCAATAGATCTATCTTTAGGATTCGCGTCAATTAGGGTGTCTGTTCCCTAATTCTTAGATTACCAGACTTAATAAAAAGGGGCATATTCGATTTCGATAATTCAACCATAGAATGTAGTTTCACGTACTTGTGTCTATTTTGTAAATCATTTATAAAACCTGCATGTATTCTCATCCCAAAAATATTAGATTTTAAAAGTGGGACTATAACTCACTTTCACAGATTTTTACTTCATCGGAAAGTAAGACTTGGCCACTGGTTGATTCACGAACCTATAACAATATATACATATATATCAAAGTATGTTCAAAATATATTTACAATACTTTTAATACATTTTGATGTTTTAAGTTTATTAAGTCAGCTGTCCTCGTTAGTAACCTACAACTAGTTGTCCACAGTTAGATGTACAGAAATAAATCGATAAATATTATCTTGAATTAATCCACGACCCAGTGTATACGTATCTCAGTATTGATCACAACTCAAACTATATATATATTTTGGAATCAACCTCAACCCTGTATAGCTAACTCCAACATTCACATATAGAGTGTCTATGGTTGTTTCGCAATATATATATAGATGGGTCAACATGATAGGTCGAAACATTGTATACGTGTCTATGGTATCTCAAGATTACATAATATACAATATAAGTTGATTAGGTTATGGTTGGAATAGATTTATTACTAACTTTCACGTAGGTAAAATGAGTAGTTTTTATCAATCTTGTTTTACTCGCCATTTCTTCGTTTCTAATCCGTTTTGAGTGATTCCAGTGGCCATGGTTTCGTATTGAACTTAACTTTATGAATCTAAATATAAAAAGTATAAGTTTATAGCCATAAATACAAGTGAAAAGTCGTTTTTGAAAGAGGTAGTCATTTCCGTCGAAAGAACGACATCTTGATGACTATTTTGAAAACCATACTTTCACTTTGAGTTTAACCATGATTTTTGGATATAGTTTCATGTTCATAAGAAAAATCATTTTTCCAGAAGTATAGCTTTTAAATCAAAGTTCTTCTTAGCTTTTAATTATCCCAACCAAAACAGCCCCCGGTTTTACTACGACGGCGTATATCCAGTTTTATGGTGTTTATCGTGTTTTTGGGTTTTAAATCATTAAGTTAGCATATCATATAGATATAGAACATGTGTTTAGTTGATTTTAAAAGTCTAGTTAGAAGGATTAACTTTATTTGCAAACAAGTTTAGAATTAACTAAACTATGTTCTAGTGATTACAAGTTTATAACGTTGAATAAGACAGTTTTTTATGTATGAATCGAATGATGTTATGAACATCATTACTACCTCAAGTTCCTTAGATAAACCTACTGGAAATGAGAAAAATGGATCTAGCTTCAAAGAATCCTTGGATGGCTTGAAAGTTCTTGAAGCAGAATCATGACACGAAAACAATTTCAAGTAAGATTTCCACTTGAAATAAGATTGTTATAGTTATAGAAATTGAATTAAAGTTTGAATATGATTATTACCTTGTATTAGAAAGATAACCTAAACAAAGGTTTCTTGATCATGGATGATTACTTGGAATGGATTTAGAAAACTTGGAAGTAAACTTGCAATCTTGGAAGTATTCTTGATTTTATGAAACTAGAACTTTTGGAATTTATGAAGAACACTTAGAACTTGAAAATAGAACTTGAGAGAGATCAATTAGATGAAGAAAATTGAAGAATGAAAGTTTTTGTAGGTGTTTTTGGTCATTGGTGTATGGATTAGATATAAAGGATATGTAATTTTGTTTTCATGTAAATAAGTCATGAATGATTACTCATATTTTTGTAATTTTATGAGATATTTCATGCTAGTTGCCAAATTATGGTTCCCACGTGTGTTAGGTGACTCACATGGGCTGCTAAGAGCTGATCATTGGAGTGTATATACCAATAGTACATACATCTAAAAGCTGTGTATTGTACGAGTACGAATACGGGTGCATACGAGTAGAATTGTTGATGAAACTGAACGAGGATGTAATTGTAAGCATTTTTGTTAAGTATAAGTATTTTGATAAGTGTCTTGAAGTCTTTCAAAAGTGTATGAATACATATTAAAACACTACATGTATATACATTTTAACTGAGTAGTTAAGTCATCGTTAGTCGTTACATGTAAGTGTTGTTTTGAAACCTTTAGGTTAACGATCTTGTTAAATGTTGTTAACCCAATGTTTATAATATCAAATGAGATTTTAAATTATTATATTATCATGATATTATGATGTACGAATATCTCTTAATATGATATATATACATTAAATGTCGTTACAACGATAATCGTTACATATATGTCTCGTTTCAAAATCATTAAGTTAGTAGTCTTGTTTTTACATATGTAGTTCATTATTAATATACTTAATGATATGTTTACTTATCATAATATCATGTTAACTATATATATAACCATATATATGTCATCATATAGTTTTTATAAGTTTTAACGTTCGTGAATCACCGGTCAACTTGAGTGGTCAATTGTCTATATGAAACCTATTTCAATTAATCAAGTCTTAACAAGTTTGATTGCTTAATATGTTGGAAACACTTAATCATGTAAATAACAATTTCATTTAATATATATATAAACATGGAAAAGTTCGGGTCACTACACACTCTGGACTTTTAGAACAGCCTACAAAACTCCAATTGGAACCACACCTTTTAAACTCGTTTATGGAAAAGCATGTCATCTTCCAGTAGAAATTGAACACAAAGCATTTTGGGCTTTGAAGACATGTAATCTTGATTTACATGAAGCCAGACGTCTACGATTAAGTCAACTAAACGAATTAGAAGAATTAAGACTTGAGGCATATGAAAATTCCTTAATCTATAAGGAAAGAACGAAGAAATGGCATGATAAAAGAATCAGAAGTTCAAAAGAATTTAAAGAAGGAGACAGAGTTCTTCTTTTCAATTCACGATTCAAGCTATTTCCTAGAAAATTGAAATCAAGATGGTCTGGACCATTTATAGTCAAATGAGTTTTCCTATACGGAACAATAGAGTTAATAAATTTAAATGGGATTGAATTTAAAGTTAATGGTCACAGAGTTAAACATTACATACATGGTCCGATGGAAGTTGACAACGAAGTTAATCATAATTTCGACACCACAGCTAACTAAGTATGGGGAGATTTGAATCTTTTTAGGGTAATATGTATTTCTGTTAGAGTTAGATATTCTGTTTTCGTGTAGTTCTCGAGAATGGAATCCGAATGGTCTTTCCGTAGCAGACCCTAAAGAACTAGTCTTCTCCCCCAATTCTGAATTTTTATTTTTTAGGTTTTACGAGATGAAGAATTCCTTTGATCTGAACCATGGTCTAATGCTACACGCTTTGATCACTAAACGTAATAATGACACACTCCCGAGTGACCTGGTATCAGTAATAAGAGCTAAATTGGACGGAGTAAGAAAAGAACTCAAAAACGATCATAATAAGTTACATTTTGGTAAAGAAAAATCAAAATCCGCAGCGAAAAGAAGAGCACGACACCTTGAAAGATGTCACAAATGCGAAAAATGGTCACACGAAGGAAAATGCTCGACGAATCAGACATATTCCAATACCGAGTTCGTTACTTTATGTAGAGAAGGACCGTTCATATGTTTCGAAGAAAAATCGTTGAATGCTCGAGGTTATGCCTATGTTGTAGTGACCCAAACTTTTCCATGTTTATATATATTAATTGAGATTGATATTTACATGATTAAATGTTTCCAACATGTTAAGCAATCAAACTTGTTAAGACTTGATTAATTGAAATATGTTTCATATAGACAATTGACCACCCAAGTTGACCGGCGATTCACGAACGTTAAAACTTGTAAAAACGACATGACGATATATATATGGATATACATATGGTTAACATGAGATTATGATAAGTAAGTATCTCCATAAGTATATTAACAATGACTTATATACATATAAACAAGACTACTAACTTAAGGATTTCGAAACGAGACATATATGTAACGATTATCGTTGTAACGACATTTAAATGTATATATATCATATTAAGATATATTAATATATCATAATATCATGATAATATAATAATTTAACATCTCATTAGATATAATAAACAATGGGTTAACAACATTAATTGAGATCGTTAACTTAAAGGTTTCAAAACAACACTTACATGTAACGACTAACGATGACTTAACGACTCAGTTAAAATGTATATACATGTAGTGTATTTAGATGTATTAAAATACTTTTGGAAGACTTCAAGACATATATCAAAACACTCATACTTAACGAAAATGGTTACAGTTACTTTTCCATTCTTTTCTTTCATCAAGAATTCTAGTCGTATTCTTACCCGTATTATACACAGCTTCAAAACGTACTTACTATGAGTATATACCAATAGGAACTAGCATGGGATTCCACTCTTGATTATTTCATGTATGACTAATCAATTTTAACTTCTACCATGAGCTAGTCAACTAACTAGAACTCCTTTTAACCCCACTCACCACTCACCAATTACCACTCATCATTCACTCCATTTTACTTCCAATTCTCTTTCTAATTCTCTATCAACACACACACACACTATTATGAACGTATTTTTCCAGTAGTTAATCATCATCTTCATCAAAAATCACTTCAAGAATCAAGCTATAATCATCATAGGAAGAACACTTCAAGAACACTTCAAAAATCCCTTCAAGTTTACTAATTTACTTCCAAGCTTTCTAATCCATTCCAAGTAATCATCTAAGATCAAGAAACCTTTGTTATATACAGTAGGTTATCTTTCTTATTCAAGGTAATATTCATATTCAAACTTTGATTAAATTTCTATAACTATAAACTATCTTAATTCGAGTAAAAATCTTACTTGAACTTGTTTTTGTGTCATGATCCTACTTCAAGAACTTTCAAGCCATCCAAGATCCTTTGAAGCTAGATCATTTCTTTTCACTTCCATTAGGTTTACCTACTAAACTTGAGGTAGTAATGATTTTCATAACATCATTTGATTCATATATATATAACTATCTTATTCGAAGGTTTAAACTCGTAATCACTAGAACATAGTTTAGTTAATTCTAAACTTGTTCGCAAACAAAAGTTAATCCTTCTAACTTGACTTTTAAAATTAACTACACACATGTTCTATATCTATATGATATGATAACTTAATGATTTAAAACCTGGAAACACGAAAAACACCGTAAAACCGGATTTACGCCGTCGTAGTAACACCGCGGGCTGTTTTGGGTTAGTTAATTAAAAACTATGATAAACTTTGATTTAAAAGTTGTTATTCTGAAAAAATGATTTTTATTATGAACATGAAACTATATCCAAAAATTATGGTTAAACTCAAAGTGGAAGTATGTTTTCTAAAATGGTCATCTAGACGTCGTTCTTTCGACTGAAATGACTACCTTTACAAAAATGACTTGTAACTTATTTTTCCGACTATAAACCTATACTTTTATGTTTAGATTCATAAAATATAGTTCAATATGAAACCATAGCAATTTGATTCACTCAAAACGGATTTAAAATGAAGAAGTTATGGGTAAAACAAGATTGGATAATTTTTCTCATTTTAGCTATGTGAAAATTGGTAACAAATCTATTCCAACCATAACTTAATCAACTTGTATTGTATATTATGTAATCTTGAGATACCATAGACACGTATACAATGTTTCGACCTATCATGTCGACACATCTATATATATTTCGGAATAACCATAGACACTCTATATGTGAATGTTGGAGTTAGCTATACAGGGTTGAGGTTGATTCCAAAATATATATAGTTTGAGTTGTGATCAATACTGAGATACGTATACACTGGGTCGTGGATTAATTCAAGATAATATTTATCGATTTATTTCTGTACATCTAACTGTGGACAACTAGTTGTAGGTTACTAACGAGGACAGCTGACTTAATAAACTTAAAACATCAAAATATATTAAAAGTGTTGTAAATATATTTTAAACATACTTTGATATATATGTATATATTGTTATAGGTTCGTGAATCAACCAGTGGCCAAGTCTTACTTCCCGACGAAGTAAAAATCTGTGAAAGTGAGTTATAGTCCCACTTTTAAAATCTAATATTTTTGGGATGAGAATACATGCAGGTTTTATAAATGATTTACAAAATAGACACAAGTACGTGAAACTACATTCTATGGTTGAATTATCGAAATCGAATATGCCCCTTTTTATTAAGTCTGGTAATCTAAGAATTAGGGAACAGACACCCTAATTGACGCAAATCCTAAAGATAGATCTATTGGGCCTAACAAACCCCATCCAAAGTACCGGATGCTTTAGTACTTCAAAATTTATATCATATCCGAAGGGTGTCCCGGAATGATGGGGATATTCTTATATATATGCATCTTGTTAATGTCGGTTACCAGGTGTTCACCATATGAATGATTTTTATCTCTATGTATGGGATGTGTATTGAAATATGAAATCTTGTGGTCTATTGTTACGATTTGATATATATAAGTTAAACCTATAACTCACCAACATTTTTGTTGACGTTTAAAGCATGTTTATTCTCAGGTGAAGTCTAAGAGCTTCCGCTGTTGCATACTAAAATAAGGACAAGATTTGAAGTCCATGTTTGTATGATATTGTGTAAAAACTGCATTCAAGAAACTGATTTCGATGTAACATATTTGTATTGTAAACCATTATGTAATGGTCGTGTGTAAATAGGATATTTTAGATTATCATTATTTGATAATCTACGTAAAGCTTTTTAAACCTTTATTTATGAAATAAAGGTTATGGTTTGTTTTAAAAATGAATGCAGTCTTTGAAAAACGTCTCATATAGAGGTCAAAACCTCGCAACGAAATCAATTAATATGGAACGTTTTTAATCAATAAGAACGGGACATTTCATATGTGGCTATGGAAAACCAATTAGTCCGACTATCTTATGAGTGGGCTAAAGCAGGTCACTGAGAATTCTATCTCACAGAGATTTACAGATACTGATGGTGCAACATCATCATCCAGGCAACCTGCTCTAGAACCTGAACCAGAAATGAAATATGAACCTGAACCGGAGCAACAACAGGAACCACAACAACAACCTGATGAACACGTTCCATATTATGATCCGCTACAATTTGTTGATGCCTTTATAGTATTTCCGATGCATCAGCCAGTAGAATACCCAACGATTCCTGAACACACGTTGCATCCTAATCTGAGATTCAATAGAAGCTGGAGAGATTACCCAACATATCAAAGTAACAAATTCAAACTGATACCTAAAAATGTAGAAGTGCCAAGGGTAACCGATTGGGGGCCTTTGGAAAGGGTCCAACTTGCTAACTCAGTTAGACAGCATTTGATCCAAAGGTATGGCAGCTCTTCTTTTCACGATTGGGAACGTATATTCACCATTCGTAGACCTGTATATAAGGAATGGTGTATTGAGCTTATGAGTACTATAGCATTAAATGCAGATGTAGATAGGTTAGATGATAGAAGTTTTCTTAGATTTATACTTGGCCGTAGGATGTACAGGATGTCCATGCTGGACATGGCCAGGGCTTTGCAGATATATACTCCTAGTGAATTACTACTACCCGATTGTATGAATTTGATTTATCGTGGTGAAAGGGTAGATAGGAATTTTGACGCGAACGCCGTCTGGAGGCGTATGTCAGATTATAATGTTTTTACGCTGGGAGGAAAACACTCCTACTTACATATTAACAAAGCCGAGCTTCGTATAATTCATAGATTTTTGGCTAACTCGATTACACAGAGAGGTCACAATAAGGAGAAAATGACCTTACATGATTTATTTTACCTAAAGTGTATTCGAGACCCAAGAGGCTTTGTTAATATCCCTTACTGTGTTGGTTTTTATTTGTCTAAGATGGTAGAAGGAATACAGGAAGGAGGAATAATAGGAGGAGGTATTTTTGTTACTCTCATTGGAGAGTATTTGAGTGTAGATAGGGACCAAGGGGGTCCACTTTTGGAATGTAGGGAACAGGTTGAGCCTTTAGGATTGAAGGTCTATCAGGGTGCTAAGGTATTAAAGAGCAGATGAAACCAGGCAGTACCCTATGAAGGTCGTCATCCACAGGTAGAGAGAGGATCAGATGAGGAAATGGAGGATGCGGATGACATTAGGGATGTCATTAGGGAGGCTATGACTGACGTCTACCAGCGTGTAGATGAGGTAGATATGGCAAACGGGGAGAGATTTAGTAGGATGAAGCAGTGGTAAGCCCGGAATGATTACGAGCATTCAAGTTCTAAGTGTTCTTCATAAATTCCAAAAGTTCTAGTTTCATAAAATCAAGAATACTTTCAAGTTTGCTAGCTCACTTCAAATCTTGTAAGGTGATCATCCAACCTCAAGAAATCTTTGTTTCTTACAGTAGGTTATCATTCTAATACAAGGTAATAATCATATTCAAACTTTGGTTCAATTTCTATAACTATAATAATCTTATTTCAAGTGATGATCTTACTTGAACTTGTTTTCGTGTCATGATTCTGCTTCAAGAACTTCGAGCCATCCAAGGATCCGTTGAAGCTAGATCCATTTTTCTCTTTTCCAGTAGGTTTATCCAAGGAACTTAAGGTAGTAATGATGTTCATAACATCATTCGATTCATACATATAAAGCTATCTTATTCGAAGGTTTAAACTTGTAATCACTAGAACATAGTTTAGTTAATTCTAAACTTGTTCGTAAACAAAAGTTAATCCTTCTAACTTGACTTTTAAAATCAACTAAACACATGTTCTATATCTATATGATATGCTAACTTAATGATTTAAAACCTGAAAACACGAAAAACACCGTAAAACCGGATTTACGCCGTCGTAGTAACACCGCGGGCTGTTTTGGGTTAGTTAATTAAAAACTATGATAAACTTTGATTTAAAAGTTGTTATTCTGAGAAAATGATTTTTATTATGAACATGAAACTATATCCAAAAATTATGGTTAAACTCAAAGTGGAAGTATGTTTTCTAAAATGGTCATCTAGACGTCGTTCTTTCGACTGAAATGACTATCTTTACAAAAACGACTTGTAACTTATTTCTCCGACTATAAACCTATACTTTTCTGTTTAGATTCATAAAATAGAGTTCAATATGAAACCATAGCAATTTGATTCACTCAAAACGGATTTAAAATGAAGAAGTTATGGGTAAAACAAGATTGGATAATTTTTCTCATTTTAGCTACGTGAAAATTGGTAACAAATCTATTCCAACCATAACTTAATCAACTTGTATTGTATATTATGTAATCTTGAGATACCATAGACACGTATACAATGTTTCGACCTATCATGTCGACACATCTATATATATTTCGGAACAACCATAGACACTCTATATGTGAATGTTGGAGTTAGCTATACAGGGTTGAGGTTGATTCCAAAATATATATAGTTTGAGTTGTGATCAATACTGAGATACATATACACTGGGTCGTGGATTGATTCAAGATAATATTTATCGATTTATTTCTGTACATCTAACTCTGGACAACTAGTTGTAGGTTACTAACGAGGACAGCTGACTTAATAAACTTAAAACATCAAAATATATTAAAAGTGTTGTAAATATATTTTGAACATACTTTGATATATATGTATATATTGTTATAGGTTCGTGAATCAACCAGTGGTCAAGTCTTACATCCCGACGAAGTAAAAATCTGTGAAAGTGAGTTATAGTCCCACTTTTAAAATCTAATATTTTTGGGATGAGAATACATGCAGGTTTTATAAATGATTTACAAAGTAGACACAAGTACGTGAAACTACATTCTATGGTTGAATTATCGAAATCGAATATGCCCCTTTTTATTAAGTCTGGTAATCTAAGAATTAGGGAACAGACACCCTAATTGACGCGAATCCTAAAGATAGATCTATTGGGCCTAACAAACCCCATCCAAAGAACCGGATGCTTTAGTACTTCGAAATTTATATCATATCCGAAGGGTGTCCCGGAATGATGGGGATATTCTTATATATGCATCTTGTTAATGTCGGTTACCAGGTGTTCACCATATGAATGATTTTTATCTCTATGTATGGGATGTGTATTGAAATATGAAATCTTGTGGTCTATTATTATGATTTGATATATATAGGTTAAACCTATAACTCACCAACATTTTTGTTGACGTTTTAAGCATGTTTATTCTCAGGTGATTATTAAGAGCTTCCGCTGTCGCATACTTAAATAAGGACGAGATTTGGAGTCCATGCTTGTATGATATTGTGTAAAAACTGCATTCAAGAAACTTATTTTGTTGTAACATATTTGTATTGTAAACCATTATGTAATGGTCGTGTGTAAACAGGATATTTTAGATTATCATTATTTGATAATCTACGTAAAGCTTTTTAAACCTTTATTGATGAAATAAAGGTTATGGTTTGTTTTAAAATGAATGCAGTCTTTGAAAAACGTCTCATATAGAGGTCAAAACCTCGCAACGAAATCAATTAATATGGAACGTTTTTAATCAATAAGAACGGGACATTTCAGTTGGTATCCGAGCGTTGGTCTTAGAGAACCAGAAAATTTGCATTAGTGTGTCTTATCGAGTTTGTTAGGATGCATTAGTGATTCTGGACTTCGACCGTGTTTTCTTTAAAAATGATTGCTTAACATTTTTGTTGGAAACTATATATTTTTAACATATGAATATTATGTGATATATTAATCTCTTAACGTGTTTGATATTATGTGATAGATGTCTACCTCTAGAACAAGTCCCATTGACTCACCTAATAATAATGAAGAGTCAAATGTAAATTGGAATGATTCGTGGACTGATTCACAAGTTCCCGAAGAGGAACCGGAAGAAGAG
Organism: Rutidosis leptorrhynchoides; assembly: GCF_046630445.1. Lineage (NCBI taxonomy): Eukaryota > Viridiplantae > Streptophyta > Magnoliopsida > Asterales > Asteraceae > Rutidosis > Rutidosis leptorrhynchoides. The sequence continues at coordinate 110,685,782 of NC_092340.1, forward strand.
TCGGAACCGGAAGAAGAATCAGAACCGGAAGAAGAATCGGAACCGGAAGAAGAATCGGAACCGGTGGGGGAAATAATAAAACGGTTAAGTAAAAGAAAATCCTCAACCAACCGACCAAGGTTAATTATGGTCAATGGTGTTTCCGCCAAGGAAGTAAAATATTGGGAGGATTACCAATTCTCCGATGAATCGGATTCCGACGAGAATTCCAATGATGTTATAGAAATTACCCCAACTGAATTTAAAAAGGCAAAAGAAAATAATAAGGGAAAGGGCATAAAAATAGAGAAATCTAATTCCAACCCCGATGAACTTTATATGTATCGTCAACCCCCGAAGTCCTTAAGTTGTAACAATGACCCGGGAACCTCTAAACCACCAGGTTTTTCTAAACCAATGTGGACAACGACGGCTCGTATTAGGGGAACATCATATATCCCTAGAAACCTGGCAAAACGAACCAAAACCGAAGAAGAAGAAACGAGCGAGTCGGAATAAGATAGTTGTATTCGTGTGGTGTAATATATGTAATATAGTGTTCTTATGCTTTATGATATATGTAAAAATTGCTTGTATTAATAAGTATTTTTTTATGAATCTAACTCTTGTCTATTTTACAGTTTAAAAACACAAAATGGATAGACAACCCAATATTTTAAGAGACCTTCCCGGAGACATGATTGATGAAATCTTGTCTAGAGTCGGCCAGAATTCCTCGGCACAACTATTTAAGGCGAGATCAGTTTGTAAGACATTCGAAGAACGTTCCAAGAATGTCTTGGTTTATAAGAGACTTTCGTTTGAAAGATGGGGGATAGCACATTGGGAAACCCATAAGTTACGATGTGTTTACTTTGACGCATATATTGCGGGGAACCCAAATGCTATTTTACGCAACGGGTTAAGAAATTATTTTGACTCAATATATCCGAATATTGGACTTCGTGATTTAGAAAAAGCGGCTAACATGCAACATAAAGAAGCATGTTATGCTTACATATTAGTAATGTTCGCTTCTCACCAAAGTGAGAACAAGAACATCGGGCTACAACTATTAAACAAAACGTTTCCACAAGTGACGGAGTCGGTAATTGGGGTAAGAAATGAGGTTTTTAGATTGTTACGGGACTGTTAGACATTACGTAACCCTCGTCCTTTTGACGATGTTACAACACGCTGTCTTATCAACGGCCATAACGGTTATGTTCCACAAGACCAAGGATGGGAAGTAATCCTAGTAAAACCAGAATGCATGACTTGTTTCTGGACGTATGAATTACGTGTCTTTATTGTCTTTGCTGAACGACTTGTGTACTAGCTAGAATTATCTTCACAACTATCTTGTATCAAAGTTATTGTGTGCTATATTTCATGCTTTATGTAAAATAAGCGGTATTGTAAGTTTGTAAAATATTGTATAAAAGTTTGAACGCGAAATATTATTATAATCAGTATTTCATATAGAATTGTAGTAGTTGAATTGTATATTAGCTACTAAGTATGAACTTAACGGGTAGGTACTACCCGAATTTAAACTTATAAAACGCTAATATGAAGAAAAAGATTTTATAAATGAGTTCATATTATGCTACGAAATACTATTAACTACTCTTAATATTCTGTATGATTAACTTGTTCCATTTGACTATTTTGAAGGAAATGGCACCGACTACTCGACACACCGTGAATATGAATGAAGAGGAATTCCGTACTTTTCTAGCTTCAAACATAGCCGCAGTACAGGCTGCGCTACATACCAACAATAACCTTGGATCTAGCAGTACAGGAAATCGTGTAGGATGCACCTACAAAGAATTCACTGCCTGCAAACCTTTGGAATTTGATGGAACCGAAGGACCGATCGGATTGAAACGGTGGACCGAGAAGGTCGAATCGGTGTTTGCCATAAGTAAGTGTACTGAAGAGGACAAAGTGAAGTACGCTACGCATACCTTCACAGGTTCTGCGTTAACATGGTGGAATACCTATCTAGAGCAAGTGGGACAAGACGATGCGTATGCACTACCGTGGTCAGCATTCAAGCACTTGATGAACGAGAAGTACCGTCCCAGAACCGAGGTCAATAAGCTCAAGACAGAACTTAGAGGGTTACGAACCCAAGGATTTGATATTACCACGTACGAAAGACGATTCACAGAATTGTGCCTATTGTGTCCGGGAGCATTCGAAGATGAGGAAGAGAAGATCGACGCATTTGTGAAAGGATTACCGGAAAGAATCCAAGAAGATATAAGTTCACACGAGCCCGCCTCTATACAACAGGCATGTAGAATGGCTCACAAACTAGTGAACCAGATTGAAGAAAGAATTAAAGAACAGACTGCTGAAGAGGCCAATGTGAAGCAAGTCAAAAGAAAGTGGGAGGATAACGGTGATAAGAATCACCAATACAACAACAACAGCAATTACAACAATAATCGCAAAAATTATCCCAACAATCGCAACATCAATCGCAACTACAACAAATGGCCCAACAACAACAACAACAACAGCAACAGCAACTACAACAATCATCCCAACAACAATAATAACCGCAACAACAACAACAATCAGAAGCAGCTATGCCAAAGGTGTGAAAAGTATCACTCGGGGTTCCGCACCAAATTTTGCAACAAGTGTAAAAGAAATGGTCATAGCACGGCGAAGTGTGAGGTTTACGGACCAGGGGTTAATAGAACGAAAGGAACAAATGGTGTCGGAACGAGTAATGGCGGAGCAAGTAGTGTCGGAGCAAGTTATGCCAATGTAATTTGTTATAAATGTGGAAAACCGGGCCACATTATTAGAAATTGCCCGAACCAGGAGAACACGAATGGACAAGGCCGCGGAAGAGTTTTCAATATTAATGCGGCAGAGGCACAGGAAGACCCGGAGCTTGTTACGGGTACGTTTCTTATTGACAATAAATCTGCTTACGTTTTATTTGATTCAGGTGCGGATAGAAGCTATATGAGTAGAGATTTTTGTGCTAAATTAAGTTGTCCATCGACGCCTTTGGATAGTAAATTTTTACTCGAATTAGCAAATGGTAAATTAATTTCAGCAGATAATATATGTCGGAATCGAGAAATTAAACTGGTTAGCGAAACATTTAAGATTGATTTGATACCAGTAGAGTTAGGGAGTTTTGATGTGATAATCGGTATGGACTGGTTGAAAGAAGTGAAAGCAGAGATCGTCTGTTACAAAAATGCAATTCGCATTATATGAGAAAAAGGAAAACCCTTAATGGTGTACGGAGAAAAGGGCAACACGAAGCTACATCTTATTAGTAATTTGAAGGCACAAAAACTAATAAGAAAAGGTTGCTATGCTGTTCTAGCACACGTCGAGAAAGTACAAACTGAAGAAAAGAGCATCAATGATGTTCCCATTGCAAAAGAATTTCCCGATGTATTTCCGAAAGAATTACCGGGATTACCCCCACATCGATCCGTTGAATTTCAAATAGATCTTGTACCAGGAGCTGCACCAATAGCTCGTGCTCCTTACAGACTTGCACCCAGCGAGATGAAAGAACTGCAAAGCCAATTACAAGAACTTTTAGATCGTGGTTTCATTCGACCAAGCACATCACCGTGGGGAGCTCCTGTTTTGTTTGTCAAGAAGAAAGATGGTACATTCAGGTTGTGTATCGACTACCGAGAGTTGAACAAACTTACCATCAAGAACCGCTACCCACTACCGAGAATCGACGACTTATTTGATTAACTACAAGGCTCGTCTGTTTATTCAAAGATTGACTTACGTTCCGGGTATCATCAAATGCGGGTGAAAGAAGATGATATTCCAAAGACTGCTTTCAGAACACGTTACGGTCATTACGAGTTTATGGTCATGCCGTTTGGTTTAACTAATGCACCAGCTGTGTTCATGGACCTTATGAACCGAGTGTGTGGACCATACCTTGACAAGTTTGTCATTGTTTTCATTGATGACATACTTATTTACTCAAAGAATGACCAAGAACACGGTGAACATTTGAGAAAGGTGTTAGAAGTATTGAGGAAGGAAGAATTGTACGCTAAGTTTTCAAAGTGTGCATTTTGGTTGGAAGAAGTTCAATTCCTCGGTCACATAGTGAACAAAGAAGGTATTAAGGTGGATCCAGCAAAGATAGAAACTGTTGAAAAGTGGGAAACCCCGAAAACTCCGAAACACGTACGCCAGTTTTTAGGACTAGCTAGTTACTACAGAAGGTTCATCCAAGACTTTTCCAGAATAGCAAAACCCTTGACTGCATTAACGCATAAAGGGAAGAAATTTGAATGGAATGATGAACAAGAGAAAGCGTTTCAGTTATTGAAGAAAAAGCTAACTACGGCACCTATATTGTCATTGCCTGAAGGGAATGATGATTTTGTGATTTATTGTGACACATCAAAGCAAGGTCTCGGTTGTGTATTAATGCAACGAACGAAGGTGATTGCTTATGCGTCTAGACAATTGAAGATTCACGAACAAAATTATACGACGCATGATTTGGAATTAGGCGCGGTTGTTTTTGCATTAAAGACTTGGAGGCACTACTTATATGGGGTCAAAAGTATTATATATACCGACCACAAAAGTCTTCAACACATATTTAATCAGAAACAACTGAATATGAGGCAGCGTAGGTGGATTGAATTATTGAATGATTACGACTTTGAGATTCGTTACCACCCGGGGAAGGCAAATGTGGTAGCCGATGCCTTGAGCAGGAAGGACAGAGAACCATTCGAGTAAAATCTATGAATATAATGATTCATAATAACCTTACTACCCAAATAAAGGAGGCGCAACAAGGAGTTTTAAAAGAGGGAAATTTAAAGGATGAAATACCCAAAGGATCGGAGAAGCATCTTAATATTCGGAAAGACGGAACCCGGTATAGGGCTGAAAGGATTTGGGTACCAAAATTTGGAGATATGAGAGAAATGGTACTTAGAGAAGCTCATAAAACCAGATACTCAATACATCCTGGAACGGGGAAGATGTACAAGGATCTCAAGAAACATTTTTGGTGGCCGGGTACGAAAGCCGATGTTGTTAAATACGTAGGAGAATGTTTGACGTGTTCTAAGGTCAAAGCTGAGCATCAGAAACCATCAGGTCTACTTCAACAACCCGAAATCCCAGAATGGAAATGGGAAAACATTACCATGGATTTCATCACTAAATTGGCAAGGACTGCAAGTGGTTTTGATACTATTTATGAAATGTCCCGTTCTTATTGATTAAAAACGTTCCATATTAATTGATTTCGTTGCGAGGTTTTGACCTCTATATGAGACATTTTTCAAAGACTGCATTCATTTTTAAAACAAACCATAACCTTTATTTCATAGATAAAGGTTTTAAAAAGCTTTACGTAGATTATCAAATAATGATAATCTAAAATATCCTGTTTACACATGACCATTACATAATGGTTTACAATACAAATATGTTACAACAAAATAAGTTTCTTGAATGCAGTTTTTACACAATATCATACAAGCATGGACTCCAAATCTCGTCCTTATTTAAGTATGCGACAGCGGAAGCTCTTAATAATCACCTGAGAATAAACATGCTTAAAACGTCAACAAAAATGTTGGTGAGTTATAGGTTTAACCTATATATATCAAATCATAATAATAGACCACAAGATTTCATATTTCAATACACATCCCATACATAGAGATAAAAATCATTCATATGGTGAACACCTGGTAACCGACATTAACAAGATGCATATATAAGAATATCCCCATCATTCCGGGACACCCTTCGGATATGATATAAATTTCGAAGTACTAAAGCATCCGGTACTTTGGACGGGGCTTGTTGGGCCCGATAGATCTATCTTTAGGATTCGCGTCAATTAGGGTGTCTGTTCCCTAATTCTTAGATTACCAGACTTAATAAAAAGGGGCATATTCGATTTCGATAATTCAACCATAGAATGTAGTTTCACGTACTTGTGTCTATTTTGTAAATCATTTATAAAACCTGCATGTATTCTCATCCCAAAAATATTAGATTTTAAAAGTGGGACTATAACTCACTTTCACAGATTTTTACTTCGTCGGGAAGTAAGACTTGGCCACTGGTTGATTCACGAACCTATAACAATATATACATATATATCAAAGTATGTTCAAAATATATTTACAACACTTTTAATATATTTTGATGTTTTAAGTTTATTAAGTTAGCTGTCCTCGTTAGTAACCTACAACTAGTTGTCCACAGTTAGATGTACAGAAATAAATCGATAAATATTATCTTGAATCAATCCACGACCCAGTGTATACGTATCTCAGTATTGATCACAACTCAAACTATATATATTTTGGAATCAACCTCAACCCTGTATACCTAACTCCAACATTCACATATAGAGTGTCTATGGTTGTTCCGAAATATATATAGATGTGTCGACATGATAGGTCGAAACATTGTATACGTGTCTATGGTATCTCAAGATTACATAATATACAATACAAGTTGATTAAGTTATGGTTGGAATAGATTTGTTACCAATTTTCACGTAGCTAAAATGAGAAAAATTATCCAATCTTGTTTTACCCATAACTTCTTCATTTTAAATCCGTTTTGAGTGAATCAAATTGCTATGGTTTCATATTGAACTCTATTTTATGAATCTAAACAGAAAAAGTATAGGTTTATAGTCGGAAAAATAAGTTACAAGTCGTTTTTGTAAAGGTAGTCATTTCAGTCGAAAGAACGACGTCTAGATGACCATTTTAGAAAACATACTTCCACTTTGAGTTTAACCATAATTTTTGGATATAGTTTCATGTTCATAATAAAAATCATTTTCTCAGAATAACAACTTTTAAATCAAAGTTTATCATAGTTTTTAATTAACTAACCCAAAACAGCCCGCGGTGTTACTACGACGGCGTAAATCCGGTTTTACGGTGTTTTTCGTGTTTCCAGGTTTTAAATCATTAAGTTAGCATATCATATAGGTATAGAACATGTGTTTAGTTGATTTTAAAAGTCAAGTTAGAAGGATTAACTTTTGTTTGCGAACAAGTTTAGAATTAACTAAACTATGTTCTAGTGATTACAAGTTTAAACATTTGAATAAGATAGCTTTATATGTATGAATCGAATGATGTTATGAACATCATTACTACCTTAAGTTCCTTGGATAAACCTACTGGAAAAGAGAAAAATGGATCTAGCTTCAACGGATCCTTGGATGGCTCGAAGTTCTTGAAGCAGAATCATGACACGAAAACAAGTTCAAGTAAGATCATCACTTGAAATAAGATTGTTATAGTTATAGAAATTGAACCAAAGTTTGAATATGATTATTACCTTGTATTAGAATGATAACCTACTATAAGAAACAAAGATTTCTTGAGGTTGGATGATCACCTTACAAGATTGGAAGTGAGCTAGCAAACTTGAAAGTATTCTTGATTTTATGTAACTAGAACTTGTAAAATATATGAAGAACGCTTAGAACTTGAAGATAGAACTTGAGAGAGATCAATTAGATGAAGAAAATTGAAGAATGAAAGTGTTTGTAGGTGTTTTTGGTCGTTGGTGTATGGATTAGATATAAAGGATATGTAATTTTGTTTTCATGTAAATAAGTCATGAATGATTACTCATATTTTTGTAATTTTATGAGATATTTCATGCTAGTTGCCAAATGATGGTTCCCACATGTGTTAGGTGACTCACATGGGCTGCTAAGAGCTGATCATTGGAGTGTATATACCAATAGTACATACATCTAAAAGCTGTGTATTGTACGAGTACGAATACGGGTGCATACGAGTAGAATTGTTGATGAAACTGAACGAGGATGTAATTTAAGCATTTTTGTTAAGTAGAAGTATTTTGATAAGTGTATTGAAGTCTTTCAAAAGTGTATAAATACATATTAAAACACTACATGTATATACATTTTAACTGAGTCGCTAAGTCATCGTTAGTCGTTACATGTAAGTGTTGTTTTGAAACCTTTAGGTTAACGATCTTGTTAAATGTTGTTAACCCAATGTTTATAATATCAAATGAGATTTTAAATTATTATATTATCATGATATTATGATATATAATATATCTTAGTATGATGTATATACAGTTAAATGTCGTTACAACGATAATCGTTACATATATGTCTCGTTTCGAAATCATTAAGTTAGTAGTCTTATTTTTACATATGTATTTCATTGTTAATACACTTAATAATATATTTACTTATCATTTAACATAATTAACCAAGTGTATCAATATCTTAATATGATTCATATGTACCTAGTAAGACGTTGTTATAACGATAATCGTTATATATATCGTTTTCGAGTTTCTTAAATTAATAGTCTCATTTTTATGTATATAACTCATTGTTAAAATACCTAATGAGATACATACTTATAATAAAAACATGTTAACTATATATATAACCATATATATGTCATCGTATAGTTTTTACAAGTTTTAACGTTCGTGAATCACCGGTCAACTTGGGTAGTCAATTGTCTATATGAAACCTATTTCAATTAATCAAGTCTTAACAAGTTTGATTGCTTAACATGTTGGAAACATTTAATCATGTAAATATCAATCTCAATTAATATATATAAACATGGAAAAGTTCGGGTCACTACAGTACCTACCCATTAAATAAATTTCGTCCCGAAATTTTAAGCTGTTGAAGGTGTTGCCGAATCTTCTGGAAATAGATGCGGGTATTTCTTCTTCATCTGATCTTCACGCTCCCAGGTGAACTCGGGTCCTCTACGAGCATTCCATCAAACCTTAACAATTGGTATCTTGTTTTGCTTAAGTCTTTTAACCTCACGATCCATTATTTCGACGGGTTCTTCGATGAATTGAAGTTTTTTGTTGATTTGGATTTCATCTAACGGAATAGTGAGATCTTCTTTAGCAAAACATTTCTTCAAATTCGAGACGTGGAAAGTGTTATGTACAGCCGCGAGTTGTTGACGTAACTCAAGTCGGTAAGCTACTGGTCCGACACGATCAATAATCTTGAATGGTCCAATATACCTTGGATTTAATTTCCCTCGTTTACCAAATCGAACAACGCCTTTCCAAGGTGCAACTTTAAGCATGACCATCTCTCCAATTTCAAATTCTATATCTTTTCTTTTAATGTCAGCGTAGCTCTTTTGTCGACTTTGGGCGGTTTTCAACCGTTGTTGAATTTGGATGATCTTCTCGGTAGTTTCTTGTATAATCTCCGGACCCGTAATCTGTCTATCCCCCACTTCACTCCAAAAAATCGGAGACCTGCACTTTCTACCATAAAGTGCTTCAAACGGCGCCATCTCAATGCTTGAATGGTAGCTGTTGTTGTAGGAAAATTCTGCTAATGGTAGATGTCGATCCCAACTGTTTCCGAAATCAATAACACATGCTCGTAGCATGTCTTCAAGCATTTGTATCGTCCTTTCACTCTACCCATCAGTTTGTGGATGATAGACAGTACTCATGTCTAGACGAGTTCCTAATGCTTGCTGTAATGTCTGCCAGAATCTTGAAATAAATCTGCCATCCCTATCAGAGATAATAGAGATTGGTATTCCATGTCTGGAGACGACTTCCTTCAAATACAGTCGTGCTAACTTCTCCATCTTGTCATCTTCTCTTATTGGTAGGAAGTGTGCTGATTTGGTGAGACGATCAACTATTACCCAAATAGTATCAAAACCACTTGCAGTCCTTGGCAATTTAGTGATGAAATCCATGGTAATGTTTTCCCATTTCCATTCCGGGATTTCGGGTTGTTGAAGTAGACCTGATGGTTTCTGATGCTCAGCTTTGACCTTAGAACACGTCAAACATTCTCCTACGTATTTAGCAACATCGGCTTTCATACCCGGCCACCAAAAATGTTTCTTGAGATCCTTGTACATCTTCCCCGTTCCAGGATGTATTGAGTATCTGGTTTTATGAGCTTCTCTAAGTACCATTTCTCTCATATCTCCAAATTTTGGTACCCAAATCCTTTCAGCCCTATACCGGGTTCCGTCTTCCCGAATATTAAGATGCTTCTCCGATCCTTTGGGTATTTCATCCTTTAAATTTCCCTCTTTTAAAACTCCTTGTTGCGCCTCCTTTATTTGAGTAGTAAGGTTATTATGAATCATTATATTCATAGATTTTACTCGAATGGGTTCTCTGTCCTTCCTGCTCAAGGCATCGGCTACCACATTTGCCTTCCCCGGGTGGTAACGAATCTCAAAGTCGTAATCATTCAACAATTCAATCCACCTACGCTGCCTCATATTCAGTTGTTTCTGATTAAATATGTGTTGAAGACTTTTGTGGTCGGTATATATAATACTTTTGACCCCATATAAGTAGTGCCTCCAAGTCTTTAATGCAAAAACAACCGCGCCTAATTCCAAATCATGCGTAGTATAATTTTGCTCGTGAATCTTCAATTGTCTAGAGGCATAAGCAATCACCTTCGTTCGTTGCATTAATACAAAACCGAGACCTTGCTTTGATGCGTCACAATAAATCACAAAATCATCATTCCCTTCAGGCAATGACAATATAGGTGCCGTAGTTAGCTTTTTCTTCAATAACTGAAACGCTTTCTCTTGTTCATCCTTCCATTCAAATTTCTTCCCTTTATGCGTTAATGCAGTCAAGGGTTTTGCTATTCTGGAAAAGTCTTGGATGAACCTTCTGTAGTAACCAGCTAGTCCTAAAAACTGGCGTATGTGTTTCGGAGTTTTCGGGGTTTCCCACTTTTCAACAGTTTCTATCTTTGCCGGATCCACCTTAATACCTTCTTTGTTCACTATGTGACCGAGGAATTGAACTTCTTCCAACCAAAATGCACACTTTGAAAACTTAGCGTACAATTCTTCCTTCCTCAATACTTCTAACACCTTTCTCAAATGTTCACCGTGTTCTTGGTCATTCTTTGAGTAAATAAGTATGTCATCAATGAAAACAATGACAAACTTGTCAAGGTATGGTCCACACACTCGGTTCATAAGGTCCATGAACACAGCTGGTGCATTAGTTAAACCAAACGGCATGACCATAAACTCGTAATGACCGTAACGTGTTCTGAAAGCAGTCTTTGGAATATCATCTTCTTTCACCCGCATTTGATGATACCCGGAACGTAAGTCAATCTTTGAATAAACAGACGAGCCTTGTAGTTGATCAAATAAGTCGTCGATTCTCAGTAGTGGGTAGCGGTTCTTGATGGTAAGTTTGTTCAACTCTCGGTAGTCGATACACAACCTGAATGTACCATCTTTCTTCTTGACAAACAAAACAGGAGCTCCCCACGGTGATGTGCTTGGTCGAATGAAACCACGCTCTAAAAGTTCTTGTAATTGGCTTTGCAGTTCTTTCATCTCGCTGGGTGCGAGTCTGTAAGGAGCACGAGCTATTGGTGCAGCTCCTGGTACAAGATCTATTTGAAATTCAACGGATCGATGTGGGGGTAATCCCGGTAATTCTTTCGGAAATACATCGGGAAATTCTTTTGCAATGGGAACATCATTGATGCTCTTTTCTTCAGTTTGTACTTTCTCGACGTGTGCTAGAACAGCATAGCAACCTTTTCTTATTAGTTTTTGTGCCTTCAAATTACTAATAAGATGTAGCTTCGTGTTGCCCTTTTCTCCGTACACCATTAAGGGTTTTCCTTTTTCTCGTATAATGCGAATTGCATTTTTGTAACAGACGATCTCTGCTTTCACTTCTTTCAACCAGTCCATACCGATTATCACATCAAAACTCCCTAACTCTACTGGTATCAAATCAATCTTAAATGTTTCGCTAACCAGTTTAATTTCTCGATTCCGACATATATAATCTGCTGAAATTAATTTACCATTTGCTAATTCGAGTAAAAATTTACTATCCAAAGGCGTCAATGGACAACTTAATTTAGCACAAAAATCTCTACTCATATAGCTTCTATCCGCACCCGAATCAAATAAAACGTAAGCAGATTTATTGTCAATAAGAAACGTACCCGTAACAAGCTCCGGGTCTTCCTGTGCCTCTGCCGCATTAATATTGAAAACTCTTCCGCGGCCTTGTCCATTCGTGTTCTCCTGGTTCGGGCAATTTCTAATAATGTGGCCCGGTTTTCCACATTTATAACAAACTACATTGGCATAACTTGCTCCGACACTACTTGCTCCGCCATTACTTGTTCCGACACCATTTGTTCCTTTCGTTCTATTAACCCCTGGTCCGTAGACCTCACACTTCGCCGCGCTATGACCATTTCTTTTACACTTGTTGCAAAATTTGGTGCAGAACCCCGAGTGATACTTTTCACACCTTTGGCATAGCTGCTTCTGATTGTTGTTGTTGTTGCGGTTATTATTGTTGTTGGGATGATTGTTGTAGTTGCTATTGTTGTTGTTGTTGTTGTTGTTGGGCCGTTTGTTGTAGTTGCGATTGATGTTGCGATTGTTGGGATAATTGTTGCGATTATTGTTGTAATTGCTGTTGTTGTTGTATTGGTGATTCTTATCACCGTTTTCCTCCCACTTTCTTTTGACTTGCTTCACATTGGCCTCTTCAGCAGTCTATTCTTTAATTCTTTCTTCAATCTGGTTCACTAGTTTGTGAGCCATTCTACATGCCTGTTGTATAGAGGCGGGCTCGTGTGAACTTATATCTTCTTGGATTCTTTCCGGTAATCCTTTCACAAATGCGTCGATCTTCTCTTCCTCATCTTCGAATGCTCCCGGACACAATAGGCACAATTCTGTGAATCGTCTTTCGTACGTGGTAATATCAAATCCTTGGGTTCGTAACCCTCTAAGTTCTGTCTTGAGCTTATTGACCTCGGTTCTGGGACGGTACTTCTCGTTCATCAAGTGCTTGAATGCTGACCACGGTAGTGCGTACGCATCGTCTTGTCCCACTTGCTCTAGATAGGTATTCCACCATGTTAACGCAGAACCTGTGAAGGTATGCGTAGCGTACTTCACTTTGTCCTCTTCAGTACACTTACTTATGGCAAACACCGATTCGACCTTCTCGGTCCACCGTTTCAATCCGATCGGTCCTTCGGTTCCATCAAATTCCAAAGGTTTGCAGGCAGTGAATTCTTTGTAGGTGCATCCTACACGATTTCCTGTACTGCTAGATCCAAGGTTATTATTGGTATGTAGCGCAGCCTGTACTGCGGCTATGTTTGAAGCTAGAAAAGTACGGAATTCCTCTTCATTCATATTCACGGTGTGTCGAGTAGTCGGTGCCATTTCCTTCAAAATAGTCAAATGGAACAAGTTAATCATACAGAATATTAAGAGTAGTTAATAGTATTTCGTAGCATAATATGAACTCATTTATAAAAGCTTTTTCTTCATATTAGCGTTTTATAAGTTTAAATTCGGGTAGTACCTACCCGTTAAGTTCATACTTAGTAGCTAATATACAATTCAACTACTACAATTCTATATGAAAAACTGATTATAATAATATTTCGCGTTCAAACTTTTGTACAATATTTTACAAACTTACAATACCGCTTATTTTACATAAAGCATGAAATATAGCACACAATAACTTTGATACAAGATAGTTGTGAAGATAATTCTAGCTAGTACACAAGTCGTTCAGCAAAGGCAATAAAGACACGTAATTCATACGTCCAGAAACAAGTCATGCATTCTGGTTTTACTAGGACTACTTCCCATCCTTGGTCTTGTGCAACATAACCGTTATGGCCGTTGATAAGACAGCGTGTTGTAACGTCGTCAAAGGGACGAGGGTTACGTAATGTCCAACAGTCCCGTAATAATCTAAAAACCTCATTTCTTACCCCAATTACCGACTCCGTCACTTGTGGAAACGTTTTGTTTAATAGTTGTAGCCCGATGTTCTTGTTCTCACTTTGGTGAGAAGCGAACATTACTAATCCGTAAGCATAACATGCTTCTTTATGTTGCATGTTAGCCGCTTTTTCTAAATCACGAAGTCCAATATTCGGATATATTGAGTCAAAATAATTTCTTAACCCGTTGCATGTTCTTCGAATGTAATTCTTAACCCGTTGCATGAGTCAAAAGTGTATCAAAATAATTCATACACTTTTGAAAGACTTCAAGACACTTATCAATACTTCTACTTAACAAAAATGCTTACAATTACATCCTCGTTCAGTTTCATCAACAATTCTACTCGTATGCACCCGTATTCGTACTCGTACAATACACAGCTTTTAGATGTATGTACTATTGGTATATACACTCCAATGATCAGCTCTTAGCAGCCCATGTGAGTCACCTAACACATGTGGGAACCATCATTTGGCAACTAGCATGAAATATCTCATAAAATTACAAAAATATGAGTAATCATTCATGACTTATTTACATGAAAACAAAATTACATATCCTTTATATCTAATCCATACACCAACGACCAAAAACACCTACAAACACTTTAATTCTTCAATTTTCTTCATCTAATTGATCTCTCTCAAGTTCTATCTTCAAGTTCTAAGTGTTCTTCATAAATTCCAAAAGTTCTAGTTTCATAAAATCAAGAATACTTTCAAGTTTGCTAGCTCACTTCCAATCTTGTAAGGTGATCATCCAATCTCAAGAAATCTTTGTTTCTTACAGCAGGTTATCATTCTAATACAAGGTAATAATCATATTCAAACTTTGGTTCAATTTCTATAACTATAACAATCTTATTTCAAGTGATGATCTTACTTGAACTTGTTTTCGTGTCATGATTCTGCTTCAAGAACTTCGAGCCATCCAAGGATCCGTTGAAGCTAGATCCATTTTTCTCTTTTCCAGTAGGTTTATCCAAGGAACTTAAGGTAGTAATGATGTTCATAACATCATTCGATTCATACATATAAAGCTATCTTATTCGAAGGTTTAAACTTGTAATCACTAGAACATAGTTTAGTTAATTCTAAACTTGTTCGCAAACAAAAGTTAATCCTTCTAACTTGACTTTTAAAATCAACTAAACACATGTTCTATATCTATATGATATTCTAACTTAATGATTTAAAACCTGAAAACACGAAAAACACCGTAAAACCGGATTTACGCCGTCGTAGTAACACCGCGGGCTGTTTTGGGTTAGTTAATTAAAAACTATGATAAACTTTGATTTAAAAGTTGTTATTCTGAGAAAATGATTTTTATTATGAACATGAAACTATATCCAAAAATTATGGTTAAACTCAAAGTGGAAGTATGTTTTCTAAAATGGTCATCTAGACGTCGTTCTTTCGACTGAAATGACTACCTTTACAAAAACGACTTGTAACTTATTTCTCCGACTATAAACCTATACTTTTCTGTTTAGATTCATAAAATAGAGTTCAATATGAAACCATAGCAATTTTATTCACTCAAAACGGATTTAAAATGAAGAAGTTATGGGTAAAACAAGATTGGATAATTTTTCTCATTTTAGCTACGTGAAAATTGGTAACAAATCTATTCCATCCATAACTTAATCAACTTGTATTGTATATTATGTAATCTTGAGATAAAATAGACACGTATACAATGTTTCGACCTATCATGTCGACACATCTATATATATTTCGGAACAACCATAGACACTCTATATGTGAATGTTGGAGTTAGCTATACAGGGTTGAGGTTGATTCCAAAATATATATAGTTTGAGTTGTGATCAATACTGAGATACGTATACACTGGGTCGTGGATTGATTCAAGATAATATTTATCGATTTATTTCTGTACATCTAACTCTGGACAACTAGTTGTAGGTTACTAACGAGGACAGCTGACTTAATAAACTTAAAACATCAAAATATATTAAAAGTGTTGTAAATATATTTTGAACATACTTTGATATATATGTATATATTGTTATAGGTTCGTGAATCAACCAGTGGTCAAGTCTTACTTCCCGACGAAGTAAAAATCTGTGAAAGTGAGTTATAGTCCCACTTTTAAAATCTAATATTTTTGGGATGAGAATACATGCAGGTTTTATAAATGATTTACAAAGTAGACACAAGTACGTGAAACTACATTCTATGGTTGAATTATCGAAATCGAATATGCCCCTTTTTATTAAGTCTGGTAATCTAAGAATTAGGGAACAGACACCTTAATTGACGCGAATCCTAAAGATAGATCTATTGGGCCTAACAAACCCCATCCAAAGAACCGGATGCTTTAGTACTTCGAAATTTATATCATATCCGAAGGGTGTCCCGGAATGATGGGGATATTCTTATATATGCATCTTGTTAATGTCGGTTACCAGGTGTTCACCATATGAATGATTTTTATCTCTATGTATGGGATGTGTATTGAAATATGAAATCTTGTGGTCTATTATTATGATTTGATATATATAGGTTAAACCTATAACTCACCAACATTTTTGTTGACGTTTTAAGCATGTTTATTCTCAGGTGATTATTAAGAGCTTCCGCTGTCGCATACTTAAATAAGGACGAGATTTGGAGTCCATGCTTGTATGATATTGTGTAAAAACTGCATTCAAGAAACTTATTTTGTTGTAACATATTTGTATTGTAAACCATTATGTAATGGTCGTGTGTAAACAGGATATTTTAGATTATCATTATTTGATAATCTACGTAAAGCTTTTTAAACCTTTATTGATGAAATAAAGGTTATGGTTTGTTTTAAAATGAATGCAGTCTTTGAAAAACGTCTCATATAGAGGTCAAAACCTCGCAACGAAATCAATTAATATAGAACGTTTTTAATCAATAAGAACGGGACATTTCATATTCGAGACCCACAAAGCGCTGTAAGTATACCATATTGTGTGGGTTATTATTTATCAGCTATGGTTCGGGGGATGCGGCCGTATAGCATAATAGGAGGTGGTATTTTTATTACTTTGATTGGTGAATATCTCGTGTTGATATAAGTCGGGGGGGATTATTAGTAGAAGAACCGGAACCCCGCGATACTATAGGTTTAAATGTATACCATGGTGCGAAAGTTTTGAAGAGGCGAAATAACGCCACAGTACCATACCATGGTAGACATCCACAGGTTGAGAGAAACCAACAGCAAGGTAATGTAGGAGGGGGGAATGAGATGCAAGAAATGCAAAGGTTTATAGCTTCTCAGGAATACGAAAATGCTAGACAGAGAGCATTTGAAGATTGGCAAGTTCATCAGAACCAAATCATAGCTCATTGCCAACATATAGGTAGAAACTATATTCCTACACCGAAACCCATCTTCCCTCCCTGGTCTATAGAGATGCAGCCACCATATCCTACGTATAACCCTGCCGAAGCATTCTATAACACCTATGGTTATGCCTGGAACCCCTATTGGTACCAGTATCATCCCTAGTATACTTATTTTTTTTTTTTGTAATTTGTAATTATTGATACGTTTAATACTTTTGTTAATATTGTAATCATTTTTATAATTATCTAACTTTTATTCTTAGATTTTAATAATTTTTGAATGTGGGGTAATATACCAAACTTCAAAAATATGTATATATGTTTGCAGTGTATCTTATGTACACAACAGGGTAAAACAACGCATTTTCAAAGACTGGCATTAAGTTCAGCAAAAGCAACTAATTTTGACGACAAGATGCAAAATATATGTGAAATAACAACAAGACGGAATGAACAAATGATGTGCACCATTTATCATTCAGCAAACAAACGCCAATATATTTGGAAACTTTGGTAAAAATTTAATCATTTTCACACTAATCACCCTCAATAATTTAAATTGTTACTGATTTCTTGCAAATGAGGGCATTGCAAGATCTTAAGTGTGGGAAGGGGTTAAATTCTTTCGGATTTTAAAATTTTTATCTTAAACACTTGGTTACCATTAAAAATACTAGTAAAGCAGTAGTTGTATTAGAATCTAGTGCTCTCTGATAAAAAAAGAACAGCCCTAGTCTTATATACTAACTACCCAATTCTAGTAAAATTTTTCAAAATTTTTAATTAAATGAACTCAAAATCATGTTTATACATATTTATGAACAATAAAACTAGGTTTTAACACCGAAATTATTGTTACCTCGGAAAGGACATAAATTGAGAAACAAACTAAAATGTTAAAATTCATTTAAAATGGAATAGAGAACGATAAAAAGGAAAATAAAAGCCAAGTGTGGGAAAATTTACCAAGTTATCTTAAACATATGTCACATATATCTGTAACAAATAACTGAAAATACTTTTGCTTTGGACTAAACTAAACTTTTTTACCCGATGAAAGAAAAGAAAAGATGGATCTACACGATGAATCAATTCCATCATTAAAAGGAGCAAAGTCTTCCGAAAAAGACACGCGCTTCTTGATTTAGGTCATGAAGTTGTCGTCCAGACCATCTGTAGGTTGACGAAAAATCTAGAAAAGTCATCTCTAAAATCAGCAGGAAATCCACGGACCTCAGCATCAAACAGGGTCGCCAAGTGGTCAGATTTATCCTAACCATGAGAAGGATTTATCTTGTACAATGGGGGGGCACCATGCAAATTAGCTGGATAAGACTAATGAATCAGATCCCCAGAAAGGATAATCTCCTTAAAAATTAAAAATCAGCTTTTAAGACTGATATCACTCAATCCTTGAGATTGACCTTAAAGATTGAGAATTACAAACTCATGGAATTCAATGATATCTAAACTCGAGCTTGAACGAGAAAATATTTTGATCAAAAATAAAACCGATTTGTTTTCTGAAAACCCATTTTCAATGCGTTCATTACCTTTGAACGTAAAATCCTAGGAATTCACCTGGAATTCATTAGGTCACCTGAACCAAATCGGGTGTCAACCGTAAGAACGGTGGTTGCATAGCATGGTCAAAGACAGGACCTTGTGCCATACCGAAAAATCATAAGGGTGAGCTTTACTATTGCTCCTACCAAGGATAGTAATTGCGTCCGACACATTATAGACCATAATTAAAAGCATGTCAGGGTACATTGCCTTAACAGTTGCTTGTTCAACGCTTTCCTTTACAATCAGAAGGTAGTTTACCGAAAGGTAATATACGGGACAAGTAAACTGGACGTGTTGCTTTCCAAATACAAGGTTAGCAAGTGGGTGACACAAAACCGCAAGTTTTGAGCTAAAATTTTCAAATCTGAAACCCACCAAAACCACAAAAATATTTTGCAAACACCGGTAAAGGGTTATTCCGGAAAACTTATCTAGGGTAAAAACTAGATTTAATTTTCAAAAGATCAAATGTTTTCATAAAGATCCAATTTCCTTAATGGATCTAAATTTTTATAGTCATGTGGGACTGTAAACCATATCGTTACTACCATTGTTTATACCGCCGTATAGAAAATCACTGATGTACAAAGTGTGAAGAATAAAGAAGTGATTCTAGTATTTCAAGACGATATTGCTTGAGGACAAGCAACGCTCAAGTGTGGGAATATTTGATAATGCTAAAAACGAACATATATTTCATAGCATTATTCCTCAAGAAAGACAAGCTTTTAGTTGCAATTGTTCTATTTACAAGTGATATTCGTTTAAATAATAAAAGGTGAAGACAAAAGACAGATTCGACGAATTGAAGACGCAAACGACCAAAAAGCTCAAAAGTACAAAAGACAATCAAAGAGGTTCCAATTATTGATAAGAAACGTCTCGAAATTACAAGAGTACAAGATTCAAAACGCAAAGTACAAGATATTAAATTGTACGCAATGACGTTCGAAAATCCGGAACCGGGACCAGAGTCAACTCTCAACGCTCGACGCAACGGACTAAAAATTACAAGTTAACTATGTATATAAATATAATATAATATATAATTAATTATATTAATTATATATATATATTATATTTATAAATAAAAACCGTCGGCAGAGAAAGACTCCAAAGTTGTGAGCTGTAATTTCAATCTCCGCAACTCGCAGAGTTTGAAGGCAAAAATGCCGCGAGTCGCGGAGCCCCAAAAGCCGAAAATCCCTATAAAGCTCGCGCATTCTGATCATAAAAATTCACCAAAATATATATATCTCTCTCTCTCAATATATCGTATATATTTATATTTATATTTCAATTTTAATTTTAATTTTAATTTTAATTTTAATTCTAATAATATGGGTATGTTAGCGAATATTGTAAGGGTGTAAGTCGAAATTCTGTCCGTGTAACGCTGCGCTATTTTTAATCATTGTAAGTTATGTTCAACCTTTTTATATTAATGTCTCGTAGCTAAGTTATTATTATGCTTATTTAAAACGAAGTAATCATGATGTTGGGCTAATTACTAAAATTGGGTAATTGGGCTTTGTACCATAATTGGGGTTTGGACAAAAGAACGACACTTGTGGAAATTAGACTATGAGCTATTAATGGGCTTTATATTTGTTTAACTAAATGATAGTTTGTTAATGTTAATATAAAGATTTACAATTGGGCGTCCCTATAAATTACCATATACACTCAATCGGACACGATGGACGGGGTATTTATATGTACGAATAATCGTTCATTTAACCGGACACGGGAATGGATTAATAGCCACTAGAATAATTAAAACAGGGGTGAAATTATGTACAAAGGACACTTGGTATAATTGATAACAAAATATTAAAACCTTGGGTTACACTCAGTCGACATCCTGGTGTAATTATTAAATAAAGTATTAAAATCTTGTTACAGTTTAAATCCCCAATTAGTTGGAATATTTAACTTCGGGTATAAGAATAATTTGACGAGGACACTCGCACTTTATATTTATGACTGATGGACTGTTATGGACAAAAACCAGACGGACATATTAAATAATCCAGGACAAAGGACAATTAACCCATGGGCATAAAACTAAAATCAACACGTCAAACATCATGATTACGGAAGTTTAAATAAGCATAATTCTTTTATTTCATATTTAATTTCCTTTATTTTATATTTAATTGCATTTCTAATTATCGCATTTTTTATTGTTATTGTATTTAATTGCACTTTTAATTATCGTACTTTTAATTATCGCAAGTTTATTTTATCGCACTTTTATTATTCGCAATTTCATTATCGTTATTTACTTTACGCTTAAAATTAAGTCTTGTATTTATTTATTATTTTACATTTGGTTTTAACTGCGACTAAAGTTTTAAAATCGACAAACCGGTCATTAAACGGTAAAAACCCCCCTTTATAATAATATTACTTATATATATGTTTGTATTTTTATAAAAGTAAACTAATATAGCGTTGAGCTTTGTTTAAAAAAAAGATTCCCTGTGGAACGAACCGGACTTACTAAAAACTACACTACTGTACGATTAGGTACACTGCATATAAGTGTTGTAGCAAGGTTTAAGTATATCCATTCTATAAATAAATAAATATCTTGTGTAAAATTGTATCGTATTTAATAGTATTTCCTGCAAAAATTTAATAGTATTTTATACCCCTTAGCTTTGACATCACATCTATATATATTATTTAGAATAACCATAGACACTCTATATGCAGTAATGCGGGAGTTAGCTATACAGGGTTGAGGTTGATTCTACAATAATATATGTAGTTTGAGTTGTGATCGAGTCTGAGACATGTACACGGGTCACGATACATATTAATTAATTCGAATATTATATATTAAATTATTGAACTGCTAATTGTGGACTATCAACTATGGACTGCCGACATTGGACAATTAAAATGAATTAAAAATATTGTTTATAACATATGAAACTAAACATTTCTTCAAGTTTGCCACTTGATTTCATCTTAAACCTCATTTGTATTTTGACGATTACAATCTGCATTCAAACCTTTCATGATTCTTGAAAACACCTCAATCGAAAGAATCAACCAACCGCACTTCGTCTACGGAAGAAAAGATTGATACATATAGTTATACACCTGAGAAACTCTCGGCAACTGAGTAAACATTTAACGCGTAGCTGTGCTAATTCCTTAGTGTTATTATTACCCAAAATAACTTAGTAATTCCTTTCAAAGTAGCAAATTTTATCACAGCTTCAGCAAGTCAACTTCGACTTTCCGTTCGAAACAACCTTACTATAACTTTGATATATATGCGTGCTCTTTTATTGTTACCGGGGAACCTTTCATATTCCACCATGTTACCATCAGCGTTCAATCATCTAAAAACACAATTCTCTTGAAACCACTTCGGAATGATAACCGATGATTCAGATATCGTAGCATTAAATGCAGAGGAAACAGAAAAATTGTAGATGGTCTAAACGGTCAAAAGTTTGATGATAAAGAAGAGAGTGTTGGGAACGCTCGATAGAAAATTTGGTATTGAAAAACAGATTGAGCAAACCATGAAGGAGACCAAGGCCAAATACCAGGACCATACCATATATTCAAAGAATCTAGGTAATTCTGGATCCGATGAAACCTTCAACGAATATCTTGCTCCGTACTCACGTTAAAAATCTTGCGTAAAATCTTTCTTCATCAACCATCGAACTTAGAAATCCCAAAATATCATCATAAATATCTTCGATATTTCTGAGGATATTTTCATAACTCTTCTTGTCCGAAATTAGTTATCCCCCTGTGCTATCTGTATTACATCATAAAGGAAACCATTTTAGTTTTTAAATTTTTTTAAAATTCGAGTTTAAATTATGAATGACTTTTGGAGTAGTGTTGGAAATTGATGCATGAGTTAGTATAATATAATGACACTTGATCAACATGATTATATTACAGTAAGTCATGCTGAGTTTCTTATGGAACGTGATGATTCACAGACCATAACGTCATCACGTGCCATGTTACATAACTCTTTCATTCTGCTTAACTTCTGAACATATCAAGAAAGTATATTCTTGATAGTTCTATTCTCAGTGACTCAGGTAATTTGACAAATCAAATCGTGCTATCACGTTCTTTCTTGTTTAGAACATTAAGTTCATTTGAAACTCCATACTTACGAATTCTGGACCGTTACTCGCTTTACTAGAGGTCGAGAAGACAATAAAAAGGCAAAGAGATCCAAAATATAAGAGAAAAAAGCCCAATGACAACACCGAAATTACAAACCATGGATATTAATACGAATAGCAATAGAAAGACACTGTATAATTAAGAATAGTATCACCCTAAGGTAATAGTAGAAGTAAACAGATTTCTGGTGGAAAAAATGAAAAGAAGGATGATAGAAATGATAGTTAGAAAATTGTCAAGGATTAGAACTGGATTAAGCATTTTCACAATCTTTTGGATGTATGAACTAAGAAAGAAAGAACAGGAATGGTGAAAATAATGGAACGAAAGAAGTTAATTTATAACGGAAATATCAGACAGAGTAATCGAGACAGATCACCGTATTTAATTATAGAGATCTTAATTTTCTTATTCGCCGAAGAATCAAATCTTATAGATTTTCAAGATTTTCTTTTGAATCCCTTGAATTTCGGAATTCAACCATGTTTACGTCAAAAGCTAGGAAAAATCTTATTTTTTTATTTATTCACTCTTTTGCGATAACTTCATTCGTATTCTTAGAACAATCGAATTATTTTATCATTATTATTCAATGATGATAAACCTTTAATTATCAACACATATTGGTCATTAAAACATTCTAATTGTTAGCCATGACCACCTCACTCAAATTTCGGGACGAAATTTCTTTAACGGGTAGGTACTGTGGTGACCCGGGAATTTTCGACCAAATTTAAACTTAATCTTATATGATTTCGACACGATAAGCAAAGTCTATTAAACTGAGTCTCATAATGTTTGAACTATTTCCATGAATGCATTTGACTTTGACCATCTCCGACGATTCACGAACCAAAGCTTGCAAATAAATATGTATAAATATGTACATGTATATATATAATAATTTAAAATTTTAAAATTGAATTTAAACATTTGAATTAAATATATAAAATGAGATACAAAAATAACTAAGTGTAATTTAAAATGAGTTTATATATATATATATATATATATATATATATATATATATATATATATATATATATATATATATATATATATATATATATATATATATATATATATATATGATTTCCATACATAACTATCATTATATATATATTGTATTATACATATATATAAGTGATATAAATATTATGTGTTAAAACATTTAATATATATTTCTATTACGAAATAATATAATATAGAAAATGGATATATAATGGTTATGTATATAAAACATTATTAATGTATTCATATTTACATGTAACTAATATGCAAACACAATTACATACTATTATAGGATTATGTATGTAGTGACCCGAACTTTTTCATGTTTATATATATTAATTGAGATTGATATTTACATGACTAAATATTTCCAACGTGTTAAGCAAT
Organism: Rutidosis leptorrhynchoides; assembly: GCF_046630445.1. NCBI lineage: Eukaryota > Viridiplantae > Streptophyta > Magnoliopsida > Asterales > Asteraceae > Rutidosis > Rutidosis leptorrhynchoides. The sequence continues at coordinate 110,710,104 of NC_092340.1, forward strand.
CAAACTTGTTAAGACTTGATTAAATGAAATAAGTTTCATATAGACAATTGATCACCCAAGTTGACCGGCGATTCACGAACGTTACAAAATTGTAAAAACTACATGTTGTGGTATATATAGACATATATATATGGTTGACATGAGATTATGATGAGTAAGTATCTCACTAAGTATATTAACAATGTGTGATATACATAAGAAATGAGATTACTAAGTTAAGAAACTCGAAATGATATATATAACGATTATCGTTATGGTAACGTCTACTAAATATATATGTATCATATTAAGATATTGATACACTATATTTAACATGATAAAATGATATTTAAATATATCATTAAGTGTGTTAACAATGAACTACATATGTAAAAACAAGACTACTAACTCAAGAATTACGAAACAAGACTTATATGTAACGATTATCGTTGTAACGATATTTTAATGTATATTTCATATTAAGAGATATTCATACATCATAATATCATGATAATATAATAATTTAACATCTCATTTGATATAATAAACATTGGGTTAACAACATTAATTGAGATCGTTAACTTAAAGGTTTCAAAACAACACTTACATGTAACGACTAAAGAAGACTTAACGACTCCATTAGAATGTATATACATGTTGTGTTTTGATATGTATTCTTATACTTTTGAAAGACTTCAAGACACATATCAAAGTATTTCTACTTAACAAAAATGCTTACAATTACATCCTCGTTCAGTTTCATCAACAATTCTACTCGTATGCACCCGTATTCGTACTCGTACAATACACAGCTTTTAGATGTATGTACTATTGGTATATACACTCCAATGATCAGCTCTTAGCATCCCATGTGAGTCACCTAACACATGTGGGAACCATCATTTGGCAACTAGCATGAAATATCTCATAAGATTACAAAAATATTAGTAATCATTCATGACTTATTTACATGAAAACAAAATTACATATCCTTTATATCTAATCCATATACCAACGACCAAAAACACCTACAAACACTTTCATTCTTCAATTTTCTTCATCTAATTGATCTCTCTCAAGTTCCATCTTCAAGTTCTAAGTGTTCTTCATAAATTCCATAAGTATAGTTTCATAAAAATCAAGAGTACTTCCAAGTTTGCAAGTCTACTTCCAAGCTTTCTAATCCATTCCAAGTAATCATCTAAGATCAAGGAACCTTTGTTATTTACAGTAGGTTATCTTTCTATTTCAAGGTAATATTCATATTCAAACTTTGATTCAATTTCTATAACTATAACAATCTTATTTCGAGTGAAAATCTTACTTGAACTGTTTTCGTGTCATGATTCTGCTTCAAGAACTTTCAAGCCATCCAAGGATCCTTTGAAGCTAGATCCATTTTTCTAATTTCCAGTAGTTTTATCCAGAAAACTTGAGGTAGTAATGATGTTCATAACATCATTCGATTCATACATATAAAGCTATCTTATTCGAAGGTTTAAACTTGTAAACACTAGAACATAGTTTAGTTAATTCTAAACTTGTTCGCAAACAAAAGTTAATCCTTCTAACTTGACTTTTAAAATCAACTAAACACATGTTCTATATATATGATATGCTAACTTAATGATTTAAAACCTGGAAACACGATGAACACCATAAAATCGGATATACGCCGTCGTAGTGAAACCGGGGGCTGTTTTGGTTTGGATAATTAAAAACTATGATAAACTTTGATTTAAAAGTTGTTCTTCTGGGAAAATTATTTTTCATATGAACATGAAACTATATCCAAAAATCTTGGTTAAACTCAAAGTGAAAGTATGTTTTTCAAAATGGTCATCAAGATGTCGTTCTTTCGACGGAAATGACTACCTCTTTAGTAATTGACATGTAACTTAAATTTCCGACTATAAACCTATAATTTTTCTGTTTTGATTCTTAAATTAGAGTTCAATATGAAACCATAGCAATTTGATTCACTCAAAACGGATTTAAAATGAAGAAGTTATGGGTAAAACAAGATTGGATATTTTTGATCTTTTTAGCTACGGGAAATGTTTAACAAATCTATACAAATCATATCCTAGCTAACTTATATTGTATTATACATGTATTCTAATATATTATGTAATCTTGGGATACCATAGACACGTATGCAAATGTTTTGACATATCATATCGACCCATGTATATATATTATTTGGAACAACCATAGACACCCTATATGCAGTAATGTTGGAGTTAGCTATACAGGGTTGAGGTTGATTCCAAAAATATATATATATATACTTTGAGTTGTGATCTAGCCTGAGACGTGTATACACTAGGTCATGGATTGATTCAAGATAATATATATATCGATTTATTTCTATACATCTAACTGTGGACAACTAGTTGTAGGTTACTAACGAGGACAGCTGACTTAATACACTCAAATCTTTAAAACATAATAAAATTGGTTGTAATTATATTTTGATCATACTTTGATATATATGTACATATTTGTATAGGTTCGTGAATCGATCCGTGGCCAAGTCTTATTTCCGAGGAAGGAAATATCTGTGAAAGTGAGTTATAGTCCCACTTTTAAAATCTAATATTTTTGGGATGAGAATACATGCAGGTTTTATAAATGATTTACAAAATAGATACAAGTACGTGAAACTACATTCTATGGTTGGATTATTGAAATCGAATATGCCCCTTTTTATTAAGTCTAGTAATCTAAGAATTAGGGAACAGACACCCTAATTGACGTGAATCGTAAAGATAGATCTATTGGGCCTAACAAACCCCATCCAAAGTACCAGATGCTTTAGTACTTCGAAATTTATATCATATCCGAAGGGTGTCCCTGAATGATGGGGATATTCTTATATATGCATCTTGTTAATGTCGGTTACCAGGTGTTCACCATATGAATGATTTTTATCTCTATGTATGGGATGTGTATTGAAATATGAAATCTTGTGGTCTATTGTTACGATTTGATATATATAGATTAAACCTATAACTCTCAGGTGTACTAAGAGCTTTCGCTGTTGCATATTAAAATAAGGACAAGATTTGGAGTCCATGTTTGTATGATATTGTGTAAAAACTGCATTCAAGAAACATATGTCGATGTAATATATTTCTATTGTAAACCATTATGTAATGATCCTGTGTAAATAGTATATTTTAGATTATCATTATTTGATAATCTACGTAATGCTTTTAAAACCTTTATTGATAAAATAAAGGTTATGGGTGTTTTAAAAATGAATGCAGTCTTTGAAAAACGTCTCATATAGAGGTCAAAACCTCGCAATGAAATCAATTAATATGGAACGTTTATAATCAATATGAACGGGACATTTCAATGTAAATATTAAATATTCAATATACGTTATTATGAAACTAAATATGATTTCTATATAATTGATAATTACATGAATGTAGATACGAAATTTGAAACACACAACTTGTTATGTCTTATATATGGTGGTATTATCATTAGATATTATTATTATCTTTATTAGTAAAAATCATTATTATTATCATCAATAATAATATTATTTTTATTATAATTATAGTTATTTATTTTTATATAATAATTATCATTATTAGTATTATTGATATTATTATCGTTATTGTTAATATTAATAATATTAGTATGATTAGTATTATTGATATTGATAATATTATTGTTATATATTTCATAATAATTATCAATGTAATTAGTAAAAATATTATTATTATTATTATCATTATAATTGTATTACTAATTTTTTTTTTACAAAGATTTATTATAATCTATGAATAAAATAATATAAAAGTAAAAGATATATAATTTTGGATATAAACACAGATATATATACATAGATAAGTACATGAAATATAATTATACATATATAAATACATATATACAATATATATATACAATTATTTAAACAGATACATATTATTATGTGTAAATAAGGATAAACAGATATATATGTATTACGAATATGATTACAGCAAAATTGCATTCAGCTTCACATCGTTGTCCAACTTTATTCAACTTTGTTTCTTTCCCCCATTCTGTTAGACATCAGAATCAGGATCGTACGAAAACCAATGTTCATTACAAATCTGTTTTGTTTTCTATTATTTGTTCCTCTCTGATTGAAATAAAACCTGTCGTCCATATTCCATTATAAACCAAGTGATTAAGTTAAACATTGTGGAGTAAATCATTCAATTTTTCATTCTCATTATCAAATAAAATTTACTACAGCGTTTAACACAGAGAATTAATCAGATAAAGAAAAAGAAACTGTAAGTTTTCCCCTGTACGCATTTTTTTATTCAATAATCCAATTTCATTTAAATTTCCAAAATCTGTAAATGTGGTCTTGTTAGTAATTATCCACTCAACTTATCTGCATATTTTCAAGTTTCAATTCGCGAAATTGGATTCGAATTTTTTAAGTCAAAGATATATGTTCAAAGGTCAAATGATTTTTAAACCTTCAAATTCAACAACTATAATTTGTTTCTAATTAAATTGACAAGTCATAAAGTTTCTGATGAAGTTTTAGAGTATAACTCATGTTATAATCGTGGGATAAAAAGGTCTGGAATTCAAAAATCGAGTTTGGAGTTGTTATTTTATTTTCTCTTCATAACAGACTACGGGTTGATTTTTTATTATTATTATTTTGTTTGTTAAATTCAAGGTCAATTATAAATCGTTCTGTATTAAATACTAATCCTAAAACCCATTATGAAATTCATTCGGTATTTAAGTTAATCCCTGCTCATTTGGTATTGATGAAGAAGAAGCAATATGAAAAGACAGAATCACGGGTTATATGTAATAGGGAGGGATATTAATCAGGAAAGTAGAAACAGATGAGTGGTTGTGGGTGTTTGCGGTTGGGCATGAGGTTGCGGGTTCGAGTCCCGGCTTGGGCGGTTTTATATTTTTTTGGAGCTTTTAAGGTAGCAACCATCATCATTATTATTATTATTATTATTATTATTATTATTATTATTATTATTATTATTATTATTATTATTATTATTATTATTATTATTATTATTATTATTATTATTATTGTTGTAATAAGTGTTATTAATGATATTATTATTTTCATACTTATCAACATTAACATCAATCTATAAGTACGAGTATTATTATTATGTAATATTAATATTATCATTATTATTAGTGTTATCAGATTTTTATAAGTATTATTATTAATATTATGAGTATCGTTATTATTACTATTAAAACTATTATCCTAACTATTATTAATAGTAAAATTACTATAATTATTATTATTATAAGTATTATTATTTTTAATATTATCATTATAATTAAATACAACTTTTATCTACCATTATTAAGATTATTTTACTAAATAAATATTATGTATATAAAAATATATTTATAGGTAATATTACATAAAAGTATGTATTAATTATATTAATGAGTTTTATACGAATATTCATATATAACAAATCAGGTATTTTAATATAAAACTAACTGAATATATATTAATATAACTATCTAGGCACTAATCATTTTTGTATACACAAATTAAATATATATAATATATAACATAAGTTATAATATATGAATTTGTTCAATGTCGATTATATATATTAATAATTATACAAATGATATATGTTCGTGAATCCGAGGCCAACCCCTACACTCGTTAAATGTCGTCATATGTATTTTTACTACAAAATACACTAGGTGAGTTTCATTTGCTCCCTTTTTAAATGCTTTTGCAATATATATTTTTGGGACTGAGAATACATGCGCTGCTTTTATAAATGTTTTACGAAATAGACACGAGTACTTAAAATTACATTCTATGGTTGGATTATTAACCGAATATCGCCCTTCAAGTCTGGTAACCTAAGAATTTAGGAAAATGGCCCCTGATTGACGCGAATCCTAAAGATAGATCTATGGACCTTGACAAGTCCCATTCGGGGTACGAATGCTTTAGTACTTCGAGATTATTATACAGACGAGAGGTTCTGTTTTGGGGATATTCTATGCATTAAGTTAACGTCGGTTACCAGGTGTTCAATCCATATGAATGATTTTTGTCTCTATGCATGGGACGTTTATTTATGAGAACTGAAATTGAAAATCTTGTGGTCTATTAAAATGATGAAAATAATTATTTATATTAAACTAATGAACTCACCAACCTTTTGGTTGACACTTTAAAGCATGTTTATTCTCAGGTACGAAAGAAATCTTTCGCTGTGCATTTGCTCATCTTAGAGATATTACTTGGAGTCATTCATGACATAATTCAAAAGACCTTGCATTCGAGTCGTTGAGTTCATCAAGATTATTATTAAGTCAATTATAGTAAGATATATTATGAAATGGTATGCATGTCGTCAACTTTCGATGTAATGAAAGATTGTCTTTTCAAAAACGAATGCAATGTTTGTAAAATGTATCATATAGAGGTCAAGTACCTCGCGATGTAATCAACTGTTGTGAATCGTTTATAATCGATATGGACTTCTTCCGGATGGATTAGGACGGGTCTCTACAACTGTGACGACCAGCAAATTTCCGACCAAATTTAAACTTAATCTCTATATGATTTCGATACGATAAGCAACGTCTATAATGTTGAGTCTCAAAAAGTCTGAACTGTTTTCATACATGCAATTACCCTGCGACTACTTCCGACGATTCACGAACAACTATTTGTAAATAGGTATGTATATATTTATATATATATATATATATATATATATATATATATATATATATATATATATATATATATATATATATATATGTGATTTGAAATATAATTTATGATGTAATTGTTAGAAAATAATTATGTAAAAATAATAATTATTATTTAAAATATATCTCTCTATATAAATAAGGTATATTAAAAAAATAAATATTAAATAATTGTAATACTCATTTGATGTTTCGATTGATATTAAGCAAGTTAAATTCAAACTACTGTAATTTTAGAATAAAAGGAGTTACGAAAATGAGTTCTATAAATTTTAGGCTTACTAAAATTATATTTAGGACCTAGTTATTAAATTTCAACACTTTTTATTTTTCACCCTTAAATGAGAGGGACAGTTGAGGTAATTTTTATTTAATAGTTAATGACTAAATTTTGTACCATAATGACCCAAATAAATAAAGATACTTATTTTAAAATTTTGGAATTTTTCTAAACACTTTTATCCGTAGCTGGTTAACAACGGACCCCGATATTATATCCGTACTAAACTGTCGGTATAAGAGATATTAGAGGGTGACTATAATCCACACGTTCTATATTTTAATTACTTAAATATTTTTCTGCTTTATGTGATTAAAGTCAAAAACATTTAACTTTTGAATCCTTTCCTTTCATCCGTAAATTTAGTTGTTTGATAGGTTACTGTAAATTATGTCATCATATTACAAATGAGTTTTGTTGCTTTCTTTTTGATTAAGGAATCACTTGACTTTCTTTGCTTTTCTTTTATGTAAAAACCGAACCCACTACCATCATATATGGGATACTTATATAAACATAGCCTATACATATACATTTAATTTAATTGATTCATGTCCTTGTTTGTTATAAGTTACCATCCAAGCTATATAGCTATATATATATATATATATATATATATATATATATATATATATATATATATATATATATATATATATATATATATATATATATATATATATATATATATATATATATATATATATATATATATATATGCTTGTGATACAGAGAGACATAAACAATCATCTCTCCCTCTCCTCTTCTCATCCGAAAACTACTACAACCATCGATCATCTTGGTTAATACACGGCTTCCTTCTTCAACAAAAGACCACCATGAACCGGTTAAACACTTTCACCATGAAAAACCGTCATCACCACAACCGTGAAAACCGCCATGAAACTCTCATGATTATTTCCTCATGAATCCACCGCCACCCCTAAAGTCAACAACCGACCACCACTTTAACACCACCTTTGATCTTTCATGATTATCCCGTTCGACTACCAACATCGCTACCACCATCAACATTTTCGTTAAACACCTTCCTTATTTGTTCGACACATAACCACCGTTACCTTCAATTGATCACCATATTCATGCACCATCCACCATCTTCCTCAACCATACACCATAACCCGTATCTTCCTCTCTCCTCTCTCTCTCTTAAAATGTATCATGAAAACCACCACCGGTGACCACTCGCCACTACCATCAATCTGTCACCACCACGTAGCCACCATTGTTACTATTTCTTTTCGACTTAAATACCATCACAGCGACCACCACTTCATGGTCTTATTCCGGTTACCAAACACCACTTCTATTTTTTTTTTGACAAACAGACCGAAGTAAATTAAAATTTTCTGTTTCCTTCTTGTTAGTTGAACATCTCTAAACCACTACACATGATTTTCTGTTTCTTTAAATTCGCATAATACTTTTTCCTTCTATTATGCTGCAAGGTGTATTTTTTTTTTTAAACCGTAAACAATGGGAAACAATAAAGTGATTATGGAATTATAATGATATTAAACAAATATATGTTGGGTTTGGGGATTGAATGGTTACCAGCTAGATATTCGACTATTATATTTTTTTTTATTTGGCAGACCCACTTGTCCCATATACATCTTTATTCTATCACCATTGTTTTCATGAAAACGAGCCATTGGTTTATACTTTGGGCCAAAATGGTTCGGGTTAGCTATCTAGATTTCAGTTGGGCCGTAAAACTTAGTATCTCCTTGTTGGGCCAAAGATATAGTGGTGATGACAAGGATGTACGAGTTGATGAGGTTTGTATGAAAATCATGATGATGATTAAGTTATGATCATGATAATGATTTAAAATGATGATGATGATATGGGTGGTGGCATGCAATCATATGATGATGATGAAAAGAGGTGTTGAATTTATGAGGTAAGAGGGATAACGGTTTTATGTATGACATATAATTAAAAAGACGACATATTACAAGAAATATTTAATGGTTCAATGGTTATGGTTGTTGGTTGTTAAACGAGAGGTCATCGGTTCGAGTCTAGGCAGCAACACTACATTTTTTTTTAACCATGGAAGTTACACACTTAAGGTAGTATTCTTAGTATTATCTTTACTATTATCATTATTATCATTACCATATTTATTATTATTACTATTAGTATATGTATAAAAATTATTATTTTCATTATCTATATTATTAAACTTATCACTTTATTTAAAACTACTATTATTATTATAAATATCATTATTTTTATTATCATTACTATTTTTATTAACAATATTTTTATTATCATTATTATTATTTTTAACATTATTATTACTATTATTATTATTATTATTATAAGATAACACAACTTTTTATTTATTATTATTAATATTATTGTACCAAATAACAGTTGGTTCCGTAAAACTATATTTAATACATATGACATACTAAAATAACAAGTATATTACTAATATTAATATATAAACTTATTTGATTATTATTATATGTTTTAATATATATAAATGATTGAATAATAGGTTCGTGAATCTGAAGCCAGCCCTATACTTGTTCAATGTCGTCATATGTATTTTTACTACAAAATACAATATGTGAGTTTCATTTGCTCCCTTTTACTCTTTACATTTTTGGGACTGAGAATACATGCGCTGTTTTTACAACTGTTTTATTAAATGCCTTTGAAATCTACATTTTTGGACTGAGAAGCTTTTATAAATGTTTGACGAGATAGACACAAGCAAAAGTTCTGTGGATTATTATTGAATTAGTTGGACGTTATAATTGTCACTAATTGTTGTGAATATTTTCCCCTGATTATTATTGCTTGGTAACCTAAGAATTAGAATCGGGTATGGCCCTAATTCACGCGAATCCTAAAGGTAGCTACCGGGTTTAACACCCCCACCCAGAATGTTCACTAGACGGAAGAGCTAGTTGGCGTGGTGTTTAGTACTTCGAAGTTTATATGATTATTATACAGATGAGATGTTCTGTTTTGGGGATATTATTTATGCGCATTATATGTTAAGGTCGGTTACCAAGCCAAGCTATGAAAGCAAAGTGAATGTTATGTATCGAGATAATGATTTTATACAGAGGTTATGTGTATGTTATTTTTGTGCACGAGATATGTGTACGGTTACTAAGATTTATGAAAAAGGATTTCGTACACGAGAAAGGTGTACTGTATTTAAAAGATATCGCATGTAAATTACAGGTGGGTATAGGATTCGGGCCCATTTGTACCATGCAGCATTTAAATCTTGTGGTCTATCAAAATGATGAATTTTATTATTTACAATAAACCTATGAACTCACCAACCTTTTGGTTGACACTTTAAAGCATGTTTATTCTCAGGTATGAAAGAAATCTTCCGCTGTGCATTTGCTCATATTAGAGATATTACTTGGAGTCATTCATGACATATTTCAAAATACGTTGCATTTGAGTCGTCGAGTTCATCAAGATTATTATTAAGTCAATTATAGTTGGAGGTATTATGAAATAGTATGCTTGCTGTCAACTTTCGATGTAAAGAAAGTTTGTCTTTTAAAAACGAATGCAATGTTTGTAAAATGTATCATATAGAGGTCAATTACCTCACGATGTAATCATATGTTATTGTATTCATTCTTATGGATTAGGACGGGTCTTTACACCACCTATCCCCACCACATCTCTCGACCACCTCCGACCACCACGTTTCGCCCCACCACTTCTGCCCTAACACCATACACCACATGTAGAACGCGTAAGAGGTCTGATGACGATGATCTTATTTTTGTATACACCACCTATCCCCACCACATCTCTCGACCACCTCTGATAACATCCTTAACCATTAGGTTATGTGTTTCAATTCTGAAATAACATCCAACTTAAATTGTTTTTAACCTTTACTTCTGTATCCTTCTTCTTCTTAAAAAAAAAATGTCCGAGCCCAGGCTCGAACCCGCGACCTCTCGTTTAACCAACTCAACCCTAACCATTACTCTGCACCTTACTTTCTTGTAATATCTCACTCGTTTTAATCATTTAACGTATACAGGCAGTTTATCAATTTCATCTTAAACCATCATTTACTATCATCAAGTAATCATCATCTAATCATTAACTAATCATCATCTAATCATAACTTATCATTATCATGACATCATAACATCATACTTGTATCATCACCATTTCTATCGTGACTGTTTAAACAGGAAGAACGCAGCACAATTCATCATCATCATCTATAACATCATCATAATCATCAATCACATCTATATCCTTATCATCATCTTACTTCATCATCATCTAATTTTTATCATCTTGTATCCTTATCATATTCATACAGTTTCACCATCATTCATCATTATTGTATCATTCAACGTTGACATTAAATCGTTATCAACCCATGTATCGTCATACAATCACATCATCTTTACCATGATTACTCATCGTCATTATCATCATTCGGCCAATTCATAGAACATAAATCACACCTTGGCCCAATCATAAAACATAAACGGCCCAACAGTTAAATTAAAATTCATGGCCCAATAACTAACTCAAAGTTCACAGCCCAAATGATACTTAGAATTTGTAACAGACAACATAACCCGTCAATATATACTTCGCCTTTATTCGTTATAAAACACTAACATCATCATTATAACCAATGCCCCATATCATCATCATCATCATAAATTATTGTATTCAATATTCAAATGATAATTATCATTAAAATTACTAAAAAAATATATGATGGAAACGTCAAATTTGGGGTCCATTATGGTGCACCATGAGTTGGAGTTTATCCCACTTAATATAATATACTACGCCATATTTAAGAATCCCATAAGCAATTTGAAAAATGGGTCGGCCATGATCTGATAAAGTATTCCACTTGTTTAACTCTATTAATATTCTATATCTTTGTTGTCAAGACTTTAACATATACAATCATTCTCGTTTCATTAAGTGTTCACAGAAGAAATTGATGCAAGTCATGCAACAATAGATACGCGTTTTATAGTAGCTGTAGTAGCAGTGTTTTGTTCAAATGAAACAGGAAAAAAACGAAATACAAGAGGTAAATACCACGTAGTATAGTGGCAGCTGTAGACAACAATATTTGGTGATGGAAAGCTGCAGTAATTTGTTGTTGTGGTGCCGGTTTCAGACAGAAAAAGAAATAACATAAGTAGCAGCAGCAAGAAGTCATATTGGGTATTTATTTTGATGTGGGGATGTTAATCGAAACTAGTAACCTACAAGTAGCAGGTGCAGGTTAATGAATGGCGGTTTGCTAAGGTAATTGTTGGACATGAAACAGAAGAAGAAAAAGATTGTTGCGAGTAGGGTTTTCAAGGTGACAGATGGATTATGATTCACGATGGTATAGCTTGACCGAGATAGTAAGATAAGTAGCAAAGGTGTGATCATAGTGGTGATCGTTGTTTTATGACGTTTGGTTGAAAACAGAATCATAACGGTAGTGGTAGAAATGATGGTTTGGTGTTGGAGATGGTGGTGGTTTTTCGAATGTAACCAGAATTAGAAATGAGTGAGTAGAAGTGAATCACGATGATGGTGGATTGTTAAGGTGGTGGTGGCGAGTAGTGGAAGAGAAAGGTAGTTCTCGATTCCACAATAGAAGAAGAAGAAATTGAGTTGATGATTATGGTTTCATATTGGTGATTGAATTTTGAAGATGGTTTCCGGGTGGTCTCGGTTACAAAAGAATGGCAGTCAAATAATGTGGTTCATGGTTGGGTGTTCTATGATGCATGAAAAAGTAGAAAACTAACAGTAGAATTAGAGTAGTAGTAGGTATTCGAATGAGGTGGTTTTGTGGGATCTTTTGCAACAAAATAATACAGTGTGCATATATAGGTATAATATATATACCCATTATGAATTAGATAAAGGGGAGACAAGAAACTGAATTATGTAGTGGGAGACAAGGAAAAATGAAAAGTGATTTTAATCACGGATCATTTAGCAAAATTTTAATCACAGATCATTTATCATTATGAATTAGATGGGGATTGAGACAGATAACAGATAAAGCAACATAGTACGTTCAAATAAAATGGTGATGGTGTTTTTGCAGTATCATTTCAAACATATATGATATATATAATAAAATTTGCTTTCCATAAAGTAATTCAAAACAATATTAATAACCATATGTTAAATATGTAGCAGATTAAGACATCGTATACATGTTATATATTCACATTCTGTAAGTTGAAAAGAAAAGGGGACAAACACTAATTAAGTATAGTAATAATTAAATAATTTATCAATTATGCACACTAAGTCTTCACTCGATTCACGGATCATTTGAAGCAGAAATATATATAATAATATGAATAATATAATAATAATAATAATAATAATAATAATACACGTGTGATTAAGTTAGCCGCTGCCTTTAACGGATTAAATTTTCGTTCTCCGTTTGTTAATCAATGGTAGATAAAAGTACATAGAAAAATTCCATATTTTTAAATTATTATATATATTGATATATATTTAAATATATATGTATCTATTTACAAATAGTTGTTCGTGAATCGTAGGGAACAGTCGAAGGTCAATTGAATATATGAAACAGTTCAAAATTTTTGAGACTCAACCTAACAGACTTTACTAATCATGTCGAAATTATTCAAAGATAAAGTTTAAATTTGGTCGAAAATTTCCGGGTCGTCACAAAATAAAATAAAAAATGTAGTTGTTGAAGAAAAAGTACTAAATAACCCAACCTGCAACGCTGCAAAAAACGTCCCATCATATTTCACAACTTAAAACACCTCGGCATCTGTACAAGAAAAATTACGATCTTACCCTTACTTTCACAACACTAGCGATTTTAATTTTGAGGGTAAAAAAGGAATTGCACAAATACTAAAGAGGAATGGTTCAACTTTACTTTCCTGGTCTCCTGCATTCCCAAAGTCAACCGAAAGGAAAGTCAACTAAACCTTCCAATGACCACCTTGGAGACCGATCTAAAGCATCGAAAGTTGGGAGACGCTCCAAGATCGCTCTATAAAAAGAGAAACACAATCCCAGAAGTAGAGACATTCTCAACAGATACAAAAAAAGAGAATACCATGCTCATCATAATGGAACCAACGTATCTTTGTGGCGTAAAGTAAAATATCTCTTTACTACCTTCAGAAAAATCGCCATCAAGCATGCAACTCCATCCAAATCACCCAAAAACATTTCTCATTGTCACTAGATCAACCTTGCCTTACACAATTTATAAGGTGGCCCAAAAGTGTACAATCTATAAGGAGGTCATGGTACAACCTATTGTTCCCGACGATGACAGAAGGGGTGGAGGCATGTTATGGTCACTGGGGCACATGCCACCGGTGGCTTTTGTCAAAATATTAGTATAAATATATTGATATAGTTCACCAAATTTTGAGTGCACTTCTAGATTTTGAAAACCAAAGTGGCTCCGTTGTCTAGGGTCATATCCATTATATATACCTAATTACTTTATAAGTCATTTTCTTCTAACGGCAATATCGACATCACCAAGAGGGGACTTAACCACCTTCGCAATCATATGCCACCCACATACACGTTAGGAGGAAACCCAATTCGCGACGATGTTTCCAGTACCATCGAAGGTTGAGAAAACCCCTCGAGACCTTTTCAAATCGCGTTGATGTTGACAGTACAATAAAAGGTTGGAAACTCCCGCTTGAAGTAAGAATTGAATCTGGGTTGGCAGTACCCCAAGTTGGACCCCCACACCAAGACTTCCGTGGTTACTTTAAAAATTCATTAGTCATCCTTTTCAATGCAAGTATTTAATTTATTTACAGTTAGACATGTACATTTGTGTACTTGTACAATTTTAACATATATAACAACATTATAAATTCATCAAAAGACAAATAATCATACACTTAACAAACTATGTTTAATGGAAGCACAATAACTTCTTAACCAACAAACAAAAAAACTTGAGAGTTAGAATCTTAAACAATTGTAGGTTTCATTTGTTATAATATCTACCATAGATCTACTATATTTTTCATATATTTCAAGTGTTATTCTATAACATTGTAAACACGATATTGCATGTTTTTTATTTTGTGCCATCAGTAATTAAAAATTCTGGATCATATCACGTGAATCAACCGATCCTGAACTTTTATGAAAGGCTGAAAGCGCCACATAAATGGAAGAGGGCGGCAAAGGAGACTAACCGTGGTCAGAAAGAGTTAGATGAATTATATAATCTGAAGAATTAATTAGAGTATGACCGGTATCCAGCATATCTTTCCCAAACACCCTTGCATTAGTCGCACGGAACCTTGTATGGACTAGGCGGCCTATAAGGGTACTAGTCGGAGACTAGTCGTCCGATGACTTTTAGCAGATTTTGAACCGTTGACCGGTTTTGACGACTTAGGACTAGTTGAGTCGCACTAGTCCTCAAATCCGACTAGTCGGCCAAGTATGAGTCGAAGCTTTCAAGGGTATGGTAAGAAAATTAAAATTTATACTAATTAAATTAGTATTAATATCTTGACTTAAGCTACACAAACATAATATTCTATTTTCCACAAACATTACCCATATATACTAATGGGGACCAAAAATTTGATCGTTTTGACCCCATTCCCACCCAATTTAGGGTAAAAACAACATGGGGACCAAAAATTTGGTCGTTTTGACCCATTCCCACCCAATTTTGGGTAAAAACAAAAAATGGGGAAAAAGAGGGGAAAAAACCAAACACCCCTCACACTATTTCAAATTTTTTAAATTCGGTCTCCCTATTAGGGTATAAAATGAAACTTATTATTTTAATTAAAAATTTTAATCAAACTTCACCCGTATTTTTAACGGGACATATCTTTCCGCTCGCCTCGCGTTAAATTTTTTCAAACCCACCGTTCAACTCAAAAAAATCTTGCGAACATAACGGGACTAACTATACGCGAAACGGACACGTCTAAAAAAACGCTAAATACGTCGGATATATTCAATACATATACACACCTATACGATAACGCTCCGTTAACTATGAATACGTAACCCGAAAGGCCCCGCGGCACCGCGCGGCCCATTTTACTAGTAATATACTATTTTCCACGATGGTAAAATTCTGCAAGGCCCCAATATATGAGTCGGAGCTTCCGTAACTAATGGTCTATACATTAAGATATTATGAGGCTTCACATCCATGTGCATGATTCCTTGAGACTGACATTAATACATAGCCTGCAATCTATGCACACGACAACAATAAAGCTTTTGAAACCAGGTATATATATATATATATATATATATATATATATATATATATATATATATATATATATATATATATAAGAAAACAAACATACAACCAGAGGCACTGACTACCAGGAACGCTTGCAGGGATGAAGCAAAAAAGAACGTCAATAACACACTTTCCATTCCCGCCATGTTCACATTAATCCTTTCAAGAAATACATTACTCCGTATTATTTACCTTCTAATTCTTCGAGCCAATAATCAGTTACTCAGTTTAATTACCTTCATTCTATAATTAATGTAGAAAACAACCATCAGGGACCCAGTTTGTCCTCAACGGACCAGCTTTTCCTCTTAAGTAAAGTAAATTCATAATAATGTCTTTTAAAACAAACAAATCAACGCAAAATGTTAAGTCAACCAAAACACGATCGACCTTTACCCATATCTCATTGCTAATCACAACATCAAACTAATTAAAAACCAAATTTAAACCAAATAGCTACACATACAAGTATCCGATAAAATATAATTCCAATCTAAAATCACTAATCACTAGAAATATAACAAAAAAAAAAAAAAAAAAAAAAAAACTTAAAATAATAGTTATTGCATCTAAGACATTTTGACACCAACGTTACATCACTCGTTAATCTCCCCCTGATCTTTAGGGTTTCTTTCACCACTCCCATTAGTGTCATTACCTTTCTTCCTGCAGATACATATAAACATCAAGACCTTGATTCAGCACTTATCAATGTACACCGACCTCTCCTAATATATTTACATGATGAAGTAACATGTCAAGTCATAAATGGATTGTCAAACACTATATAAATAGAGATCCCGATGACTTCATCATGAAACTATAAGACCAACATAAATAAACATAAGAATAATTCGGCAGCTAAGCCAAAGGAGCTGGAGGCTCGATGGAATTCTATGCATCAAATCTCTTTAGTTGAAACTTGAAAGAAATGAAACTAAAGGAGAATCCACAATCGGGTCAACTAATTATAGGGGAAATAGCACACGTAACGTGCATACAAATTGAGTCATTATATGAATGAGAGTTAGAAATCTAAGCTCTATAATACTGCTTCTATGTACAACCAAATTAATTAAAACTCACCTTAGTTGCATTCCTCTTCTCTTTAGCCGCCTCTTTTTCGCCCGCTTGCATAAGAAAAGGAATGACCTTGACATAACAAAGTAAGTAGAATCTTTTTTAACACGCAGCCTCCCGTTAGTCTTTGTCTTCACTAGTCTTTCATTAATATTAGTAAGAATATTATTATTATCATTATATTATATTATATTTAATATTTATGTATTTATTAAAACGCGCGGAGATACAAGACTCTGCACAAATTTAGAGCCCCAAATATAATCAAAAGTCTTGGAGTAGTATATACCATGACGGCCATCATCATTTTTAGTAGCGTCCCCGGGCATTCTAAAGCAGTGTACAACATCATACTTATCATCATCATTACACCGAAACTGTTGCCAAGACTTGTTATTATTCATTACCCATGTCTTAATAGTATACGATCCAAACATCCAAGAATCATAAAATACGCACAGACATCCTCGGAAAATCACAAATTTGTAATTTCCACTGAGTTCATGTAAATCAATAGGGTGATCGGGTGGAGGGATTTCTTTGAGCTCATCTTGAGATAAATCTAAAGAAATAATTACGTTATCCTTTTTATTTGACATAAACCAGTAAAGGGCCCCATCAAACAAAGCAGCAGTTTTACAACCAACGTTTTGATACTTGACTTGTCCAACAAACTTCCAAGATTTAGATTTAAATGTCACGACATAAAATTGTGTGAGGTGTTCATGCCCGTTCATTATGAACCCAAGTACAGCCTTGTAATCATCCAATAATGAATCATAACCAAAACCCCAACAAAAAAGTTCTTTAGACCGTCTTTTACAAAGAGGAAAAGTGGTCAGTCGTTTCATCTCCCTAGTCAAAGGATTGGTTACTATAAGTTGGGTTTCTTTAGAAGATAGGCATACAAGGCCATCACACGAACCAATTATATAATAACCATTCATGTAATAATCACGGTCCACATATGTTGTCGTAACCCAAGCAATCCTTCTATCTCTAAGTTTATTATTATTTTGATCATTGTTGTAAGAACGCTTCAAGTGAGATTTAACAAAAGGGGTACTGGATATTAAATAATACCATAACTTACAAACACTTTTGCATTGGATTAGATCTTCAGCATCCAATTGTATCAGTATCTGTTCCAGCACATCCACGCAATTGCCAACCTCCATTTCACTTCAATTCAAACCCTAGATGCAATAGAATTTACCAGGTTCACGAAACTATTCGTGAGATCGCGAGCTTATATTTTATATTTTGTAACCCTAGATAGGTTTTTTATTTCGTTTTTATTTTTAAACCCAATCTTAATCTTATTGTGGATGTTTAATGTTTTTTTGTTTACTGGACTTTTGCTCGGAGATTTAGTTGGACTACAAACTAGGCCCATTAGTTGTTGGTCAAATAAGATTCTGTTAATCTGTTATACAAGTTATGTTAGTTGATGTTGAAGTGCTCTCGTGGTTATACAAGTTATGAATTTTGGAGGGAAAAAAACATTATGTTAATCCATCCGGAACTAGCCTTGATTTGGATAGCCGCTCATGATTAAGATAGATAAGTTCTCTTCAAATTTGGATTATGCTAAGCGAGAGCTGTGTGATTGTTGTTGACTACAAGAGTGGGGTCAGGATTCGAGTCATTGAGTAATAGGAGTTCTTAGGTGACAAAGAGACTCGTATTGTGTAATTCTGATTAGGTTCGCGTTAGGGAATTCTAGGTGAACTGATTATTTAATTCATCTACATTGACAATCAATGTACTCTATCTACTCTTAAATTAAAAACGTCAATCACTTAAGGGTAAAATGGTCTAGAGGATATATCTCTAAAATCTAGTTGTCACTGCGTACCTTTACATGCTTTCGAGTTAATTTCATTTATTTAAAAAATACCAAAAATATTAAATCATTTTGACGGTTAGTCACTAATTGACACCTCCTGTTTGTTACTTGCTTTATTCTCTTACTAAATTAATTAGAGTATGATCGAACCAAAAATGTCTGATTCGAGTGCAAGTGAATTAAAAGGAGAGTTTAACCTTTGAAAGTGGTTCTTTCGGTTAAATGGGATATGGATGTGGTGGTGTTGTTTGTCATTTGCCGAGCCTCCAAGGTAAGCTTGAAGAGAGGATTAGTGTGTGCGAGTTAATTAGCCTGAAAAGTGAGGCTTAGAAGCACTATTTAGAGATAGAAAATCGGCGGTTATACATGATAACCGCTATATTAGTGCCCACTATCAATAACTGCCACTAGAATCTTCTAATCATGCCTACAACCTACTCCACGTTCTTCATGTTCCTGAAATGTAAGGTTATAGTCCAGTTCAGCAACACCAAGTCAACCCTGTGGGTACGTCATGCTACCAGTCGCGTGGGGTTGACTTGAATACACAAGCCTAACCGTTTAGCTGGACATCACGTTGTTTCATGTGACGCAGCCTTAGGTTCACAGGCTCGTATTCTGGACGTCATGCGTTACACGTGACTAGGCACATGACGGTGCATGGCGTGACGTACGTCATTAAGTCCCCCCAGTTTGGTTAGGTACAAACTGTACTTGTACGTGACCAAACTAAGTCCGAAAATGTAACTATATCATAAGTGATACGCCATGCAAAATGATGGTACTTATGCATTATAAAAATGATGAATAATCGAATTAAATAATGTTTAAAAAAAATCATCATGAGTGATTCTAACACCGAAAACGTTCAATCAGCCGCCAAACGTGCTGTTCCCTAGGTAAAAGCCATCATTGTTATAGCTGTAAGAAGTGGAACGACGCGAATCCAACGGCTACGAACTGATGGTGAAAAGACACGTGTACGCCCAGGATTAAAGCCCAAAGCTGAGGCCCACTCAAGGCATTTCCTATAAATAGGGGCTTTAACCCTCTCATTTTTACTTACCCCTTGCGCACACAAATTAATATTCAATTCTACTGTTGTTAGCTTCCTGTGTCTTGCATTCTATATTCGCGTACCGTTTTTCTTTGATTCGCCGGTCAGTGTATTAATTATGTCGAAGGCTGACGTAGAGCAGGAGTATAGTAACGTGACCACTGACTTGTTAGAGTAGTACGTTGCCGATTATCCACCGCTTGCCGGATGGCGTAAAATGGTCGCCACGGACGAACAACGTGCACATAATCCGCCAACCGACTACTTCACGTTGTATCTGAAGGCGATATTCCAGTGGGAAACTTGCGTTTACCACTTACGCCATTCGTTGCGTCGATTTTGGAGCATTATCAAATTGGCGTTTCACAACTCCACCCTCACGCGTGGCAACGCGTGATTATATTTGAGATGTTCTTTAGAGGACAAAATCGACCGACGCTCTTGAATGTGTTACGTGCAACGTTCAAGTTGTCGGCCTCCGGGAAGGGTTGGTATACTTTCGAGAAGAAGTGAAACTTCACCTCGAAGAAATCCCCATCTCTTCATGATTGGAGAGATATGTCCGTGTTTGTGCACCGGGACGCGCTAGGCGAAGGGTATGCCCATTTGGTTCCGTGGCGCTTCAGCCGTTCTCCAGAACTGTCCAAGACGACGGATGATATTGCTCAATAACATCATATATATCTATCGCAATATCACTAAAAACGCTCTAGAATCGAAGATAATGAAGGTGATCTACAAGTGATAAGCCAAGATGCGCAAATTTGTATCGGAAGAATGATTTGCAAAGAGTTTTGATGATTTATGACATTGGTTGATCCCGATACGAGTTAGGGTCAAGATAGCACTCTAAAATGATAAAACAAAGCTTCCGATATGTTAGACTTAGTACAAATGAAAGGAGATTAAAAAGAAAACGAAACAGTCAAAATCAGCAAATTGGGACGCCGTCCAGGGCATGGGGACGCCGTCCTGCCCTTTGATATGGGACGCCGTCTTGGTTGTTTGGGACGCCGTCCTGGCTTGTTTAGTGGCACGCCGTCCTGCCTTTTGGGACGACGTCCCGTAGTAGGTTTGGGCCGACTTTTCTGCTTTTTACCTACTTTCTCCACTTTAAAACTTCAGTTTTTGGGACTGTTTCATATCATTACGAACCAGAGAGTCTAGAGACGATTTTTGAAGAGCAAATTGGAGAACTCCAAGCTCTTGGAAGAGGCTAAAACATCAAGGAATCAAAGGTCAAATCCTTCTTCATCCAAGAACTCTTGTTCTTGTAGGTTATTTCCTTGTTTCTCAGCAATGATTTCAGTTAATAATTTGATTGTATTGTTGTCTGTTACCATGATTATTGGCTAGTTTCTATAATGTTTGTCTAGATTAATAACCAAGGTATTGGATGTAATCTTATTTATTGAATGTATTATGCGTGATAGATTGAAGCTTGAATTAAGAATCATGCTTATTGTTGTTAAAATCATTTGTATCTAGTTAATTGATATGTTGTTGATAAAGAGAACTCTTGTTGATGTATCATATTGATTTACAATCAACTTGTCTTAGATTGATTGTTTGCTAAACCGGACCAAGGGGGTAAACTAGATTAAAAAGGTTAAACAAAATAGGAATGAATTGTGTAGGGCGAACGCAAAGACAATTGTTATTCAAGTCTTTGATCTTGTTGATCAACTAGTCACAAACGAAAAGGTCTAAGTAATAGGGAACCCTCACTTAGTAATTCTAGTTTGAATACTTGCTAAAGAGAACTCTTGGCGAGTCGATTTAGGTGATTAGCATGCTTATAGTTATTTGATTACAAATACAAGAACCATAGTGAAAAGGGAACCCTTGATCTTGTTATTGTATTTGCGTGTTTATCCGAGAGAACTCTTAGTGAACCTATTAGATAACTACACACATAATTATTCAATCAGGACTTAATATCTAAACTTACATCCAATACTGAGGGTAAAATATCTAGATAAACATTTCATCTCTTTGATTTAATTCAAAACTATCTTACTTGCTTTATTTGCATTTATTATCATTTCATAAACTTAAAAGACAAAAATATTGTTTTTACATTTAACCTTCTTTGATTTGGCTAAATCGTTAAATAGCCACCAAAACATAAAACTTGTACTTTTAACTTTAATTTACTTAGTTAATCATAATATAGTTTCTAATTCTAGTTTGACTGATATAACTGTCCTTGGAACGATACACGGAACTAAACCAGTTACTATACTACTACACGATCGGGTACACTGCCCGTTAGTGTGTAGCAATCTTTAAAACCGGTGTTTTCCATACGATAAATTATATACACGATTTCTTTACATCAAGTTTTTGGCGCCGCTGCCGGGGAGAGTTTTGTGTCAAAATAGGATTATTAACTAAATTTGTGATTAAGTAGTTTCTTAATTATTTTAAATTATTAATAGTCTTTGATTTTAATTTTATAGAATCGGTATGTGTGATAGTTTTTGTTAGTTGTGTTATTGACAGATTATAGGTTGCATATGCCACATACCCGAAGTTCAGAATCTCCATTACTTACACCGTTTACAGAACCTGATAGAAAGCTTGGTAAAATTCCAAAAGAAGTACTTGAAATTTTTGAATCTTCATCAAAGCAAGAAACTTTTGATTCAGAATCAAGTACAACCAAGCCTCGATATTCAGACTTTGGTAAACCAGTTCAACCACCAAATTTTGAAATGGAAGGAGAAAGACCGTTGGTACCAAGACAATCAATGGCAGCAAGGATGAAAGCAACTCGAACCGGACAAGGTAGTGCTATTACTCCGCCTACTGGTGAGGTAACTTTTGAAATTAAAGGACCTATTCTTCAAATGATTAATAACAAGTGTCAATTTAGTGGTGGTCCTAATGAAGACGCAAACGAACATATTCGTCTCTTTGAAGAGATATGTCTTCTTTTCAAACTTAAACCAGAAACTGACCAGGCCATATTTTTAAGACTTTTCCCATGGACACTCCAAGGGGAAGCCCGAAGTTGGTTAGATTCACTGGCCGAGGCTACGATAGGAACGTGGGATGGTATGTTGGAAAAATTTCTTAAGAAATATTTTCCAGCTTCTAAGTCCGCGAGACTCCAACACGAAATTACCCAATTCTATCAAAAGCCAATGGAAACCTTGTACGAAGCATGGAATCGATTTTCCAAAATGCTAAGAAGTTGTCCAAACCATGGTTTGGATACCTTTCAACAGGTTCAAATCTTTTACAAGGGTTGCGAAGTTGCAACCCGAATTTCCATTGATCAGGCGGCCGGAGGTTCAATTATGGACAAAATCGAGCAAGAGGCTTATGAGATAATCGAGAAACTAGCCGATTATTCTCATGAGTGGCATCAAGAACGCCCAATCACTCGAAATGCTCAAGTCCAAAGCGCCGGTGCTTATGATGACTTAAGCTCCCTAGGTGTAAAAATAGATGGTGTTGTCCGAAACATGGACAAAATCACCAAGGAAATCCATAGTATGAAAGTAGGTTGTGAATACTGTGGTGGTCTCCACTTAGGAAAAGATTGTGATGCCGGGTTAACCATGGCTCAAAAAGAAGAAGTGGCTTTTATAAGCCAAAGAAATAATAACCAGTTTCAGGGAAGAGCCCAATTTAACCGGAACTTTAACAAACCCTACAACCCTCAAGGTCAAACTTCCAATTTTCAACAAGGGTCAAGTAGTGGGTTCCAACAACAAACTCCGGGTTATTATCAAAAACCCCAGCAGGAGGAGAAAAAGTCAAATTTAGAGAGTATGTTGGAAAAGTTAATTACATCACAAACTCAGCTTGTCACAAATATAAACCAAACCAACGAGAAAAATGAACATCAATTTAGAAACCAACAAGCATCAATTCAAAATTTAGAAAAACAAATGAGTGGTTTAGCCAATTTACTGAGCGAGAGGAAACCAGGTAGTTTACCGGGCGATACCAGTAAAAACCCACGAAATGAGCACTCAAATGTTATCACCACACGGAGTGGTCTAGCATACGATGCTCCAAAAATGCCCGAAAATTCTAATTTCAGGGTTCCATTGAACCAATATGATGAACCGGTTAAGGAGCCGGAATAAGTAGTTGAAAAGGAAAAACGGGAAAAACCCGTAGTGAAACCATATCAACCACCGCTCCCATACCTGAGAAAGCAACAACAAGAAAGGCTAGAGGCCGAAAGGTCGAAATTCCTAGATATGTTTAAACAAATCAACATAAACATGCCTTTCATTGATGTAATCTCGGGTATGCCCAAGTATGCTAAGTTTTTAAAAGACTTACTTACTAATCGGAAGAAAATGGAAGAACTTTCATCCGTCACCATGAATGCTAATTGTTCAGCAATTTTGATGAACAAAATACCGAAAAAGTTAGCTGATCCTGGAAGTTTTACCATACCATGTCTCCTGGGAGATTTGGAATGCATTAAAGCATTAGCGGATTTAGGGGCTAGCATAAATTTAATGCCTTATTCATTATATGTTAAGCTAAACCCCGGGGAACTGAAACCAACTCGAATGGCAATCCAACTAGCAGACCGCTCTGTTAAATTCCCTCGTGGAATTTTAGAGAATATGTTAGTAAAAGTAGGTACCCTAGTATTTCCGGCTGACTTTGTAATTCTAGACATGGAGGAGGACACACATGTGCCTCTTATATTAGGTCGACCTTTCCTCAATACCGCTAGAGCTATGATAGATGTTCATGGGCAGAAATTGACCCTTAGTATTGAGGATATGAAGGTTACCTTTTCCGTTGACCATGCCTTGCAATACCCCGAGTCTACTGATGATCAATGTTATTATCTGCAAGCCGTAGACACGTATTCGGAGTTGTTGCAGGAATTTCCAGAATTGCAAGGTACAGGAGAATGCATTTTTGCGGAAGGTGATGATGAAACAATGGTAGAAGAAGTGGAGATGTTGACCACTTTGATGGCTAACGGGTATGAGCCAAATGATGAAGAGTACAGAAAGTTGGATTTAGGGAATGAGTACCGATGTAAAACATCGATTGAAGAACCTCCCGTTTTGGAACTGAAACCACTTCCAAGTCACTTGGAATATGCTTACCTACAAGAAGGTTCTACTCTCCCGGTGATCATTTCATCCGAACTCTCTGTAAGTGAAAAATCTAAGCTTGTTTCCATGTTAAAAGCCCATAAAACGGCTTTAGCATGGAAAATTCACGACATCAAGGGTATAAGTCCCTCTTATTGTACACATAAGATATTAATGGAAGATAACTATAAGCCATGTGTACAAAGACAAAGGCGACTCAACCCCAATATGCAAGAAGTTGTTAAGAAGGAGATTGTCAAACTCCTAGATGCGGGTCTTATTTATCCAATTTCGGATAGTCCTTGGGTGAGTCCGGTCCAATGCGTGCCCAAAAAGGGTGGCATGACCGTTGTCACAAATGAAGACGACCAATTAATTTCTACCAGGACTATCACGGGTTGGAGGGTATGCATTGACTACAGAAAATTAAATGATGCTACCCGAAAAGACCATTTTCCCCTTCCTTACATTGATCAAATGTTGGAAAGATTAGCGGGAAAGAATTTTTATTGTTTTCTTGACGGTTTCTCGGGATATTTCCAAATCCCTATAGCACCCGAGGACCAAGAGAAAACGACTTTTACATGCCCTTATGGTACCTTCTCCTATCGACGTATGCCTTTTGGCTTATGCAATGCTCCTGCTACCTTCCAAAGGTGTATGGTAGCTATTTTTCATGACATGATTGAAGACTTTATGGAAGTATTCATGGATAACTTCTCAGTCTTCGGTGATTCTTTTGAATCATGTCTTAAAAATCTTGAGCGTATGTTGATTAGGTGTGAAGAATCAAATCTTGTACTAAACTGGGAAAAATGCCATTTTATGGTAAAAGAGGGCATTGTATTGGGTCATAAAATTTCTTGTGCAGGTCTGGAGGTGGATCGGGCTAAAGTGGAAGTAATAGCCAAATTACCACCACCAATGAATGTGAAAGGTGTTAGAAGTTTTCTGGGGCACGCCGGTTTTTACCGGCGGTTCATTAAAGATTTTTCCAAAATTGCAACCCCCATGAACAAACTTCTTGAGAAGGACGCTCCATTTGTCTTTACGGACGAGTGTCTTGCCGCCTTTAATCTTCTTAAAGCAAAGCTCACGCAGTCACCGATTCTCATATCGCCGAATTGGTCAATACCATTCGAACTTATGTGTGACGCCAGTGACTTTGCTATTGGTGCCGTCTTGGGGCAAAGAATAGAAAAACATTTCAAGCCCATTTACTATGCTAGTAAGACACTGCAAGGAGCCCAACTTAATTACACTACCACCGAGAAGGAACTCCTTGCAATCGTCTTTTCGTTTGACAAATTCCGATCCTATTTAGTGCTAGCAAAGACGGTTGTCTACACAGACCACTCGGCATTAAAGTACTTGCTTTCTAAGCACGATGCTAAACCCCGTTTAATACGTTGGGTCTTTCTTTTGCAAGAATTCGACATCGATATAAAGGATAAAAAGGGTGCCGAAAACCTAGCTGCCGATCACCTTTCTCGACTTGAGAACCCGAATCTTGGGGTTCTACATGAGACCGTTATCCAAGTTAATTTTCCTGATGAAAATCTCATGAGAGTTGAGAAAATTGATGATCCATGGTTTGTAGACATTGCCAACTATCTTGCGGGTGGATTCCTAGAAACCGGTATGTCACACCAGAAAAGAAAGAAATTCTTTAGTGACTTAAAATACTATTTTTGGGAACACCCATATCTCTTTAAACAGTGTCCCGATGGGATAATCCGTCGGTGTGTTTCGGGGAAGGAATGCACCGAAATTCTGCTTGACTGTCACCTTGGTCCAACAGGTGGGCACTTTGGTCCCCAAATCACGGGAAAGAAAGTTTATGAGGCCGGTTTCTATTGGCCTACAATATTCAAAGATGCCTACGCTGTTTGTAAGGCTTGTGACGCGTGCCAACGGGCCGGTCAAATAACTAAACGGGATGAAATGCCTCAACAAAGCATCCAAGTATGCGAGGTGTTCGATGTTTGGGGAATTGACTTTATGGGCCCCTTTCCAAAATCTCATTCTTACCTCTACATACTTGTCGCCATAGATTATGTTTCTAAATGGGCGGAGGCAAAACCTCTACCAACAAATGATGGCCGAGTAGTGGTAAACTTTTTGATGGAGCTTTTCTCTAGGTTCGGCACACCAAAAGCTCTTATAAGTGACCGGGGCACCCACTTTTGCAATAAGCAATTGGAAAAGGTGTTGAAAAGATATGGAGTAATCCATAAAATTTCGACATCTTATCATCCCCAAACGAGTGGGCAAGTAGAAAACACCAACCGGTCATTAAAACGCATACTTGAAAAGACCGTTGGTGCCAATCCAAAAGAGTGGTCAACCAAGTTAAACGATGCATTGTGGGCCTTTCGCACGGCCTACAAAACACCGATTGGAACAACTCCTTTCCGTATGGTATACGGAAAAGCATGCCATCTCCCGTTGGAGATTGAACATAAAGCACATTGGGCGCTAAGGGCATGCAATTTGGATTACCAAGAAGCGAGTCGGTTACGTTTGACCCAACTAAATGAATTAGATGAGTTGAGGCTTGAAGCCTATGACAACTCTCTAATTTACAAGAAAAAAACCAAACAATGGCACGACAAAAGATTGAAACGTCCAAAGGAATTCATGGAAGGCGATCGTGTCCTTGTTTATAATTCCCGTTTCAAGTTATCACCCGGAAAGCTTAAGTCCCGATGGACGGGACCATTTGTTGTTAGAAAGGTGTACCCTTATGGTACAGTCGAAATGGAGAACGGGAAGGGTGATATTTTTAAAGTGAATGGCCACCGGGTCAAACACTATGTTGATGGTCCCCTAGAAATTGAGGATGAGGTTAGCCTCAACTTCAAGAAAAACGCCTAAATCTAAATGGGGACGAGTTTGGTGAACGACTCGTAAAAAAAAATGGTTCACAATTGTAATTAGGTTTGTATTGTGTGCACGATAAATTTTAGTTTGGTACAAAATGATTAACGTATGACCTCTAAACGCGAACAACTCAGAAAAACAGATCAGTGGGTTTTAGTGTAACAGGACGCCGTCCTAAATGGCAAGACGCTGTCCCGTTTTACTAACCTAGACGCCGTCCTAAATGGCAAGACGCCGTCCCACTTCTTTATCCTAGACGCCGTCTAGATATCCAGGACGACGTCCTGACCCCCTGACTCAGAAAAATTAGACGTTTTAAAACACCTACCCACTCATTTCTTATCCACAAAACACACTCTTCTCTATTTTTCTCTGCCCTAACCCGAACCACTCTCCAAAAACCCTAATTTCTACTTCAATTTCGCGTTTCCTTCTTCAAATTCAAGCTTCAAATCATGAACTTTTGGGTATGGATACTCCATTTTTACACTTTTCTTTATCAATTACTTGAATTATATGTTTATTTCTATAAATTGGTAAAGGATAAGTGTGGGGTGTTTGAATTGCATGATTATTGTTAAGATTAACATGCCTTAGGTGTTTAAATTGCCCTTATGTGTTTATTTTGCAAAGATTACATGTTCTTAAGGGTTTGTTCATGATTCTAGGGTTTGTAGAATTTAAATCCGAATTTTGAGTGCTTAATTTATGATGTTGGGTTTATGTATGATGTTTATGATTCTTGTGAAGTATTTGATTGTGTTGGTGATGTTGATGTCAACTTGGCCGGGTCATTTTTTTTATGTTATTGAATTTCTAAGCATATTGGTTAATTGTAATGAGTTTATGAAATATGTATGCTTGATGTTCATTTAAAAGGGCCTGTTGAAGCAAATTAATGGAATAGAATGCTATAATGTATGATGTTATAATGGTCAGTTGAGCTAAAATTGTGAAAAATGCGTTATGATTTATGATGAATATCTTTAGAATGCAAAGTTAAATGTTATGACCTATAAACAAAACATACTTGAATCCTTGATTCCTAAGTTTATGCTACATTGTGGAGTTGTGATTTTCATTTTTGAAAGTGTATTAACGAATTCATGTTGACTTTGGTTGACTTTGGTTTGAAACGGTGAACATGCACTTTTGTGTAAATGAATCATAATACTTTTGAACTAGGAATTGAATGATTAAGTTCTCCTGCTACTCGGTTATGTTTTAGATAACATTAACACAACGGTTTCTATGTTCTTTTGGTTTGGTGTATAATGTTTTGCAGGGACAACCAAGCAGAGGAGGACCGGCAAAAAGAGGAAGGGCAGCAGGTTTGGCTCCTCCACGACAACCACCACCACCACAACAACAACATCATTCATCATCGTCTTCCGGAGAAGAAGAGGAGGAGGATCTAAATGATCCTCGAGTTTGGTTAACACAGGTTCAGAACGACGAAGACTACACCGAAACGTTTGAGAGAATAAACCGCAGGCCGATTAATGCCACTTGGTATTTTATCTGGGGGCCATTGGAAGAGGCGGGCATGCGCCGACATGTTTCTAATTTACTCGCCATTCCTTACGGTAGAGTAGTCACCCACGCTTGGGAACAGGTTTTTAGCATCAATGAACCAATCTATCCGGTGCTGCTTAAAGAATTTTACTCTACCATGCTGTTTAACAATGTCAGCGATTATTTATCGAATGAGTTTCTACGGTTTCGTCTCGGGGGCCAAGATAGGGGTATAAGCAGTTTACAGCTTTATAGAGTTCTGGGAATTTTTGGGGAATTCACCGATAATCAGTTAGGTGAATATTTGCGGGCTTCTGATTACGTTGGCCGGCATGTTTTTGATGACACCTCTTATTGGCGCAGAATTTGTAAGCCAAATATTGCGCCTGCACATTTTAGATCAAGCAAGCACAGGTACAACGAAATCGCAGCCCGGGATGATAAGCTGCTTCATCGACTCATCGTATGCACTTTTAATGCGAGGGTTGAGGGTCATGAGAAGGTGAAAACATTAGATTTGTGGATTATGGATCAAATCAAGCGGGGTTCCTATACCGACATTCCTGGGCTAATCGGTAATTATTTCCTTGCCATTGCGACTGAAACACGGCTACAGAAGCCACTTCTGGGAGGCCACTACATCACCCGAATTGCCAGACATTTTAACATCGATTTCAGTAGATTACAGGAGTATACGAGTGTCATGAAACCATTAAAAAGGTTTTTTATATTAATGCTGAAATCATTATGAAAGATAGAAATGGGCATTTGGTGCCTTTTGTGGCAGTTGGTGCAGGTGACGCAAGTGGCAGTGGTGTTCAGCAAGAGCAGCAGCAGGAAGAGGAGGCGGAAATAGAGGCACAAACTAACGTCGGTGAACAGGTTCCGTGGCATCCGTCCCAATCAAGTTGGGACAGTTTGGTTGGTAGTGTTAACGACATGAGATTGAGCCCGAACGAACAAAGGAGGCACAACCAACAAATGTGGGATAGTCAGGAACGAATGGAGCGACGACAGATCGCTCAAGTACATGATCAGGGGTGGAACAGTTATGGTATTGATTGGAATAACCATAACTCAGAGTTATTTTATTCGAACCCCGAACAGTACTACGGCACGACACGTCTGACACCACAATACTACACGGATCCTGAACACCCACCTCCACCTCACCCAATTTATAACTCTACAGCTGCATTGCAGGATGCTCGGGAAAGATTTGAGCGGCAATATCTACATGGACGCCCGTACCGAGATGGTTCGGGTAATTATTTCTGGCCGTACGATAACTAGGCCTGCGTGCCTATTGGATCATTTTGTACTTTGTTTTGAGACAATTTAATTTGTGTGATGTGTTTTGAGATAATTTCGGTTTGTAATAATGTACTAATGGTGTGGTTTGATAAACGGTTGTGGTTGTAAAAACACCGTTATTTTTATTGTGATTTGTGTGGTTTGTTCATTTTTGCAGCATGTTTGAACTTCAAAGACTGGCATTAAGTTCAGCGACATTTGATATTATGATATGTGTATGATGATAATCGCGGAATGGACGATGCTCTTATGCTGGCAGTAAGTTCAGCGGCATCCGTCTACATGTTCCACGATTTACAGGTTAAAAATTGAAAATTTCTACAATCACCCTATCACTTTGCCCTCTAAATTTAATCCTTTTTCTGATTTCATGCAATGAGGGCCTTGCATGATCTCAAGTGTGGGGTAGGGAGTAGAAATTTATCGGGAACTCGTTTCACTAAAATTAAGGCGTTTGGCATTTATTATAAAAATTTTAAAATTTTCATGTAAGCCTTAAAAACGATTAAAAGTCCAAAAACAAAACCATGTCATATGCATTGTGATTTTAAAAGAAAATAAATGTTGTTTTGCATTTTAAATTATTAATAGTCTTTGAAGTTGCTCTATCATTCAATTATTTGAATGAAAATCCTACTAGTTTAGTAAGCTAACTTGTAGGTCACTTGTACCAAAACGAGTGTAAACCGTGAGAGAGCGGTGATTGTATAGCGTGGTCGGAAACCGGATCTCGCACCAGATCGAAAACCTTAAGGACGATCCTCATTGTTTCTCCTAACAAGGACAATGTTGCGTCCGACCACCTATTATAACCAATAGGATGTATCTATTCCATCCTCAAGGAAGTAAAGTCTTCCGAATGACACACTTACTGATTCAATTCAGAAGATGTAGTCCAGACCAGTCGTAGGGTGATAAAAACTCTTGAAAAGTCATTACTAACATCGACTGGAAATCTATCAGGCCTCAACGTCAAACAGGGAAACTGGTAGTCAAAGCTTATCTCAATGAGGGAGATTTGCTAGCCAAATGGGAAGCGCACCATGATACACAAATTGTCAGTGATTGATCAGATTCCCAGTGGATAACCTCCGGAAAGGTAATATATCAGCTTTTAAGCCTGATGAATTTCAATCTTCATGATTGATTTAACGGATTAGATGATTACCTCATAATTGTCAATGATATCCGGACGTAATGTGTATCCTCCTAAGCACATTATTTTCTACCAACATCTCGTAATGTTAGGTACCGTGGGAGGGATTGGCTTGACCAATAGCGGGAAACCCGCACTCATTTTTTTAAAAAAAATTCAGAAAATCCGACAAAATCGGAAAACGTGTCTAGTATTAAAAACTAGCATGATATTTTCAAAACCATAAAACCTTTTCATCAAGGTCCTGATTTCCCTAGGATCAAATTTTTCGGATACTTGGCTCTAATCTCCCAAAAATGTGTGTGTGTGTTTCCATCGTGTATATAGCGTGCGTGTGATTTCAATAAAAGTGTACTGTACTTAAAGCGTGTGTTTTCATTGTGTATATAGCGTGAGTGTGTTACTTAAAGCATGTGTTTCATATAGTGTGAGTTGTGTTTCATATCAACGTGTGTGTTTCGTGTGCTTCGAATGATTCATGTAATGTTTGTAATATATATTGTGTGATTGTATTTGATAATTGTTCCACTTTGTAAAGAAAGAATTGCTTGAGGACAAGCAAGGTTTAAGTGTGGGGTGTTTTGATATTTCTCAATAACATCATATATATCTATCGCAATATCACTAAAAACGCTCTAGAATCGAAGATAATGAAGGTGATCTACAAGTGATAAGCCAAGATGCGCAAATTTGTATCGGAAGAATGATTTGCAAAGAGTTTTGATGATTTATGACATTGGTTGATCCCGATACGAGTTAGGGTCAAGATAGCACTCTAAAATGATAAAACAAAGCTTCCGATATGTTAGACTTAGTACAAATGAAAGGAGATTAAAAAGAAAATGAAACAGTCAAAATCAGCAAATTGGGACGCCGTCCAGGGCATGGGGACGCCGTCCTGCCCTTTGATATGGGACGCCGTCTTGGTTGTTTGGGACGCCGTCCTGGCTTGTTTAGTGGCACGCCGTCCTGCCTTTTGGGACGACGTCCCGTAGTAGGTTTGGGCCGACTTTTCTGCTTTTTACCTACTTTCTCCACTTTAAAACTTCAGTTTTTGGGACTGTTTCATATCATTACGAACCAGAGAGTCTAGAGACGATTTTTGAAGAGAAAATTGGAGAACTCCAAGCTCTTGGAAGAGGCTAAAACATCAAGGAATCAAAGGTCAAATCCTTCTTCATCCAAGAACTCTTGTTCTTGTAGGTTATTTCCTTGTTTCTCAGCAATGATTTCAGTTAATAATTTGATTGTATTGTTGTCTGTTACCATGATTATTGGCTAGTTTCTATAATGTTTGTCTAGATTAATAACCAAGGTATTGGATGTAATCTTATTGATTGAATGTATTATGCGTGATAGATTGAAGCTTGAATTAAGAATCATGCTTATTGTTGTTAAAATCATTTGTATCTAGTTAATTGATATGTTGTTGATAAAGAGAACTCTTGTTGATGTATCATATTGATTTACAATCAACTTGTCTTAGATTGATTGTTTGCTAAACCGGACCAAGGGGGTAAACTAGATTAAAAAGGTTAAACAAAATAGGAATGAATTGTGTAGGGCGAACGCAAAGACAATTGTTATTCAAGTCTTTGATCTTGTTGATCAACTAGTCACAAACAAAAAGGTCTAAGTAATAGGGAACCCTCACTTAGTAATTCTAGTTTGAATACTTGCTAAAGAGAACTCTTGGCGAGTCGATTTAGGTG
Source organism: Rutidosis leptorrhynchoides (assembly GCF_046630445.1). NCBI lineage: Eukaryota > Viridiplantae > Streptophyta > Magnoliopsida > Asterales > Asteraceae > Rutidosis > Rutidosis leptorrhynchoides. Next base: position 110,744,094 of record NC_092340.1, read on the forward strand.
ATTAGCATGCTTATAGTTATTTGATTACAAATACAAGAACCATAGTGAAAAGGGAACCCTTGATCTTGTTATTGTATTTGCGTGTTTATCCGAGAGAACTCTTAGTGAACCTATTAGATAACTACACACATAATTATTCAATCAGGACTTAATATCTAAACTTACATCCAATACCGAGGGTAAAATATCTAGATAAACATTTCATCTCTTTGATTTAATTCAAAACTATCTTACTTGCTTTATTTGCATTTATTATCATTTCATAAACTTAAAAGACAAAAATATTGTTTTTACATTTAACCTTCATTGATTTGGCTAAATCGTTAAATAGCCACCAAAACATAAAACTTGTACTTTTAACTTTAATTTACTTAGTTAATCATAATATAGTTTCTAATTCTAGTTTGACTGATATAACTGTCCTTGGAACGATACACGAAACTAAACCAGTTACTATACTACTACACGATCGGGTACACTGCCCGTTAGTGTGTAGCAATCTTTAAAACCGGTGTTTTCCATACGATAAATTATATACACGATTTATTTACATCAACGGACTTGACTCCGGAAGAAAAGGATCTGTTCAATTTCTCTAAGGACGCTGAACTTGACATGCGTCCTTAAGGCGAGGTGATGCTGAAGCTCGGTAACGTTCGATGTTACTGGCCTTGGGAGAATAAAGTGCCAATGGTACTTTATAACGGAACGGGTATGCTCTTCGTGCTGTAGCGTTCTTTGTAAGTTTCCTCGTTCCATTTTTATTTATATTTAACATTTACCTTTTCTTGCAGAGATGGATTTTGGCCAAGCGATCCGCTGACCTAACCTCGAAGGGCTCAAGTTTAAGAGGGTGCCCATATCCAAGTTGCCGGAAGGTGATCCCCGGAAGGAGGTGGAGCCGGCCGTGGAGTTATCAACTAACGCTGCCACCGAAACTGGCGTCGCTTCACAGACACAGACATCGACACCAGCTGCCAACCCAGATCCGATATCCGTTGCCATACTGGGCCCCCCAGTAGGGCTGCCACGTTTCTAGTTACTCCTGGCGGCAACAAAAGAGCCAAGACTGCCAAGACTGCCAAGGAGATTGCCGAAAGCAATTTGGAGAGCTTTCAGCACGAGCCCAGCCATGGTGGGTATTATTACAACCCTGATAATAATCCTAACACGTCACAGAGATCACAATGGCGGAAACTAATAAAACTTACTGTTTCACGGCGTTACACCAACCCTCCGATCATTAACATTGAGGACATCTCCCATGTGCAACAGAAAGAGAAAGCCGTGACACTGTCAAGTTCCGGCACGAGCTCCGGCCAACATCAATCCAGCCACCGCACCGATTCACAGGAGATTCCTCACACTCCAGTGTTTGGCAAGCAGCCCACCTTCAGCCACCTCAACTGTGATGACCCGGAAATTTTCGATCAAATTTAAACTTAATCTTCATATGATTTCGACACGATAAGCAAAGTCTGTAATGTTAAGTCTCAAAAATTTTGAAATTTATTTTCATGTAATCAATTACCCTTTGACTGTGCTCGACGATTCACGAACCATTGTTGTAAATAAATGTGTATATGTATGTATATATATATATATATATATATATATATATATATATATATATATATATATATATATATATATATTGAAATAATAAAATACAACTTAATCCTTAGAATTTAATGAGTAAAATTATATGCAAAATAATTAGGGTAATGATAAAATGAATCATTATTATTATTTTTATCATTATTATTATTAATGTTGTTATTATTATTATTATTATTATTAATTAGTGTTGTTATTATGTTAAGGTTAATAAGATAATCAATATAATTATTATTTTTGTTATTAATAAGTAAAATCACTAAGTATTACAAGTATTATTATTATCATTAATATTAGTATCATTATCATAAGTATTATTATCATTATAATTATTAATAAGATTATTACTACTATTTTTAATAAAACTATCTTTTATCAAAAATTAACATTTTTTTCTTTAAGTTATTATATATATATATATATATATATATATATATATATATATATATATATATATATATATATATATATTAAAATTTTCATTTAGGTTAGGATTATTATTATGAACATTATTTATAAAAATATTTACATATAACAAACTATCGGTTTTAAGTGAAATACTAAACATATACTTATAGATATAATAATATAACAAAATGAAGATAAAAATTATTTTTAAATGTATATATATAAAACAGATATATAACATAAAATTTAAGATATAATACATATAAATAAAGTATATGTATAAAATATTTAATATATGTAACATAACAAAATCTATATATTTATATATAAAAATGAATATATATAAATAATGAAACACATAAGTTACTAATATAAAAATTATATCATTAAAAATAATATAATTGTTCGATTACAATTATACGTTTTAATATATATACAAATGATATAGGTTTGTGAATCCGAGGCCAACCCTACACATGTTCAATGTCGTTATATGTATTTTTACTACAAAATACAGTTTGATGAGTTTCATTTGCCTTTTTACCCTTTATATTTTTGGGCTGAGAATACATGCGCAATTTTTATAAATGTTTTACGAAATAGACACAAGTAATCGAAACTACATTATATGGTTGAATGATCGAAGCCGAATATGTCCCTTTTTGTTGTTTTATCATGTCCGAAGGATTTCCTGGAATGATAGGGGATATTCTTATATGCATATTGTTAATGTCGGTTACCAGGTGTTCACCATATGAATGATTATTTTTGTCTCTATGCATGGGACGTATATTGAAAAATGAAAATCTTGTGGTCTATTAAAATGATGAAAATGATCGATTATGATAAACTAATGAACTCACCAACCTTTTGGTTGACACTTTAAAGCATGTTTATTCTCAGTTATTAAAGAAATCTTCTGCTGTGCATTTGCTCATATTAGAGATATTACTTGGAGTCATTCATGGCATATTTCAAAAGACGTTACATTCGAGTCGTTGAGTTCATCAAGATTATTATTAAGTCAATTATATTTAGATATATTATGAAATGGTATGCATGCCGTCAACTTTTGATGTAATGAAAGATTGTCTTTTCAAAAACGAATGCAATGTTTGTAAAAGGTATCATATAGAAGTCAAGTACCTCGCGATGTACCCAACTGTTGTGAATCGTTTATAATCAATATGGACTTCGTCCAGATGGGTTAGGACGGTTCGTTAGAGTTGGTATCAGAGCGGTGGTCATAGCAAATCAGGTCTGCATTAGTGTGTATAACTGATAAGTCATTAGGATGCATTAGTGAGTCTGGACTTCGACTGTGTCTGCATGTCAAAAGTTTTGCTTATCATTAGTGTCGAAAATTATTTGTTTATCATCCTTAAAGTCTAGACACATCTTACTGCCTCTATTGCATAGACAGTGTATAGATAAATTCATATCTTAGCGTATCTGTTATTGTTACCTTTGCCTGACAGTTTCCGTAGATTCCTCCGTAACTTATTGGATTTTAGTATTATATATGCATATGTAAATTATGTATTGTAGGATACTAATCTACATCCTATTATCTATTTCTTATCGAAAAGTCCTTCATCTGATCGTACGAGATGAATCCCTCAACCAGTTCGAATTCCTCAGATTCCGACAGCTATTCCGATATGGAGTTTCACCTAAACTCCGAAAGCAGTGTCACCAGAATGAATAAACCAATTCATCTGATGGGTTCGTAGCCTACTTAATCATTGGAGACAAAAAGAAGGTGATCCTTTCCATCAACCAAATTCACCTCTTGGCGGTGAACCTGAAGCACTTACCGGCGAACCTGTTCGAGATACTATTTTCTCACTCATTTTCCGAATATCTCGCTACGATTATATTCTATCTAAAATTCTAAAACCTTATTCATTCGTTTGTTCTGACCGACAATCATCTTGGAGTAATGGAAGAAGTCAACGAGCTTCGCACTCGATTAATAAATTTGGAGAATATGGTACAAAATTTACTGGCTTCAGCAACATTACCGGTACCAACAGTGCCATCAATAATAGCACCAGTACCATCAACAATACATGAATCAACATCTCATTCTGTACCTCGAGTATAATCATCGTTCTACGTATCGTTCTATCTATATTATCTTCGTTTGACATGGCGACTATGTAATCTCTCACGTTTTAGAGATTATTCATTCTAGTTCCAACCGAAAATCAAATGAGATTAATATCATATTAACTCATTAAATCCATGGTTACATCTGAAGAAAATATATATGTATATATATATTTTCATAAAGATTGTAATTAAAAATTCTTTTGTACAAAGTGTTAATTGTGAAAATATTTTAACGGGTAGGTAATACCCGAGGAGTATTCAGATTTCACATTAATAAGTTACACTGTACATTCTTCGAAGCTAATTTAACAGTCGTTTACTATCCTACTTACGTCCACCAATATACAAATCTGTTCACCACAGAATAACCATATTCATCCAATTTCATATTTGGATTTTAATTTATCAAAAATCAAGTGGCATAATGAAGGAAACATTTGACAAAATAAAATTTGTTAGAAACAAACAAATTAACTATGAGAAATTTTGTTAAGAATCCACGCAAACTTTTTCTAGCTAATTGTTCCCAGCTAACTGATTACACTTTATTCATCGCAATTTAATTATCGCAATTTACATTCTCGCAATTTTATTTATCGTCATTTAATTTCTATTATTTACTTTACGCATTTTATTTATCGTCATTTAATTTCTGTATTTATTTTATGCACTTTAAATATCGGGACACGTATACAAGGTTTTGACATATCATATCGACACATATATATATATATATATATTATTTGGAATAACCATAGACACTCTATATGCAGTAATGATCGAGTTCTCTATACAGGGTTGAGGTTGATTCTATAATAATATATATACTTTGAGTTGTGATCGAGTCTGAGACATGTACACGGGTCACGAGAAGTATTATTTAATTCGAATATTATATATTAAACTATATATGAATGATTGGACTGTTAACTGTGGACTATCGACTGTGGACGAATAATATTGGACAATTAAAAAGAATTAAAATACTGATTATAACATATGAAACTAAATAATCCTTCAAGTTTGCCACTTGATTTCATCTTAAACCTCATTTGTATCTTGGCGATTACAATCTGCGTTCAAACCTTTCATGATTCTTGAAAACACCTTAATTGAGAGGATGAACCAACCGCACTTCATCTACGGAAGGAAAGATTTATGCATATAGTTATGCACCTAAAAACACTCAGAACTTGAGTAAACGTCTAACACGTAGCTGTGCTAATTCCTTTAGCATTGTTATTACCCAAAATAACTTTACAATCCCTTTCCAAGGTAGCCAATTTTGTCACAGCTCCAGCAAGTCAACTTCAACTTTTCGTTCGAAACAACCATATTATAACCTTGATATATATGCGTACTCTTTTATTGTTATCGGGGAACCTTTTATATTCCACCATATTACCAGAAGATGTACCAGCAACCTCGTCGTTCCTTGGTTTAATTCTCTCTGACAAATCACTATATTTATCTATTGAAGTCTCATCATGTACTCATTCACATCTTGTAACAAGAATTGCCATACCAATTACCGGGAATCAGCAAATCTGTATTGTGAGTCTCGCAACGTTTCCACATCAACAGTTATATGTATCCATATAACATTTATCTCTTAGAACTATGATCTTCCATTCTGAAATTTTGAAAAAGCACCCATTCTGCGAATTAAAACTCTGAATTTTGAAAAGTTGAATAAAGCAACAAAAACTGTAAACGACCTCAACAACCAAAAGTTGATGATAAAGAATTGTATGTTGGCAAAACTCAGAAAACGTTTGAAACTGAAAAACTGACTGAGCAAACTACGAAGGAGTCTCTAAACAAATCACAAGGACTAAACTTGTACATTAAGAATCCTGATGATTCTGTTTCTGATGAAATCTTTAGCGAATACCTTGCTTCTGACTCCAAACTCTTGCGGACAAATTTTCTTCACCATCCTTAGATATTATAAATTCCAAGATATCATCGTTTCTTTCATTATAAATATCCTCCATATTTCTGAAGATATTCTTATAACTATTCTTATCTGAAATCAGTAAGCTCTTCGTGATATCAGTGTTACATCATATAGAAACTGTTAGTTTCTATATTCTGTAAACTTTCGAGCTTAAAAAATATGAATGTGATTGAAGTAATGTTGGGAATTGATGCATGAGTTAGTATAATATAATGACACTTGATCAACGTGATTATATTACAGTAATTCATGCTGAGTTTCTAAATGGAACATGATGATTCACAGATTATAATGTCATCATGTGTCATGTTACATAACTCTTTCATTCTGCTTAACTTCTGAACATATCAAGAAAATATATTCTTGATAGTTCTATTCTTAGTGATCCTGGTAATTTAATAGATTAAATCGTGCTATTACCATTCCTTTCTACCTTGTATATTATGATAATTCAAAACTTCATACCCACGAATTCTGGACCATGACTTAATGCGCTTAATGGATAGAAGAGAAAACAGAGCATAAGGCTTCAAAGTATAAATAGAGGTAAAAATCGCAGCAAATAGGAGAGATCATTAACTGAGGATGAAAATGAATATAGGAGACAGAAGCAGGGACATCGAAATATAAAGGAAAATATAAAGTCCAATAACAACACAGAGGTTACAAACTGTGGATATTAATATGAATAGCAATATAAAGACACGATAGAATTAAGAATAGTATCACCCCAAGGTAATAATAAAAGTAAACAGATTTTTCTGGTGAAAGATTGAAAAGAAGAATGACAGAAATGATAATTAGGAAAATTTCAAGGATTAGAACTGGATTAAGCATTTTCACAATCTTTTGGATGTATGAATTAAGAAATAATGTATATGAATGGGAAAATAATGGAAAGGAAAAAGTTTAATTTATAATGGAAATATTAAACAGAGTAATCGAGGCAGATCACCGTATTTAAATTATAGAGATCTTAATTTCCTTATTCGCCGAAGAACCAAATCTTATTACTAGATTTCCTTTAAATTTCCTGAATTGCGGAAAATCCACCGTGACTACGTCACCGGTTAAGTCAAACGTGCATTTACTCATTTCACTTTTTTGTGATAGCTTCACTCGTACTTTTCGAATAATCGAATTGTTTTATCCATATTACTCGCTGATGATAAAACTCTAATTTCTAGCTTGTATGCGTCATGAAAACATACTTATTGTCAGTCATGACCATCCCAATCAAATTTCGGGACGAAATTTCTTTAATGGGTAGGTACTGTGATGACCCGGAAATTTCCGATCAAATTTAAACTTAATCTTCATATGATTTCGACACGATAAGCAAAGTCTGTAATGTTAAGTCTCAAAAATTTTGAAATTTATTTTCATGTAATCAATTACCCTTTGACTGTGCTCGACGATTCATGAACCATTGTTGTAAATAAATGTGACTGTGCTCGACGATGCATATATATATATATATATATATATATATATATATATATATATATATATATATATATATATATTTTGAAATAATAAAATACAACTTAATCCTTAGAATTTAATGAGTAAAATTATATGCAAAATAATTAGGGTAATGATAAAATGAATCCTTATTATTATTTTTATCATTATTATTATTAATGTTATTATTATTATTATTATTATTATTATTATTATTATTATTATTATTATTATTATTATTATTATTATTATTATTATTATTATTATTATTATTATTATTATTATTATTATTAATTAGTGTTGTTATTATGTTAAGGTTAATAAGATAATCAATATTATTATTATTTTTTTATTAATGAGTAAAATCACTAAGTATTACAAGTATTATTATTATCATTAATATTATTATCATTATCATAAGTATTATTATCAATATTAACATTATAATTATTAATAAGATTATTACTTCTATTTTTAATAGAACTATCTTTTATCAAAAATTAACATTTTTTTTCTTTAACTTATTATATATATATATATATATATATATATATATATATATATATATATATATATATATATATTAAAAATTTCATTTAGGTTAGTATTATTATTATGAACATTATTTATAAAAATATTTACATATAACAAACTATCAGTTTTAAGTGAAATACTAAACATATAGATATAATAAAATAACAAAATGAAGATAAAATTTATTTTTGAATGTATATATAAAAAAAAGATACATAACATAAAATTGAAGATATAATACATATAAATAAGGTATACGTATAAAATATTTAATATATGTAACATAACAAAATCTATATATTTATATATAAAAATGAATATATATAAATAATGAAATACATAAGTTACTAATATAAAAATTATATCATTAAAAATAATATAATTGTTCGATTACAAGGATACGTTTTAATATATATACAAATGATATAGGTTTGTGAATCCGAGGCCAACCCTACACATGTTCAATGTCGTTATATGTATTTTTACTACAAAATACAGTTTGGTGAGTTTCATTTTCCTTTTTACCCTTTATATTTTTGGGCTGAGAATACATGCGCAATTTTTATAAATGTTTTACGAAATAGACACAAGTAATCGAAACTACATTATATGGTTGAATGATCGAAGCCGAATATGCCCCTTTTTGCTTGGTAGCCTAAGAATTAGGGAACATCACTAATTTTGAGAATTAGTGCACGACTAATTGACGCGAATTTTAAAGATAGATCTATTGGGCCTAACAAACCCCATCCAAAGTACCGGATGCTTTAGTACTTCGATGTTGTTTTATCATGTCCGAAGGATTTTCCGAAATGATAGGGGATATTCTTATATGCATCTTGTTAATGTCGGTTACCAGGTGTTCACCATATGAATGATTATTTATGTCTCTATGCATGGGACGTATATTGAAAAATGAAAATCTTGTGGTCTATTAAAATGATGAAAATGATCGATTATGATAAACTAATGAACTCACCAACCTTTTGGTTGACACTTTAAAGCATGTTTATTCTCAGGTATTAAAGAAATCTTCTGCTGTGCATTTGCTCATATTAGAGATATTACTTGGAGTCATTCATGGCATATTTCAAAAGACGTTGCATTCGAGTCGTTGAGTTCATCAAGATTATTATTAAGTCAATTATAGTTAGATATATTATGAAATGGTATGCATGCCGTCAACTTTCAATGTAATGAAAGATTGTCTTTTCAAAAACTTATGCAATATTTGTAAAAGGTATCATATAGAGGTCAAGTACCTCGCGATGTAACCAACTGTTGTGAATCGTTTATAATCGATATGGACTTCGTCCGGATGGATTAGGACGGGTCGTTAGATCAACACCATGTGGGATGTGTCGCATGGTGACGCCTACTCCCAATTTGAATATCTTCAAAGGATTTGTCCTCCTGTCTTGTCGGGGGAGTTGCTTAAAATGCCAGACAGTGCGACGCGTCGTGCCAGAGTCCAACATATTCACCAGGGCTTGGCGCTGGTACATGATGAGATTGTTCGCTCCAACTTAATTGAGCAGCATTACCACAAGGCTGAAAATGCTTGTGAAAGAGGTGAATAGTGAGATCAAGATGCTGAGGCAGGATATGGGTGATAACCGTAAGGCGGTTACAGAAGCGGAGCGCCAAAAGAATAAGGCACTGAAGGAGGCGCAACGCGCCGTCAAAGAGTTGGCCGTTCAGGCCGAGAAAGAGAAACAGGCTCTTGCTGACTTGTTCGTTGCACAAAAGGACTTGTCGGAAGAGAAGATAAGTAAGGAGTTGCTGGAGGTTCAGGTTCAAGAACTGACCACTGCCAATAAGAAGGCAGCGGATGATTTTGACAAACTTCGGTCCATGATTCCCCTCATCTTTTTCAAGGCCATCGCGTCACCCCATGTCATGGGTCCGTTTGGTAAGCTACTTGATGCTGCCAAGAGCATGGGGCATCTAGAAACGTATACCGTCATGAATGAACCAATCACGCCTCCGGATCCGTTACAAGACGCAGTTGAGAATACCTTGGATCTGGACACGTATGACAAGTATGACGCAGCCGCCAAGGAAGTAAAGGGGTTGTAGGTGCCCTTTTTGGAGGAGATAGGGAGCTTGGCGGGTCTAGACGTAAAGAAAATTGAAGGGATGATTCCCAAGTAGTTTAGGGCATTTGTAAACATTTTTTATGAATCGTTGATTGTAATCAAACAATATTGTGTTGAATGGAAATTTACAATTACTTGTGCCAATTAATTACTTTCCTAGTGTACCATTTGCTAATGTTACACACGTTGTCGTCGTCACGGTAGTGTGGTATTTCAAGGTTATACTTGATTAATTTGTCATGACTTTGCATGTATCTAGACCATGCCGGGATAAACACGACGGGTATGAAACACGAAGGCATACCATTACGGTGTCACTTCATCGTACGTTCAACGCGAAGCGCCGTTCATGCCGTTCGAAAGCTAGAATATTCTTTGTTCAAGGCATGTGTAACATATGAATGGACTTACATTTACATTTTTACAAAACACCGAAGTGATGCAATAAACAGTTACTTAACGCATTAAATGAACTCGAAAATGCATTTAATTCAAAATGAAATTCAACCAATCCATGGTGCGTGGCGCTTACAAATTTGTGGTGATCAATCACAAACTTTAGTAAAAAACACAAAATGCAAAAAACAAGTTTCAAAGTGCCAAATATTATAGACGTAGAATTTCTTGAGATTGGTTGCGTGCCAAGTTCGCGGCACGAATTTACCATCATGCGTCTTCAAATTGTACGCTTTGTTACCCAAAGCATCGACAACAATGTACGGACCTTCCCAGTTGGGTCCCAACTTACCAGTATCCTCAACCGGGCTAGCATTGTTGTTACGCTACACGTAATCGCCGGGACGAAAACTACGTTCCTTTACACGTTGGTTGTAGTACTTTACAATTTTCTATTTGTTAGACGCTTCCCTGATGTCGGCGATTTCACGCCTCTCTTCCAATAAATCCAAATTTTCTTTCAAGTTAACAACGTTAGACTCATCACTGAATTCTAAAACGCGTTGGGTAGGTACGGCGATTTCTGCTGGTATTACTGCTTCTGAATCGTAAATAAGGCTGAAAGGCGTTTCTCTGTTACTGCCTTTGGGTGTTGTTCGGAACACCCACAAGACTTACGGGAGCTCATTAGCCCAGCCTTTCCTATCCGTGTCCAACCTTGCCCTGATCCCTACAACGATGTCTCTGTTGGTAACTTCTGTAGTGACCCGAACTTTTCCATATTTATATATATATTAAATGAAATTGTCATTTAAATGATTAAGTGTTTCCAACATGTTAAGCAATCAAACTTGTTAAGACTTGATTAATTGAAATAGATTTCATATAGACAATTGACCACCCAAGTTGACTAGTGATTCACGAACGTTAAAACTTGTAAAAACTATATGATGACATATATATGGTTATATATATAGTTAACATGATATTATGATAAATAAACATATCATTAAGTATATTAATAATGAACTTCATATGTAAAAACAAGACTACTAAATTAATGATTTTGAAACGAGACATATATGTAACGATTATCGTTGTAACGACATTTAATGTATATATCATATTAAGAGATATTCGTACATCATAATATCATGATAATATAATAATTTAAAATATCACTTGATATTATAAACATTGGGTTAACAACATTTAATAAGATTGTTAACCTAAAGGTTTCAAAACAACACTTACATGTAACGACTAACGATGACTTAACGACTCAGTTAAAATGTATATACATGTAGTGTTTTAATATGTATTCATAAAATTTTGAAAGACTTCAAGACACTTATCAAAATACTTCTACTTAACAAAAATACTTACAATTACATCCTCGTTCAGTTTCATCAACAATTCTACTCGTATGCACCCGTATTCGTACTCGTATAATACACAGCTTTTAGATGTATGTACTATTGGTATATACACTCCAATGATCAGCTCTTAGCAGCCCATGTGAGTCACCTAACACATGTGGGAACCATCATTTGGCAACTAGCATGAAATATCTCATAAAATTACAAAAATATGAGTAATCATTCATGACTTATTTACATGAAAACAAAATTACATATCCTTTATATCTAATCCATACACCAACGATCAAAAACACCTACAAACACTTTCATTCTTCAATTTTATTCATCTAATTGATCTCTCTCAAGTTCTATCTTCAAGTTCTAAGTGTTCTTCATAAATTCTACAATTTCTAGTTTCATAAAATCAAGAATACTTCCAAGTTTGCTAGCTTACTTCCAATCTTGTAGAGTGATCATCCAACCTCAAGAAATCTTTATTATTTACAGTAAGATATCTTTCTAATACAAGGTAATACTCTTATTTAAATTTTGATTCAATTTCTATAACTATAACAATCTTATTTCGAGTGAAAATCTTACTTGAACTGTTTTCGTGTCATGATTCTGCTTCAAGAACTTTCAAGCCATCCAAGGATCCTTTGAAGCTAGATCCACTTTTCTCATTTCCAGTAGCTTTATCCAGAAAACTTGAGGTAGTAATGATGTTCATAACATCATTCGATTCATACATATAAAGCTATCTTATTCGAAGGTTTAAACTTGTAATCACTAGAACATAGTTTAGTTAATTCTAAACTTGTTCGCAAACAAAAGTTAATCCTTCTAACTTGACTTTTAAAATCAACTAAACACATGTTATATATCTATATGATATGCTAACTTAATGATTTAAAACCTGGAAACACGAAAAACACCGTAAAACCTGACATACGCCGTCGTAGTAACACCGCGGGCTGTTTTGGGTTAGTTAATTAAAAACTATGATAAACTTTGATTTAAAAGTTGTTATTCTGGGAAAATGATTTTTATTATGAACATGAAACTATATCCAAAAATTATGGTTAAACTCACAGTGGAAGTATGTTTTCTAAAATGGTCATCTAGACGTCGTTCTTTCGACTGAAATGACTACCTTTACAAAAATGACTTGTAACTTATTTTTCCGACTATAAACCTATAATTTTTCTATTTATATTCATAAAATAGAGTTCAATATGAAACCATAGCAATTTGATTCACTCAAAACGGATTTAAAATGAAGAAGTTATGGGTAAAACAAAATTGGATAATTTTTCTCATTTTAGCTACGTGAAAATTGGTAACAAATCTATTCCAACCATAACTTAATCAACTTGTATTGTATATTATGTAATCTTGAGATACCATAGACACGTATACAATGTTACAACCTATCATGTCGACACATCTATATATATTTCGGAACAACCATAGACACTCTATATGTGAATGTTGGAGTTAGCTATACAGGGTTGAGGTTGATTCCAAAATATATATAGTTTGAGTTGTGATCAATACTGAGATACGTATACACTGGGTCGTGGATTGATTCAAGATAATATTTATCGATTTATTTCTGTACATCTAACTGTGGACAACTAGTTGTAGGTTACTAACGAGGACAGCTGACTTAATAAACTTAAAACATCAAAATATATTAAAAGTGTTGTAAATATATTTTGAACATACTTCGATATATATGTATATATTGTTATAGGTTCGTGAATCAACCAGTGGCCAAGTCTTACTTCCTGACGAAGTAAATATCTGTGAAAGTGAGTTATAGTCCCACTTTTAAAATCTAATATTTTTGGGATGAGAATACATGCAGGTTTTATAAATGATTTATAAAATAGACACAAGTACGTGAAACTACATTCTATGGTTGAATTATCTAAATCGAATATGCCCCTTTTTATTAAGTCTGGTAATCTAAGAATTAGGGAACAGACACCCTAATTGACGCGAATCCTAAAGATAGATCTATTGGGCCTAACAAACCCCATCCAAAGTACCGGATGCTTTAGTACTTCGAAATTTATATCATATCCGAAGGGTGTCCTGGAATGGTGGGGATATTCTTATATATGCATCTTGTTAATGTCGGTTACCAGGTGTTCACCATATGAATGATTTTTATCTCTATGTATGGGATGTGTATTGAAATATGAAATCTTGTGGTCTATTGTTACGATTTGATATATATAGGTTAAACCTATAACTCACCAACATTTTTGTTGATGTTTAAAGCATGTTTATTCTCAGGTGAATACTAAGAGCTTCCGCTGTTGCATACTAAAATAAGGACAAGATTTGGAGTCCATGTTTGTATGATATTGTGTAAAAACTGCATTCAAGAAACTGATTTCTATGTAACATATTTGTATTGTAAACCATTATGTAATGGTCGTGTGTAAACAGAATATTTTAGATTATCATTATTTGATAATCTACGTAAAGCTTTTTAAACCTTTATTTATGAAATAAAGGTTATGGTTTGTTTTAAAAATGAATGTAGTCTTTGAAAAATGTCTCATATAGAGGTCAAAACTTCGCAACGAAATCAATTAATATGGAACGTTTCTAATCAATAAGAACGGGACATTTCAACTTCAACTTGCCCATTTGCTTGCGGATGGGCAACGGAACTAAAAGTTTGTTTAATGTTCAGCCCGTCGTACCAAGAGCGAAATGGGTCATGAGCAAACTGCTTTCCATTGTCACTTACGATTTCATGCGGTACCCCGAAACGGCACACTATTTCCTCCCAGACAAAATTCACAATTTGTTTCCCGGTTATGCTCTTCAACGATTCCGCTTCAACCCACTTAGTAAAGAAATCGATTGCCATAACTAAGTGTTTTCCATCCAGGAACGGACCCACTAAATCTATTGCCCATTTGTAAAAAGGCCAAGCCGAGGTGACGGGTATCAATTCGTGTGGCGGCATGTGAATTTGTGGAGCATGACGTTGGTAAGAAGCACATGCTTTAACAATCACTTCAGTGTCACGGTACATCGATGGCCAATAGTATCCCAACCACATTATCTTTCCAAAAACACTTCTAAACCCTTCATGCATACCACAAGTCCTCTCATGTACTTCTCTTATGATTGTTTCCACCTCGTTTGGACCAACACAACGTAAAAGCGGTTCTGTAAAAGCTTTTTTAAACAGGATTCCATCCCTTAGCGTGTAAGAGGGTGCTTTCATTCGAATTTTTCTTGCCATCACCCTATCGACATGTAGCGTACCGTGCTTCAGATACATAATGATTGGACTCATCCAAGTATCAACTTCCTCAACGGGAGCGACTTCCTGTTATTACGTTATGGAACCAGAAAGTTAGCATGTCAGGTTACGTTGTGTGTTTTTTTTATAATGATTATGCGTATAGCGTATATATTATCGAAGCGTGTCGATACCTGTACCACGTCATTGGATTTTTGATTTAGGACTTCCACCCAAATGTCCTTGGCGAAGTGACTGAACACGCTTGTGGCAAGTTTACTTAACGCGTCGGCTTTCTTGTTCATGGACCGTGGCACTTGCGTGATTGAGAAACGTTCGAATTTGTTGGCCATTTCTTTTGCCAATTTGAGATATTTATGCATAGCTTGGTCTCTAGCCTAAAATGTCCCGTTCATTTGATTCGATAAGAGCTGAGAATCAACTGAGACTTTGAGGACTTTGATACCCATCTTTTCAGCAATCGTTAAGCCTGATAGAAGCGCCTCATTCTCAGCCTCATTATTAGAGGCGGGGAACGCGAAACGTAACGCGTAAGTATGTTCTTCTCCTTCCGGACTTATCAGGATTAATCCCGCACCTGCGCCGTCATTACTTGACGTTCCGTCATTGTACAGCTCCCACGTGACGGTGCTAGGTGCTTCTTCAGCAGTCAGCATTGGTTGCGTGGCGCATATAAATTCGACCATAAAGTCCGTCATGATATGAACTTTGACTATGGTACGGGGGCATAATTAATTTCGTGTTCACCGAGTTCGATTGCCCACTTAGCTAGCCTTCTAGAGACCTCCGGTTTGTTAAGCACCTGCATGAAAAAGTAGTTATTAAATTCCTCCCAAGTGTCCTGGCCGTTACCGTCATGCCATACATGCTTGATAGGCGAATCTATTAACACCAGTATCGGGTGCGCCTGAAAATAGCGTCTTAAACGCCTCGCGGTGTGAACTAATGCAAAAATGAGTTGCTCAATTGGCCTGTAGTTGACTTCGCCGTTTTGCAGTACTTTGCTAACAAAATAAACTGGCATCTGCGTGCTGCCTCTCTTCGCGATGAGCACCGAGCTTACCGCTTCGGTTCCCGCCGCTAGGTAAATTGTCATAGTTTCTCCTAAAAACTTGAAATGTTAACGTCAAAATGTTCGTTTTATAATGTAACTTGATAAAAGTAAATTGGAACGGCTACATTACCCGGCACCGGGGTGGTGAGCGTTGACAACGTTTTGATTAGTGCCTTCATTTCTTGAAAAGCCTGTTCCGCTTTGGGTGTCCAGTTGAAGTTCCGGCCAACGCTTTCCTTCAACACTTTGAAGAATGGCAATGAACTTTCGGCTGCCTTGGACAGGAACCTGGACAATGTCGTGAGCTTGCCGTTTAGGTGTTGCACCTCTTTCTTTGTTCTTGGTGTCGTCATTTCATCGTTGGCTTGGATTTTCTTGGAGTTTGCTCTAATGCCACGCGTCGTGATTTCGTGTCCCAAGAATTTCCCTTCTTCAAATTCAAAACTACACTTCTCCGGATTGAGCTTCATGTTGATTTTTCTCAAAGAGTCAAACGTCTCCTGGACGTCCTTCAAAAGGTCCGCTTCGGTGTGACTCTTGATCACAATGTCATCAACGTATGCTTCAACGTTTCGACCAATCTGTCCCTTGAACGTGGCGTCTATCACCCGTTAGTACGTTACTCCTGCGTTTTTTAATCTGAAAGGCATCTTTTTGTAGCAGAAAATGCCTTGATCTGTGTGAAACGCAGTTTTATCCTCGTCATGCTCCGCCATTTGAATTTGGTGATAACCCTTATACGCATCGAGGAAACATTTGAAGCGATACCCTGCTAACCATTCAACCTTCCTGTCAATTTTCGACAATGGATAATTGTCCTTGGGACAAGCTTTGTTAATATCTTTGAAGTCTACACACATTCTCCACAATCTGTTTGCCTTTTTGACTAGTACCGGATTAGCAACCCACGTCTGATACTTGACTTTCCTTAGTATGTCAGCTTGTACCAATTTCTCTACTTCGTTCTTGAGAAAAATGCTATGTTCCGGGTGTAGTGGCCCTAACTTTTCCATGTTCTTATATACTAAATGAAATTGATATTTTACATGATTAAATGTTTCCAATATGTTAAGCAATTAAACTTGTTAAGACTTGATTAATTCAAATAGGTTTCATATAGACAATTGACCACCCAAATTGACTGGCGATTCACGAACGTTAAAACTTGTAAAAACGACATGATATATATATATATATATATATATATATATATATATATATATATATATATATATATATATATATATATATATATATATAAAAGATATATATATAGATAACATGATATTATGATAAGTAAGTATCTCATTAAGTATATTAACAATGAGTGATATACATAAAAAATGAGTTTATTGAATTAAGAAACTCAAAACGATATATATAACGATTATCGTTATAACAACGTCTTACTAAATACATATGTATCATAATAAAATATTGTTACACTATATTTAACATGATAAAATGATAATTATATATGTCATTAAGTGTATTAACAATGAACTACATATGTAAAAACAAGACTGCTAACTTCAGGATTTCGAAACGAGACATATATGTAACGATTATCGTTGTACGACATTTTAATGTATATATATCATATTAAGATATATTCATACATCATTATATCATGATAATGTAATAATTTAATATCTCATTAGATATAATAAATATTGGGTTAACAACATTAATTGAGATCATTAACTTAAAGGTTTCAAAACAACACTTACATTTAACGACTAACGATGACTTAACGACTCCGTTAAAATGTATATACATGTCATGTTTTAATATGTATTCATACACTTTTGAAAGACTTCAAGACATATATCAAAGTACTTCTACTTAACAAAAATTCTTACAATTACATCCTCATTCGTTTTCATCAACAATTCTATTCGTATACGCCCGTATCCGTACTCGTACAATACACAGCTTTTAGATGTACTTACTATTGATATATACACTCTAATGATCAGCTCATAGCAGCCCTTGTGAGTCACCTAACACATGTGGGAACCATTATTTAGCAACTAGCATGAATAATTACACAAAATAAGAAACTAATGGAGACTATATGACACCATGAAGATCACGTTTTCTAGCACTCACACAAACACTTTCATTTTTCAATTTTTATGCATCAAACTAAACTCTATCAAGTGTTCTTCCATTGTTCTAAGTGTTCTTCATCATCTTCAAAAAAATCTAGCTCAATCTAGTTCATAAATCCATACATAAACCAAGTTACAAAACAACTACTTAAGAACACACCAACAACACTTCCAAGTTTGCTAGCTTACTTTCAATCTTGCAAATCCATTTCAAGTGATCATCCAACCTCAAGAAATCTTTCTTATTTACAGTAAGATATCTTTCTAATACAAGGTAATACTCATATTCAAACTTTGATTCAATTTCTATATCTATAAAAATCTTATTTCGAGTAGAAATCTTACTTGAACTTGTTTTCGTGTCATGATTCTACTTCAAGAACTTTCAAGCCATCTAAGAATCCTTTGAAGCTAGATATATTTTTCTCATTTCCAGTAGGTTTATCCACAAAACTTGAGGTATTAATGATGTTCATAACATCATTCGATTCATATATATAAAACTATCTTATTCGAAGGTTTAAACTTGTAATCACTAGACCATAGTTTAGTTAATTCTAAACTTGTTCGCAAACAAAAGTTAATCCTTCTAACTTGACTTTTAAAATCAACTAAACACATGTCCTATATCTATATGATATGCTAACTTAATGATTTAAAACCTGGAAACACGAAGAACACCGTAAAACCGGACATACGCTGTCGTAGTAACACCGCGGGCTGTTTTGGGTTTGATAATTAAAAACTATGATAACTTTGATTTAAAAGTTGTTATTCTGGGAAAATGATTTTTCTTATGAGCATGAAACTATATCCAAAAATCATGGTTAAACTCAAAGTGGAAGTATGTTTTTCAAAATGGTCATCAAGATGTCGTTCTTTCGACGGAAATGACTACCTCTTTAGTAATTGACTTGTAACCTGTATTTCCGACTATAAACTTATACTTTTTCTGTTTAGTTTCATAAATTACAGTTCATTATGAAACCATAGCAACTTGAATCACTCAAAACGGATTTAAAACGAAGAAGTTATGGGTAAAACAAGATTGGATAATTTTGCTTGTTGTAGCTACGTGAAATTTGTAACAAATCCATATTAATCATATCCTAGCTAACTTATATTGTATTATACATGTATTATGTAGTCTTGGGATACCATAGACACGTATACAATGTTTTGACATATCATATTGACCCATGTATATATATTATTTGGAACAACCATAGACACTCTATATGCAGTAATGCTTGAGTTAGCTATACAGGGTTGTGGTTGATTAAAAAATATGTATACTTTGAGTTGTGATCTAGCCTGAGACGTGTATACACTGGGTCGTGGATTGATTCAAGATAATATATATTCATTTATTTCTATACATCTAACTGTGGACAACTAGTTGTAGGTTACTAATGAGGACAGCTGGCTTAATAAACTTAAATCATTAAAATGTAATAAAAATGTTGTGAATATATTTCGATCATACATTGATGTATATGTACATATTGTTATAGGTTCGTGAATCGACCAGTGGCCAAGTCTTATTTCCGACGAAGGAAAAATCTGTGAAAGTGAGTTATAGTCCCACTTTTAAAATCTAATACTTTTGGGATGAGAATACATGCAGTTTTATAAATGTTTTACGAAATAGACACAAGTAATTGAAACTACATTATATGGGTGAATGATCGAAGCCGAATATGCCCTTTTTGCTTGGTAGCCTAAGAATTAGTAAACCGATCTACTAATTGACGTGAATCCTAAAGATAGATCTATTGGGCCTAACAAACCCCATCCAAAGTACCGGATGCTTTAGTACTTCGAATATGGATGTCCCGGAATGATAGGGGATATTCTTATATGCATCTTGTTAATGTCGGTTACCAGGTGTTCACCATATGAATGATTTTTATCTCTATGTATGGGATGTATATTTAAATATGAAATCTTGTGGTCTATTATTATAATTTGATATATATATATATATATATAGGTTAATCCTATAACTCACTAACATTTTTGTTGATGTTTAAAGCATGTTTATTCTCAGGTAATTATTAAGAGCTTCCGCTGTTGCATGCTAAAATATGGACAAGATTCGGTGTCAGTATGCTTATATAATATTGTTTAAAACTGCATTCGAGATTTACTTTGTTGTAACATATTAATATTGTAAACCAATATGTATTGGTCGTGTGTAAGTGTGATATCTTTAGATTATCATTTCTTGATAATCTAGGTGGTGTCCTTTTAATCTTGTCGATAAAATAAAGGTTATGGTTTGTTTTAAAAACGAATGCAGTCTTTGAAAAACGTCTCATATAGAGGTCAAAACCTCGCAAAGAGATCAATTAATATGAAACATTTATAACCGATATGAATGGGACATTTCAGTTGGTATCCGAGCGTTGGTCTTAGAGAACCAGAAATTTGCATTAGTGTGTATCGAGTTTGTTAGGATACATTAGTGAGTCTGGACTTCGACCGTGTTTCCTTTAAAAACGATTGCTTAACACTTTTGTTGGAAACTATATATTATTAACATGAAAATATTATGTGATATATTAATCTCTTAACATGTTTGATATTGTGTGATAGATGTCTACCTCTAGTACAAATTCCATCGACTCGCCTAATAATAATGAAGAGTCGAATATATTTTGGGAAGATTCACAAATTTTCGAGGAAGAACCGGAAGAGGAGGAACCGGAAGAGGAGGAACCGGAAGAGGAGGAACCAGAAGAAGAGGAGGTTTCGGAGGAAGAAATATTAATAACTACAGAAAAACTGTTAAATAAAAGAAAATCTTCAACCAATAATCCAAAATTAATAATGGTCAATGGTGTTTCCACCGAGGAAGAAAAATATTGGGAAGATTACCAATTTTCCAATGAATCGGGTCCCGATGAAGATTCCGATGATGTTATAGAAATTACCCCAATCCAAATTGAAAAAGGAAAAGAAAACCATAAGGGAAAAGGTATCAAAATAGAAAAACCTGATTTCAACCCCCGACGAACTTTATATGTATCGTCAACATCCGTACTTCTTAAATTGTAGCAATAACCCGGGAACCTCTAAGACACCAGGTTTTTCTAAACCATTTGTGAAAATGACTGCTCGTATTAAAGGAACATCATATATTATGAGAACCCGTCCTTATCCCCCGGGACGAAGTCATCAACATCTGGTCCCATGGCGAGGTACTGATCTTAAATATGCAGGAATGACTCCAAGTAATATGAGCAAATGCACAGCGGAAGACTTCTTATATACCTGAGAATAAACATGCTTAAAAGTGTCAACCAAAAGGTTGGTAAGTTCATAGGTTTATCCTAACAATCATTTCAATATATTAATTGAAAGGATCCGTCCTAATCCACCTGGACGAAGTCATCAACATTTGGTCCCATTGCGATGATCAGCTCCAAGTAATGCCCTTATATTGAGCAAATGTACAGTAGAAGACTTAATTCGTACCTGAGAATAAACATGCTTTAAAGTGTCAACCAAAAGGTTGGTGAGTTCATAGGTTTATCATGACAATCATTTCAATATGTTAATAGACCACAAGATTTCATAATCATAAACATAATACACTCGCAAGTGTATGTAAAGCATTCTAAGTGGTTGAGCACTTGGTAACCATACTTAACATTTAATCAACGTCGCATATTCCCTTTATTATGAAATCTCACTACACCGTACCAAGTGTAGTCACCAAAACGAAGTACTGTGCAACCGTTGAATACTGGTCGTCCAGTCCGGTTGGGGTTGTCAGGCCCGATAGATCTATCAACAGGATTCGCGTTTACAATACCCATGTAAATAGTAGTTACCAAGCTACAGGGAAATATGTCAGTGGTACAACTCAACGTAGAATATATTTTTAAGTACTTGTGTCTATTTTGTAAACATTTATAAAAGCAGCGCATGTATTCTCAGCCCAAAAATATATATTGCAAAAGCAATTAAAAAGGGAGCAATGAAACTCACTTTTGCCTTGAAGGTATTTAATTCCACTTGGTCTCCGATAGATATCACGAACCTAACCATATATATAATATATCAACATATTTTCTTTTTAAGTAATCGTTACATATATATATATATATATATATATATATATATATATATATATATATATATATATATATATATATATATATATATATATATATACTTTTAATACTTTTAATATTTTCTTAGTCCGTAGTTAGAAGTCCGATGTTAGAGGTCCACAATTAGTTGATTAAATAAAATAAATAAAGACCCCATCGTATTCGTATTGATCAGAATTAATCTCGACCCATGGTACCATGTTGTCAAATGACGTGTTGCGTACATAAAGTACCGTGTTGTCAAATGACGTGTTGCGTACAATCATGAGGTCTTATGATTAATCTTCTCGTGTTGTTTACGGGTGGTCCTGAAATATATAAAATCAAATCATAAGTAATTATATATAAAATATCATATTAATTAGAAAAGATATGATTAATTTACTTTTTCTCCAAATATTTTCGTAGCTAAACTAGCTTCGGATACCCAATCTTGTTTTAGTCGTAGTTTCTTCATTACAACTCCGTTTTTGTTGGTTCAACTTGCCACTTCCTTGGATCGAGCCAAATTTTAAGAATATGAACTGAAAATACCTTAGTTTGTATTCGAAATCATAGGTTATAGGTCAAACTTTGGTGAAACTTATGAAAGTGATCATTTTCCATCATAAAAACAACATTTAATGATCATTTTTCTAAAAATACTTACACTTTGATTTGAACCATGAAATTTTTATGTGTTAACATATTCATAAGATATATCATTTTTCCAGAACATGAACTTCCAATTCAAAGTTCAAGATGGTTTTTAATTATCCAACCCAAAACAGCCCCCGGTTGCACTCCGACGACGTAGATTCAGTTTTTAAGATGTTCTTTGTAAAACCAAGTTATATCTTGTTAGGTTAGAATATCATTATGATATATTACAGGTCTTGAAATGTTTAAAAGTCAATTTAGAAGGATCTATTTAGTTTGCGAACAAGTTTGAAATCATTCAAACTATGTTCTTGTTGTTAAAATTTTATACCACAAAATAACATAGCTATATGAATATGAATTGAATAAGATTATGAACAAGGTTACTACCTCAAGTTACTTGGACAAAGTTGCTGCAAAAGATAAGAAATAATCTTGGAATAAAAGAGTGGTGGAGTTAGATCAAAAGGTTGGAAGTAAACTTCTTCAAATGGGTGGTTATTTTGATATGTTCTTGAAAGAGTTTTCTTATGGTGTTTAAGGCTTGTAATTGAAGCTAAATGATGGGGAAAATGCTTGGAGATGATCAAGTATGAAGTTAGGAGTATTTAAAGAGAGAAATGAGGGTGTAGGTATGAGAAAATGGAGTAAAGAAATGGTGTTCATTTATAAAAACGTTTTTAGTTTATAAAGAAAGAAAAGGATTCCTAATTTTGTTTTCTTACTAATAATTCATACTACTTGACAAATCCTAGTTACCACATATCTAGGGCAGTAATAATGTTGATTAGTATGTTGATTTGATATGTATATACCAATAGTAAATACGTATAGAAGCTGGGTATGATACGGGTACATATACCCTAGATATACGTTTAGAAATCTTGAGGAAACGGAACGAGAATTCAAATATAGCTATCTTTTGTGAATATACTTATATTGTTTTATGTATTTAACTCCTTAAAAAGTGATTAAATACATTATATATACGATACATGTATAAGCATTATAGATTATAAGTATATATATCAAAGAATGTTACGTATAGTTATCGTTTTGAAAACATAAGTTAGTAGTTTCAAAATATACTTATAACTCATTGTCATTAGTACACAATGAGATGTTAAACCATCCTTAGATCATGTTAAATATATATATAAATACATATATATACACAAACATATAATTATCGTATGTTATATAGTTCGTGATATCATCGGTCATATTGGACGGTCAAACGTTGTGTAAAACTCTTTTCAAAATCACAAGTCTCAACAATTTCGATTGCTTATCATGTTGGTATGGTTTAATTTATGTAAATATTAATCTCATAAGTATAATTTGGTCAGAAAATTCCAGGTCATTACAGTACCTACCCGTTAAAGAAATTTCGTCCCCGAAATTTGATAGAGGTTGTTATGGATAACAATAAGAAGGTTTTCATGACAAATATAAGGTGATAATGGAGTTTTATCATCATTGAGTAATGTAGATAAAACGATTCGATTATGCGAAGAATATAAATGAGACTATCGTAAAAGAGTGAGATGAGTAAAATATATTCATCTTAACCGATGACGTATTTATGATTGATTTCCGGGATTTAAGGGATTTAAAGAGAATCTTACATAATAAGATTTGGTTCTTTGGTGATTAAGGAAATCAGGATCTTCTTTGATTATATGCAATAATCTGTTTCGATTGCTCTGTCGGATATTTTACTATAAATTCACCCCTTCGTTTCCTTATTTTCCACGACTCACACCTTCTATTCTTTCTCCCTTGATTCTTACTTTAAAGCATTCATCAATATGCTCCATCCAGTCCTAATTCTTGATATACTCCTAATTTTTATATCTGTCATTCTTCTTTTTCATCTACCACCAGAAGAATCTATTTACTTCTACTATACTCTTGTGTTTATAGTGTTTCTAATTCTCCCGTGTCTCTATATTGCTATCTGCATCGATATATACGGTTTGTAATTTCGGGGTTATTATCGGAGTTTATATTCTTCATTATTTTTCGGAGCTTCATGCTTTCGTTTTCTCTTCCCGACTTCGAGTCAACCGAGTAATGGTCTGGAATTCGTAGATATGAAATTCAGAATGAACATAGCTAATGCTCTAAGAAGAAAATGGTAATAGAACGATTTTGATTTGTTAAATTACCAGAATACCCTGGAGAAGACCGAGTCATCCAGAAAAATATTCTCTTGATATGTTTAGAGATTAGATAAAATGTAAGAGTCGTGTAAATGGCACATGATGACGGTACTGTGAATCATCATGCTTCATTAGAAACTCAGCATGAGTTACTGTAATATAATGACGTTGATCAAGTGTCATTATATTATACTAATCTATGCTTCAGTTCCCAACACTACTTCAAAACATTCATATTTTAAACTCGAAGGTTTCAGAATTTAGAAACTAACACAGTTTCTTTTATATTGCAGATATTACGGAGAGATAAATGATCTCAGATAAGAATAGTTGTGAAAATATTGCCAGAAATATGGAGGATATTTATAATAGAACATACGAGAATATCTTAGAATTTCTAATATCAATTAATGATGAAGAAGATTTGTCTATGAAGGTTTAGAATGAGAAATAAGATGTTTGCTAACGATTTCAGCAGGCACAGAATCATTTGGATTCTTTGAAGGCAAACTTATTCTTTGTGATTTGTCCACGGCTTTCTTCATAGTTTCGCATAATCCGCTTTTCGGTACTAAATTTTCTATCGAGCGTTCCTAACACTCCTTTCTTTATCTTCAAACTTTTGGCCATTAAGATCATCTACAACATGCTGCTTCGTCAGCATTTTCAAAGTTAACTGATCTGGTCATCGGTTATCAAACCGAGGTAGTTTCAGGAGAATTGTGTTTTTAGAATGATTAATCGCTGATGGTAATATTGTGGAATATAAAAGGTTCTCCGGTAACAATAAAGAGTACGCATATATATCGCGATTATAATAAAGTTGTTTCGGATGAAAAGTCGGAGTTGACTTGCTGGAGCTGTGACAAAATTAGCTACTTTGGAAAGGGATTGCAAAACGATCTTCGGTAATAACAATGTCAAAGGAACTAGAACATATACGTGTCAAACGTTTACTCAGTTTCCGAGGGGTTTTCAGGTGCATAACTATATGTATCAATCTTTTCTTCCGTAGATGAAGTGCGGTTGGTTTATCCTCTCGATTGAGGTGTTTTTAAGAATCATGATAGATTTGAACGCTGATTGTAATCGTCGAGATACAATGAGGTTTAAGATGAAATCAAGTGGCAATCTTGAAGAAATGTTTAGTTTCATATGTTATAATCAATATTTTAATTCATTTTAATTGTCCAATGTCATTAGTCCACAGTCGATAGTCCACAGTAACAGTCCAATAATTCATATATAGTTTAATATATAATATACGAATTAATTAATACGTGTCGTGACCCATATACGTCTCAGACTCGATCACAACTCAAACTATATATATTATTGTAGAATCAACCTCAACCCTGTATAGAGAACTCGATCATTACTGCATATAGAGTGTCTATGGTGATTCCAAATAATATATATAGATGCGTCGATATGATATGTCAAAACATTGTATACGTGTCCCGATATTTAAAGTGCGTAAAATAATTACAGAAATTAAATGACGATAAATAAAAGTGCGATAATTAAATTGCGATAAATAAACTGCGATAAATAAAATGTAATCAGTTAGCTAGGAACAGTTAGCTGGAACAGTTAGCGTGGATTCTTAACAAAAATTTTCATAGTTAATTTGTTTGTTTCTAACAGATTTTATTTTGTCATATGTTTTCTTCATATGCCACTTGTTGGATTCTGGGAAGTCAAAATCCAAATATGAAATTGAATGAAAATGGTTATTCTGCGGTGAACGGATACGTATATCGGTGGTTGTAAGTAGGATAGTAAATGACTGTTGAATCAGCTTCGACGAATGTACAATGTAACTTATTAAGATGAAATCTAATTATTCCTCGGGTATTACCTACCCGTTAAAAAAAATTTTCACCATTAATATTTTATACAAAAGAACTTTTAATTACAATCTTTATGAAAACATATATACATATATATTTTCTTCAGATGAAATCATGAATTTAATGAGTTAATATGATATTAATCTCATTTGCTTTTCGGTTTGAGCTAGAATAAGAAATCTCTAAAACTTTTTGAAACCAGATATTCTTCGCAGAATATCAATGAAGTTATGGATCAATACTTCATCGTTCATTATTCTTGGTACTCCTTGGTATCTATGGTGCGTATGATGTTGATGTTTGTGGGATAGATTATGATGTCGAGACGTGTGATGCGGATGTTGTTTGTTAGTGGTGATGATGGTATTGTTGATGTTATTGATGGTGGTCCTGATTATGCTGCTGGTGCTGCTGCTGGTGTTTGCAACCTTCACACCATGTTCTCCAAAGCCGTCACGCGAGCGCAAAGTTCGTTAACTTCTGCTAGTACACCGGGATGATTGGAGGTTGGAGCGAGCGAATGAACAAGATTTGTAATATGGGATAGTATATAATCGTGACGAGATACTCTAGAAATGAGAGAGAAAATGGTGTTTCGAATAGGTTCGTCGGTAAGTGCTTCAGGTTCATCGCCAAGAGGGCAACTTGGTGGATGGAATGGATCACCTTCTTCTTGTCTCCAGTGATTTAGTATATTACGAACCCATCCCCAATTCATCCAGAATAGATGATGGGAAATTGGTTGATCCATTCCGGTGATGCTGCTTTCGGAGCCCGAATGGAAATCCATATCGGCATAACTGTCAGAATCTGAAGAATTCGAACTAGATGTGGAATCCATCTTGTATAATGGGGAAAATGAATTTTTGGTATGGAATAGATTATAGGAGTTAGATTTGGTACTCTTCAATACATAATTTACATATGTATATATAATACCAAAATCCCGTAAATTACGGAGAATCTTTGAAAAGATATCAGTCAAAGTTCGCAATAACAGATATGTTAAGATAAGAATTCGTCTTTACACTATCAATGCAGTAAATGCAGTAAAACGTGTCTAGACTTATGAATGATAAGCAGGTAATTTCCTAAGGATGATAAGCAGATGATTTCCGACTAGAAATGCTAAGTAAAACTTTTGACATGTAGACACGGTCGAAGTCCAGACTCATTAATGCATCCTAACAACTACTAGTTAGACACACTAATGCAAGACCTGGTTCGCTACGACCACTGCTCTGATACCAACTGAAAGGACCCGTCCTAATCCACCTGGACGAAGTCATCAACATTTGGTCCCATTGCGATGATCGGCTCCAAGTAATGCCCTTATATTGAGCAAATGTACAGCGGAAGACTTAATTCGTACCTGAGAATAAACATGCTTTAAAGTGTCAACCAAAAGGTTGGTGAGTTCATAGGTTTATCATGACAATCATTTCAATATGTTAATAGACCACAAGATTTCATAATCATAAACATAATACACTCGCAAGTGTATGTAAAGCATTCTAAGTGGTTGAGCACTTGGTAACCATACTTAACATTTAATCAACGTCACATATTCCCTTTATTATGAAATCTCACTACACCGTACCAAGTCTAGTCACCAAAACGAAGTACTGTGCAACCATTGAATACTGGTCGTCCAGTCCGGTTGGGGTTGTCAGGCCCGATAGATCTATCAACAGGATTCGCGTTTACAATACCCATGTAAATAGTAGTTACCAAGCTACAGGGAAATATGTCAGTGGTACAACTCAACGTAGAATATATTTTTAAGTACTTGTGTCTATTTTGTAAACATTTATAAAAGCAGTGCATGTATTCTCAGCCCAAAAATATATATTGCAAAAGCAATTAAAAAGGGAGCAATGAAACTCACTTTTGCCTTGAAGGTATTTATTTCCACTTGGTCTCCGATAGATATCACGAACCTAACCATATATATAATATATCAACATATTTTCTTTTTAAGTAATTGTTACATATATATATATATATATATATATATATATATATATATATATATATATATATATATATATATATATATATATATATATATATATATATATATATATATATATATATATATACTTTTAATACTTTTAATATTTTCTTAGTCCGAAGTTAGCAGTCCGATGTTAGAGGTCCACAATTAGTTGATTAAATAAAATAAATAAAGACCCCATCGTATTCGTATTTATCAGAATTAATCTCGACCCATGGTACCATGTTGTCAAATGACGTGTTGCGTACATAAAGTACCGTGTTGTCAAATGACGTGTTGCGTACAATCATGAGGTCTTATGATTAATCTTCTCGTGTTGTTTACGGGTGGTCCTGAAATATATAAAATCAAATCATAAGTAATTATATATAAAATATCATATTAATTAGAAAAGATATGATTAATTTACTTTTTCTCCAAATATTTTCGTAGCTAAACTAGCTTCGGATACCCAATCTTGTTTTAGTCGTAGTTTCTTCATTACAACTCCGTTTTTGTTGGTTCAACTTGCCACTTCCTTGGATCGAGCCAAATTTTAAGAATATGAACTGAAAATACCTTAGTTTGTATTCGAAATCATAGGTTATAGGTCAAACTTTGGTGAAACTTATGAAAGTCATCATTTTCCATCATAAAAACAACATTTAATGATCATTTTTCTAAAAATACTTACACTTTGAGTTGAACCATGAAATTTTTATGTGTTAACATATTCATAAGATATATCATTTTTCCAGAACATGAACTTCCAATTCAAAGTTCAAGATGGTTTTTAATTATCCAACCCAAAACAGCCCCCGGCTGCACTCCGACGACGTAGATTCAGTTTTTAAGATGTTCTTTGTAAAACCAAGTTATATCTTGTTAGGTTAGAATATCATTATGATATATTACAGGTCTTTAAATATTTTAAAAGTCAATTTAGAATGATCTATTTAGTTTGCGAACAAGTTTGAAATCATTCAAACTATGTTCTTGTTGTTAAAATTTTATACCACAAAATAAGATAGCTATATGAATATGAATTGAATAAGATTATGAACAAGGTTACTACCTCAAGTTACTTGGACAAAGTTACTGCAAAAGATAAGAAATAATCTTGGAATCAAAGAGTGGTGGAGTTAGATCAAAAGGTTGGAAGTAAACTTCTTCAAATGGGTGGTTATTTTGATATGTTCTTGAAAGAGTTTTCTTATGGTGTTTAAGGCTTGTAATTGAAGCTAAATGATGGGGAAAATGCTTGGAGATGATCAAGTATGAAGTTAGGAGTATTTTAAGAGAGAAATGAGGGTGTAGGTATGAGAAAATGGAGTGAAGAAATGGTGTTCATTTATAAAAACGTTTTTAGTTTATAAAGAAAGAAAAGGATTCCTAATTTTGTTTTCTTACTAATAATTCATACTACTTGACAAATCCTAGTTACCTCATATCTAGGGCAGTAATAATGTTGATTAGGATGTTGATTTGATGTGTATATATCAATAGTAAATACGTATAGAAGCTGGGTATGATACGGGTACATATACCCTAGATATACGTTTAGAAATCTTGAGGAAACGGAACGAGAATTCAAATATAGCTATCTTTTGTGAATATACTTATATTGTTTTATGTATTTAAGTCCTTAAAAAGTGATTAAATACATTATATATACGATACATGTATAAGCATTATAGATTATAAGTATATATATCAAAGAATGTTACGTATAGTTATCGTTTTGAAAACATAAGTTAGTAGTTTCAAAATATACTTATAACTCATTGTCATTAGTACACAATGAGATGTTAAACCATCCTTAGACCATGTTAAATATATATATAAATACATATATATACACAAACATATAATTATCGTATGTTATATAGTTCGTGATATCATCGGTCATATTGGACGGTCAAACGTTGTGTAAAACTCTTTTCAAAAACACAAGTCTCAACAATTTCGATTGCTTATCATGTTGGTATGGTTTAATTTTTGTAAATATTAATCTCATAAGTATAATTTGGTCGGAAAATTCCGGGTCATTACATTAATAGACCACAAGATTTCATAATCATAAACATAATACACTCGCAAGTTTATGTAAAGCATTCTAAGTGGTTGAGCACTTGGTAACCATACTTAACTATTAATCAACGTCGCATACTGGTCGTCCAGTCCGGTTGGGGTTGTCAGGCCAAGTGTAGTCACGAAACGAAGTACTGTGCAACCGTTGAATACTGGTCGTCCAGTCCGGTTGGGGTTGTCAGGCCAGATAGATCTATCAACATGATTCGCGTTTACAATACCGCATGTAAATAGTAGTTACCAAGCTACAGGGAAGTATGCCAGTGGTACAACTCAACGTAGAATATATTTTAAGTACTTGTGTCTATCTCGTAAACATTTATAAAAGCAGCGCATGTATTCTCAGCCCAAAAATATATATTGCAAAAGCAATTAAAAAGGGAGCAAATGAAACTCACCATACTGTATTTTGTAGTAAAAATACATATGATGGTTTTGAACAACGTAGGGTTGGACTCGGATTCACGAACCTATACCAAGTATATGTATTAACACATATATTCGTAATTGAATAAGTTTATATATATTTTAGTTGTTATATATTTCTATATATATACTTTTATATATATTCTATATATAAGTATTTATTCGATAAAATAATATTAATAATAATAATGAAAATAATAATAATAAAAATAATGATAATTCTAATAATAATAATAATGATAGTTTTTATGATAATAAAATTTTAATTAGAATAATAATTTTAATAATAATAATAATAACGATAATTTTAAAATGATAATAATAATAAGATAACAATAATAATAAATAAGTAACTACCTTAACGAAGTAATCCTTAAAAGAATGCTCAAGTCCAGGTTTGAACCCGCGACGTCCCGCTAACCCGATAACATTACAAACCTTTCATCTGTCTCATTCTTCTTCCTCATAATATTAATCGACCCCGTTCATCATTACGGTTTTATAATCATATTATCAAATCATCATTAACATACCACATCCTGATATCTTTAACCCATGAACAAACTAAAATCTCTTGGCTATTAAACAAAATGTCCACGTGCCAAGAAATATAATGAGCCATATACATACTTGAACGCTCTTCTTTAACCCATCATCATCTTAATCTAATGTCATCATATTCTAATCATAATCATCATATCCTAATCGTCTAATCATCAACGGTTATTATTTTATGTATTATCTACTCATTTTTCATGGTTACTTCATCCTAATATCCCATCATCGCCACCTTATATCATCATCAAACACATATGATCTTCGTTTATCTATAAGTCCAACGGTAAAATCGAATTGGGTCACGACCTTCTTAAACAACACATGTTCATGGTCCAATAACAACTTAATCTTATAACACCCACTAAGAGAAGCCCACTAAGAACCTCCATTTTATTTAAGGCCTTTTAAATTGAAAACCCAAGTTATAAAGGAATTAAAATTCGTAGTTGTTTAACAATTGAAATAAATAATGGGTAGTCCTCTTCTTTCTATGCTAATCGACCAAAAGCCAAGGGAAATGGCCCCCTATTGCTCCCCACTAATATTTTTCTAGCTTATTATATTTATGTACTACCATCAACTGGATTCCCACTATCATGTCTTTAAATAACGAATAGAAACAATCTGTCTATATCGTTCATCATCATCATTCTTACTCACGTTCATGATCTTGGTTGAATACAAAATGAAAACCGAAGTTGGTTTTAAGAGTTAGTTTTTGAGAGAGAGGAAAAGAGATGTGGTGAGGTGAAAGATCACGAGGGTGATGGAGGTCATTGATTTATTATGGTTTGTTGGGTTGTTCGTCAAAAAATGGTTGTGGTGTTCCTCGTGTTCGAATAGAAATAGAAAACCTCAACAGAAGATGGTTACAAGTTGGTGATCGGTGGTGTTTGCAGGTGATTTGTGATGATATTCAAGCTGGAGTTTAAAACAGAAAAGCATCGAGTAGTTGCAGCAGTATACAGTAAGCTTTGATGGTGAAGTTGGCGATTTTGTGGTGGTTATTTTGGTGGTGGTTTCGGACAGGAAAATAGCTGCAGGGGCTGTTGTATTTAGAACAACAGGAGCAACTACAGAAGTGGTAACAATAGTAAACTAAACAAATGGGTATCGACAAATGTTGTGGTTTTAGGTTTGGTTCGAGTAGAGAGTAGACCACCAGTTGATGGGTTTATCTTGGTTTATCAACGGAGATTGAAACTAGGGTGATTGTATGGTGATCAACGAATAGAAACAGAAACTATTGCAGCAGTAGTTTTCGGTGGTGTGGTGGTCTTTGGTGCCTTCCGGTGGCGTTAAAAGGTGATGGAGGTGAGAGAGAGAGAAGAGAGAGAAGTAGGTTCATGGTGGTGGTGGAGATTATGGCTTCGGTGATTGTCTCGGTGGTTGTTTGGTGTTAGGATTGAAACAAACAGAAAACGAAAAACATATAAATGATGACTGTGGTGGTGGTTTGTAGAGTGTTGACGGATAGATGTTTTCATGGTAGTGTGTAGTGTATGCTTTTATGTTATGTACATATATAAGAGAAATAAGAGAGAGTGAAAATGAAATCAATCAAAAACAGTAACACGTGTTTCAATTATGCACAGTAATTCAAACAGTTAGCAGCCGGATGAATTGGATTCTTCTACCGACACCTTTCCCATGAAGTGCTATATCGTGCCCATTGCTAAACAGTTATCGTATAAAAGTGTTCCTAAAAATCCCAAACTTTTAGATTAATTATAATTAATTATTTCACTCATTAACTGTTTGAAACCTGATCAAAAAAGTTCGATAATTATTTATTTTCTGTTCCAATTTATATGTACAGAGTACTAATATTTAAACTTAAAAATGTAAAAATATTTTTAACAAATCTAAAATCTTCGTAATCGATTTACGGTTCAACTTTTATTTTAGTCCTTTATGAACATGTAATATATCTAAATTAAAACTAACGAAACGTCAACCGAGTGTTACTGACGTTTACTAATTAAACTTGAAATCATTCATTTTCCATTTACACTCTCTCTATATATAATCAGTTTTAAATAACAAGTTTTATCACATAAATATATATTATATATTTTTAAACAAATAAATTTAATATTATTTTATATATTTCCAAGTAGTATTTATATACATATTTATATACACTCATATATATATATATATATATATATATATATATATATATATATATATATATATATATATATATATATATATATATATATATATATATATGTATCTTTTTACAAATAGTTGTTCGTGAATCGTCGAGAACAGTCGAAGGTCAATTGAATATATGAAACAGTTCAAGATTTTTGAGACTCAACCTAACAGACTTTGCTTACCGTGTCAAAGATATTAAATCGTATCGAGAGTTTGATTTAAAATTAGTCGAAATTTTCCGGGTCGTGACAGTACCTACCCGTTAAAGAAATTTCGTCCCGAAATTTGAGTGAGGTCGTCCTGGCTAACAATAAAAATGTTTTCATGACGAATATGAGTTGATAAATAGAGTTTTATCATTTTTGGTTAATATAGATAAAATGATTCGATTACTCGAAGAGTATGAGTGAAGCTATCGCAAAAGAGTGGAATGAGAAGATAAAGATTCGTCATATCTTTTGACGTAGATAGGGTTGATTTCGGAGTTCAAGGGATTTGGAGAAAATCTTCTAATCAGAAAGAAGATGTAATAGCACGATTTATTAACAATTTGTTGGAATTACGAGGGAACAGAAATATCAAGGAAATATTTCCTTGATATGCTTAGAGATTAAGTAGAATGAAAGAGTCGTGTAACATGACACATGATGATGGTAAGATCTGTGAACCATCATCACATTCCATTAGAAATTTAGCATGACTTACTGTAATATAACCACGTTGGCCTGACGTCCTTATATTATTTTAACTCATGCTTCAATTCCCAACACTTTTCTAGGAAATCATTCATAATTTAACTTAAATTTTAAAGAATATAGAAACTAAAACAGTTTTTTTGAGGATGTAGCACAGATAGCATTAAGAGATAGATAATTTCGAACAAGAATATTTATGAATATATCTTCAGAAATATCGAAGATATTTTTGACGATATTTTGGAATTTCTAAGATCGAAGGTTGATAAACAAAAAATTTTACGCAAAATTTTAACATGACTTTGGGGCAAGATATTCTCTAAAGATTTCATCGGATCCAGAATTACCTGGATTATCTAAATATAGGGTTTAGTCCTCGTATTTATCCTTGGTCTCCTTCAAGGTGTGCTCAATCCGATTTTCAGTACCAAATTTTCTATCGAGCGTTCCTAACACTTCCTTCTTTATCATCAACTTTTGGCCCTTAAGACCATCTACAACATGCTGCTTCGTCAGCATTTTCCAAGTTAACAGATCTGGGTCATCGGTTATCAAACCGAGGTGGTTTCAGGAGAATTGTGTTTTTAGATGATTAAATGCTGATGGTAATATGGTGGAATATAAAAGGTTCCTCAGTAACAATAAAGAGTCCACATATATATCAAGGTTATAATAAGGTTGTTTCGGATGAAAAGTCGGAGTTGACTTGCTGAAGCTGTGACAAAATTGGCTACTTTGGAAAAGGATTGCAAAGTGATTTTCGGTAATAACATCGCTAAAGGAGCTAGCGCAGATACGTGTTAAACCTTTACTCAGGTTCCAAGAGTTTTTCAGGTGCATAACTATATGCATCAATCTTTTCTTCCGTAGATGAAGTGCGGCTGGTTCATCCTCTCGATCGAGGTGTTTTCAAGAATCATAAAAGGTTTGAACGCAGATTGTAATCGTCAGGATACAAATGAGGTTTAAGATGAAATCAAGTGGCAAACTTGAAGAATTGTTTAGTTTCATATGTTATAATCAATATTTTAATTCATTTTTAACTGTCCAATCTTGATAGTCCACAATCGATAGTCCACAGTTAACAGTCCAATAATTCATATATAATTTAATTTATAATATTCGAATTAATTAATACGTATCGTGACTCGTGTACATGTCTCAGCTCGATCACAACTCAAATTATATATATTATTGTAGAATCAACCTCAACCCTGTATAGAGAACTCGATCATTACTGCATATAGAGTGTCTATGGTTATTCCAAATAGTATATATAAATGCGTCGATATGATATGTCAAAACCTTGTATACATGTCCCGATATTTAAAGTGCGTAAAATAAATAACAGAAATTAAATAACGATAAATAAAGTGCGTAAAGTAAATAACATAAATTAAATGACGATAAATAAAATTGCGAGAATGTAAATTGCGATAATTAAATTGCGATAAATAAAATGTAATCAGTTAGCTAGGAACAATTAGCTAGGAACAGTTAGCATAGATTCTTAACAAAATTTCTCATAATTAATTTGTTTGTTTCTAACAAATTTTATTTTTTTCAAATGTTTTCTTCATTATGCCACTTGTTGAATTCTGATAAATCAAAATCCAAATATGAAATTGGATGAAAATGGTTATTCCGTGGTGAATGGATTTGTATATCGGTGAATATAAGTAGGATAGTAAATGACTGTTGAATCTGATTCGAAGAATGTACAGTGTAACTTATTAGTGTGAAATCTAAATATTCCTCGGGTATTACCTACCCGTTAAAATATTTTCACCATTAACAGTTTGTACAAAAGAATTTTTAATTACAATCTTTATGAAAACATATATACATATATATTTTCTTCAGATGTAATCATGGATTTAATGAGTTAACATAATATTAATCTCATTTGATTTATCATTTGAACTAGAATGGATAATCTCCAAAACTTTAGAGATTACTTAATCGCCATGTCGAATGGGGATAAATGATGTAGAACATCATGTAGAACGATGATTACGCTTAAGGTACAGAATGAGGTGTTGAGGCATGGATTGTTGATGATACTGGTGCTGTTGCTGATGGTACTGTTGGTACCGGTTATGTTGCTGAAGCTGGTAAATTTTGCACCATATTCTCCAAAATTATTAATCGAGTGCGAAGCTCGTTGACTTCTTCCGTTACTCCAAGATGATTGTCGGTCGGAACTAACGGATGAATAAGGTTTAGAATTTTAGATAGAATATAATCGTGGCAAGATATTCGAGAAATGAGTGAGAAAATAGTATCTCAAACAGGTTCGCCGGTAAGTGCTTCAGGTTCACCGCCAAGAGGTGAATTTGGTTGATGGAAAGGATCACCTTCTTTTTTGTCTCCAATGATTGAGTAGGCTACGAACCCATCAGATGAATTGGTTGATTCATTCTGGTGACACTGCTTTCGGAGCTTAGGTAAAACTCCATATCGGAATAGCTGTCGGAATCCGAGGAATTCAAACTGGTTGAGGGATTCATCTCGTACGATCATATGAAGGATTTTTGATAAGAAATAGATTATAGGATGTAGATTAGTACCCTGCAATACATAATTTACATATGCATATAAAATACTAAATCCCATAAGTTACGGAGGAATCTACGGAAGCGGTCAGGCAAAGTCTACAGTAATAGATACGCTAAGATATGAATTTTTGTCTGTACACTATTCATGCAATCCAGGCAGTAAGATATGTCTAGATTAAGAATGATAAGCAAGTAATTCCCTAAGAATGATAAGCAGATAACTTTCAACACGAAATGACAAGCAGAACTTTTGACATGCAGACACGGTCGAAGTCCAGACTCACTAATGCATCTAAACAACTATCAGTTAGACACACTAATGCAAGACCTGGTTCGCTAAGACCGCCGCTCTGATACCACCTGTGAGTACCCGTCCTTATCCCCATGGACGAAGTCATCAACATCTGGTCCCATTGCGAGGTACTGATCTTAAATATGCAGGAATGACTCCAAGTAATATGAGCAAATGCACAGCGGAAGACTTCTTATATACCTGAGAATAAACATGCTTAAAAGTGTCAACCAAAAGGTTGGTGAGTTCATAGGTTTATCCTAACAATCATTTCAATATATTAATAGACCATAAGATTTCATAATCATAAACATAATACACTCGCAAGTGTATGTAAAGCATTCTAAGTGGTTGAGCACTTGGTAACCATACTTAACTATTAATCAACGTCGCATATTCCCTTTATTATGCAATCTAACTACACTGTACCAAGTGTAGTCACGAAACGAAGTACTGTGCAACCGTTGAATACTGGTCGTCCAGTCCGGTTGGGGTTGTCAGGCCCGATAGATCTATCAACAGGATTCGCGTTTACAATACCGCATGTAAATAGTAGTTACCAAGCTACAGGGAAGTATGCCAGTGGTACAACTCAACGTAGAATATATTTTAAGTACTTGTGTCTATCTCGTAAACATTTATAAAAGCAGCGCATTTATTCTCAGCCCAAAAATATATATTGCAAAAGCAATTAAAAAGGGAGCAAAAGAAACTCACCATACTGTATTTTGTAGTAAAAATACATATGACGGTTTTGAACAACGTAGGGTTGGACTCGGATTCACGAACCTATACCAAGTATATGTATTAACACATATATTCGTAATAGAATAAGTTTATATATATTTTAGTTGTTATATATTTCTATATATATACTTTTATATATATTCTATATATAAGTATTTATTCGATAAAATAATATTAATAATAATAATGAAAATAATAATAATAAAAATAATGATAATTCTAATAATAATAATAATAATGATAGTTTTTATGATAATAAAATTTAATAAGAATAATAATTTTAATAATAATAATAATAACGAAGTAATCCTTAAAAGAATGCTCAAGTCCAGGTTTGAACCCGCGACGTCCCGCTAACCCGGTAACATTACAAACCTTTCATCTGTCTCATTCTTCTTCATCATAATATTAATCGACCCCGTTCATCATTACGGTTTTATAATCATATTATCAAATGATCATTAACATACCACATCCTGATATCTTTAACCCATGAACAAACTAAAATCTCTTGGCTATTAAACAAAACGTCCACGTGCCAAGAATTATAATGAGCCATATACATACTTGAACGCTCTTCTTTAACCCATCATCATCTTAATCTAATGTCGTCATATTCTAATCATAATCATCAAATCCTAATCGTCTAATCATCATCAACGGTTATTATTTTATGTATTATCTACTCGTTTTTCATGGTTACTTCATCCTAATATCCCATCATCGCCACCTTATATCATCATCAAACACATATGATCTTCGTTTATCTATAAGTCCAACGGTAAAATCTAATTGGGTCACGACCTTCTTAAACAACACATGTTCATGGTCCAATAACAACTTAATCTTATAACACCCACTAAGAGAAGCCCACTAAGAACCTCCATTTTATTTAAGGCCTTTTAAATTGAAAACCCAAGTTATAAAGGAATTAAAATTCGTAGTTGTTTAACAATTGAAATAAATAATGGGCAGTCCTCTTCTTTCTATGCTAATCGGCCAAAAGCCAAGGGAAATGGACCCCTATTGCTCCTCACTAATATTTTTCTAGCTTATTATATTTATGTACTACCATCAACTGGATTCCCACTATCATGCCTTTAAATAACGAATAGAAACAATCTGTCTATATTGTTCATCATCATCATTCTTACTCACGTTCATGATCTTGGTTGAATACAAAATGAAAACCGAAGTTGGTTTTAAGAGTTAGTTTTTGAGAGAGAGGAAAAGAGATGTGGTGAGGTGAAAGATCACGAGGGTGATGGAGGTCATTGATTTTTTATGGTTTGTTGGGTTGTTCGTTAAAAAATGGTTCTGGTGTTCCTCGTGTTCGAATAGAAATAGAAAACCTCAACAGAAGATGGTTACAAGTTGGTGATCGGTGGTGTTTGCAGGTGATTTGTGATGATATTCAAGCTGCAGTTGAAAATAGAAAAGCATCGAGTAGTTGCAGCAGTATACAGTAAGCTTTGATGGTGAAGTTGGCGATTTTGTGGTGGTTATTTTGGTGGTGGTTTCAGACAGGAAAATAGCTGGAGGGGCTGTTGTATTTAGAACAACAGGAGCAACTACAGAAGTGGTAACAATAGTAAACTATACAAATGGGTATCGACAAATGTTGTGGTTTTGGGTTTGGTTCGAGTAGAGAGTAGACCACCAGTTGATGGGTTTATCTTGGTTTGTCAACGGAGATTGAAACTAGGGTGATTGTATGGTGATCAACGAATAGAAACAGAAACTATTGCATCAGCAGTTTTTGGTGGTGTGGTGGTCTTTGGTGCCTTCCGGTGGCGTTAAAAGGTGATGGAGGTGAGAGAGAGAAGAGAGAGAAGTAGGTTCATGTTGGTGGTGGAGATTATGGCTTCGGTGATTGTCTCGGTGGTTGTTTGGTGTTAGGATTGAAACAAACAGAAAATGAAAAACATATAAATGATGATTGTGGTGGTGGTTTGTAGAGTGTTGACGGATAGATGTTTTCATGGTAGTGTGTAGTGTATGCATTTATGTTATGTACATATATAAGAGAAATAAGAGAGAGTGAAAATGAAATCAATCAAAAACAGTAACACGTGTTTCAATTATGCACAGTAATTCAAACAGTTAGCAGCCAGATGAATTGGATTCTTCTACCGACACCTTTCCCATGAAGTGCTATATCGTGCCCATTGCTAAACAGTTATCGTATAAAAGTGTTCCTAAAAATCCCAAACTTTTAGATTAATTATAATTAATTATTTCACTCATTAACTGTTTGAAACCTGATAAAAAAGGTTCGATAATTATTTATTTTCTGTTCCAATTTATATGTACGGAGTACTAATATTTAAACTTAAAAATGTAAAAATATTTTTAACAAATCTAAAATCTTCGTAATCGATTTACGGTTCAACTTTTATTTTAGTCCTTTATGAACATGTAATATATCTATATTAAAACTAACGAAACATCAACCGAGTGTTACTGACGTTTACTAATTAAACTCGAAATCATTCATTTTCCATTTACACTCTCTCTATATATAATCAGTTTTAAATAACAAGTTTTATCACATAAATATATATTATATATTTTTAAACAAATAAATTTAATATTATTTTATATATTTCCAAGTAGTATTTATATACATATTTATATACACTCATATATATATATATATATATATATATATATATATATATATATATATATATATATATATATATATATATATATATATATATATATATATATATGTATCTTTTTACAAATAGTTGTTCGTGAATCGTCGAGAACAGTCGAAGGTCAATTGAATATATGAAACAGTTCAAGATTTTTGAGACTCAACCTAACAGACTTTGCTTATCGTGTCAAAGATATTAAATCGTATCGAGAGTTTGATTTAAAATTAGTCGAAATTTTCCGGGTCGTGACATATATCCCTAGAAAATTAGGAAAACGAACCAAGTCCGAAGAAGAAGAAACCAGTGATTCAGATTAGAGGTTGTAATCATGTTGTGTAATATATGTATTGTAGTGTGCTTATACTTTAATGTTCTATGTAAAAATTTCTTGTATTGTCTATTAATTATCTTTTACGAATCTAATCCTTGTTTATTTTACAATATAAAAACACAAAATGGACGTTAAGGATAGACGGCCAAATATTTTAGAAGACCTACCAGGGGATATGATTGATGAAATCTTATCTAGAGTCGGTCAGAATTCATCAGCACAACTATTTATGGCGAAATTAGTTTGTCAAACATTTGAAAGACGTTCCATGAATGCCTTAGTTAATAAAAGGCTTTCCTTTGATAGATGGGGTATATCACATTGGGGAGACCATAAGTTGCGCCGTGTTTTCTTTAAGGCATTAAATGCGGGAAACCCAGATGCAATTTTACGCTACGGGTTGAGAACCTATTTTGACTCCACCTATCCCAACATAGGACTTCGTGCTTTAGAAAGAGCTTCTAACATGCAAAATAAAGAAGCATGTTATGCCTACGGGTTAGTGATGCTCGCTTCTCACCAAAGTGAGAAAAAGAACATCGGATTACAACTACTAAATGAAACATTCCCACAAGTGACGAACTCAGTAGTTGGGGTGAGAAACAGGGTTTTTAGATTGTTACGAGGCTGTTGGGCATTACGTAACCCTCGTCCTTTTGACGACATTACAACATGTTGTCTATCCAACGGTCATAACAGTTACTTTCCACAAGACCAAGGATGGGAACTCGTCTTAGTAAAACTAGAATGCATGACTTGTTTCTGGACTTATGAATTACGTGTCTTTATTGCCTTTGTTGAACGACTTGCTTACTAACTAGATTTATCTTCAAAACTATCTTGTATCAAAATTAGTGTGTGCTATGTTCCATGCTATATGTAAAATAACGGTATTGTAATTTTGTAAAATATTGTATAAAAGTTGAACACGAAATATTATGATCAGTTTTCATATAGAATTGTAGTAGTTGAATTGTATATTAGCTACCAAGTATGAACTTAACGGGTAGGTAGTACCCGAATTAAAACTTATAAAACGCTAATATGAAGAAAAAACTTTTATAAATGAGTTCATATTATGCTACGAAATACTATTGACTACTCTTAATATTCTGTATGATTAACTTGATTCATATGACTATTTAGAAGGAAATGGCACTGACTACTCGACACACCATGAATATGAGTGAAGAGGAATTTCGTACCTTTCTTGCTGCAAACATAGCCGCAGTACAGGCTGCACTACATACCAACAATAACTCTGAATCTAGCAATGCAGCTAACGGCGCAAGAAATCATGTACGATGCTCCTACAAAGAATTCACTGCCTGCACACCTTTGGAATTTGATGGAATCGAAGGACTGATTGGATTGAAACGGTGGACCGAGAAGGTCGAATCGGTGTTTGCCATAAGTAAGTGTACTGAAGAGGACAAAGTTAAGTACGCTACATATACCTTCACAAGTACTTCGTTAACGTGGTGGAACACCTATCTTGAACAGGTAGGACAAAATGCTGCTTACGCACTACCGTGGTCAGCATTCAAGCACTTGATGAACGAGCAATACCGTCCTAGAAATGAGGTCAATAAGCTCAAGGTAGAGCTTAGAGAGTTACGAACATAAGGGTTCGACATTACCACGTATGAATGACGATTCACAGAGTTTTGCCTATTGTGTCCGGGAATGTTCGAAGATGAAGAAGAGAAGATCGACGCGTTTGTAAAAGGGTTACCAGAAAAGATTCAAGAAGATGTGAGTTCACACGAGCCCGCTTTCATACAAAAGGCAAGTCGAATGGCTCATAAACTCATAAATCCGATTGAGGGAAGAATTAAAGAGCATGCGGCTGAAGAAGCCAACACGAAACAACTTAAGAGGAAGTGGGAGGAAAACAGTGACAAGAGTCACCAGTACAACAACAACAACAACAATTACAACCACAATCGCAACAACTATCGCAACAATCAATACAACAATCGCAACAATAACCGCAATCCTAACAATAACTACAACAAACGTCTCAACAACAACAACAACTACAACAACCGTTTCAACAATAATAACAATCCCAACAACAACCTCAATAACAACAACGGCAACAAAAACCAAAAACAGACATACCAAAGGTGTGAAGAAAATCACCCGGGGTTTTGCACGA
The DNA here is from genome assembly GCF_046630445.1 of Rutidosis leptorrhynchoides. NCBI lineage: Eukaryota > Viridiplantae > Streptophyta > Magnoliopsida > Asterales > Asteraceae > Rutidosis > Rutidosis leptorrhynchoides. Next base: position 110,787,967 of record NC_092340.1, read on the forward strand.
CATTTTGCAACAGGTGTAAAAGAAATGGTCATAGCGCGACAAAGTGTGAGGTCTACGGACCAAGGTTTAACAGAACTAAAGGAACAAATAGTGTCGGAACAAGTAATGCCGAAACGAGTAGTGTCGGAGCAAGTAAGGTCAACGCTGTTTGTTATAAATGTGGAAAACCGGGCCACATTATTAGAAATTGCCCGAATCAGGGGAATACTAATGGGCAGGGCCGCAGAAGAGTTTTCAATATTAATGCGGCAGAAGCACAGGAAGACCCGGAGCTTGTTACGGGTACGTTTCTTATTGACAATAAATCTGCTTATGTTTTCTTTTATTCGGGTGCGGATAGAAGTTATATAAGTAGAGATTTTTGTGCTAAATTTAGTTGTCCATTGACGCCTTTGGATAATAAATTTTTACTCGAATTAGTAAACGACAAATTAATTTCAGCAAATAATATATGTCGGAATCGAGAAATTAAACTGGTTAGCGAAACATTTAAGATTGATTTAATACCAGTAGAATTAGAGAGTTTTGATGTGATAATCGGCATGGATTGGTTGAAAGAGGTGAAAGCAGAAATAGTTTGTTACAAAAATGCGATACACATTATGCGCGAAAAGAGAAAACCATTAATGGTGTACGGAGAAAAGAGCAACGCGAAGCTAAATCTTATTAGTAATTTGAAGGCACAAAAACTAATAAGAAAAGGTTGCTATGCCATTCTAGCACACATCGAGAAAGTTAATACCGAAGAAAAGAACATCAGTGATGTTTCCATCGCAAAAGAATTTCCCGATGTATTTCCAAAAGAATTACCGAGACTATCTCCACATCGATCCGTCAATTTCAGATAGATCTTGTACCAGGAGCTGCACCAATAGCTCGTGCTCCATACAGACTTGCACCCAGTGAAATGAAGGAACTCCAGAGCCAATTACAAGAACTTTTAGAGCATGGTTTCATTCGACCAAACACATCACCATGGGGAGCTCCTATTTTTGTAACAACCCAACTCGTAATACAAACGATCACACGGAAATATCAATTAAAAAAAAATTTGTTGGAAAAGCATATGGCGCGGCGCGCCATATGGCCGCGCGGCGCGCCATATGGCCGCGCGGCGCTCCAAAGTGGCCTGTCCAAAAAGTCATGAAATGCGAAAATGTTTGGCCACTTCCCGACGTATTTAGACAAAACGATTTTAACCATACATTAATATATGTAGAACTAACACGTTCCATTAATAAAATTAGTTTTACGAAGACCGGGCCCACATCGGCCGTTTTACGATTTTCGTACGAAAATACAAGTTTTCAACCACATGATTTGTAATACAAAATAAAGGCCTAGCATGGCGATTGGGGATATGCTACCCAATCCTAATCAATCCAAAAGCAAGCCTTCTAAAGCAACTACGCGAGTCCACTAGTCCCACGCTTACCCGAGCCACCGCATCCATGCAAATCTATAAAAAGGTAAACAACGAGAGGGTAAGCTAACGCTTAGTGAGTGAGAATATACTACATACATATATATGCATAAAATGGACACGCCACACAAAACCAAATACCGCATACCGGAGCATCCAAGCATAAAGGCAAGCTAGTCTAAGCATACCGTAAGATCACTAAGCAACGAGCTAAAGATACATCAACAAAATATAAGTTCACCAACAACGATGTGAACAATGCCAATAAGCTACACCCGGAGGGTTAGCTACATCACGACAATACAACATTATATGTATTCAATATTTAACATGCTAACAATATCCAACAACATAATACGATACATCACAACATATACATAAACAACTATATGGTTAACCATAAACGCGTCATGGTTCTACCGGCTCCGTGGTTCACACCATACACAATGCTATGACGCTACTGGCTCCGTGGTTCACGTCACTACGCATTTGAGTCATACTCTTTTATAGTGCTACCAGCTCCGTGGTTCACACTTTGGTGCTTCCGGCTCCGTGGTTCACACCTCATTTTATAGTGCTACCGGCTCCGTGGTTCACACTCCGATGCTACCGGCTCCATGGTTCACATCTCAAACATGCACTATGATGCTACCGGCACCGTGGTTCACATCATAGCACATTCACACACACACACACTATGGCATTCCCGGCTCCGTGGGTCACACCATAGCTTACAAATAAATCTACCATATACATACATGTATAATTACTCCATTCACAATATTAACCCTTCGCCATTGGGGTTATATAATCCACATCACACGCCCATGTGATAACGTACACACAAAGTGTGCACCTCGCCAAAGGTGGTCAACCAAAACTCACAACCGTGCCAATTGGACCTATACACAAGTCCATCAAATCCACCTATATGTGAAGTGAGATCTATAACCGAGAACCACTTCACCCAACCCGCACCCATCCTACACATACATATGCATATAGGATATTAACACTCACCTTGTCGCCTTGAAGAATGCTACCGAATAATCCGCAATCGCCGATGGAATGTACCTAATCCATTTATCACATAAAAAGTAACACAATTAGGGTGGATATACAAATCAACCCAAATTGACAACTAGTGCAATTTCGACCCAAATGTACTTCCAAGCACAAATCGCGCCCAAACTAACCAATAATCACTAACACAAGTGAGAATGGTCCTAATATGCCAATCAAACCCAATCATAGGTGTTAAACACCTATCTTGCCCAAAATGACACTTAAACCCTAATTTGACCCATAAGAAGTCAATATCACGCCATTAGCAAGTTTTGACACCAAAACATATTTAACTCGGTTCTATACTTCAACTTAATCCATTTTAAGTTTATAAACCTTATTAAATCGACAATTGGGTTATAATCATCACCAAACCCTAATCTTTGACTCTAGTCAAAGTTAGTCAACCAAACATACCCAAAAGAGTTTCAACACTACTAGAATCACTAAAACTAGAGATTACACACTACATACAAGCCTTAAACATGGTTAAATCATTAACCAACCCTAAACCCACCAAGTGACAAGAATAACTAGTCACCATATTTAACGCCTTGAAACAAGTAAAAGTTTTTTTTTTTTTTTTTTTTTTTTTTTTGAAAATCAAAGTCTCTGCCTGGACAAGGCATATGCCGCGGCGCGGCTTGCCTTGTCGCGGCGCGACATAACGCAGGAAACATTATACTTCTTAGCTTTGTTTCTGTTTTCATCCTTAGTTCATTGCCGCGGCGCGGAGCCCTTGGCCGCGGCGCGACATAACTCGGGTGCAGGACCAGACCTGCAACATTTTACTTAACCCAAATTTTGTACATTTCATTATTCTTAAGGACAACCTAAACTGCATAAATCATACACAAACAATAGAAACCAGTTTCTAACATCATTATCCATCCACAAACAACATTTAGACATCAAAACATATTTTCATAAATCAAAACCATCATTTGGTCCCAAATTCAACAATAGCAAACATGACACATTTAAAGTACTTGGCGTTTGATAAGCGGTAACCGTAGAGCGTGATTACAAAAAGGGACTTGCAATACCACTTACTCTAATGCCAATGCTCCTCGAGTGCTTCACACGGGTTCCTTACCTTCACGATGGACTTTAGTACCTAAAACATAAAACATCATGGGGGTAAGTTTTTTTTACACTTAGTGAGTTATAGGAAAGTAATAAAACACAAAACATTTGGGCACAAATCATAACACTTATCCTTCAACCCATTGGTTGCTTGCATACATTCGGATCCAATTCATTCATACCATAGACATGACTTACTAGGCCGAACCTAGTAATCATGCCTAAGCTAACCATAGACATACTAAATATGCCTAAGCTATCATCATCTCATACATAGACACTTAATGTGTCTAAGCTAACACAAACCATAGGCAAGATTACTAGCAATGTAATAACCTTGCTTAAGCTAAACATCAACCATAGATACAACTATTAGGTTAACCCAATAGTTCTATCTAAGCTACATAACTAGTGCACTTAGTCGTTTCTCTCTTGCACGGATGCAATCCGAGAACACTAAGCCACTCTTGACCCGCCCATATTACCCCCTATGAACTCACCTTGCTTAATTGAATTTCCTTGATCACTTGAAATCTCTTTTCCTTGATTAGCACCTATACATGAGCTAATCCCATTAATCACATAACTCAATCAAAAACACAACTTTCTTGAATCATTACATCTTTTCATACTTGCACACACATTTAACCCCCTAATCACAACATACATACATTCTAGCCTTGATCTCATCTTTTCTAAAACAAGAATATTACCAATTAAACTTCATAACTTTAATCAAGTACATTTACTAGTTCATTTCTTAGCAATACATGCAACTTTTCCTTTAATCCTTTCATTAATTAAGAAATGTGCATACAATCCAATTTCATTACTTACACCCTTAAATTATCAAATAATCAATTTCTATAACCTTCAACAATAACCATAGTTCATACATGAACATCCTTCATCACAATTTCTAGCTAGAACACATAAACTTCTCATTGAGACATTTTAACAAACACTTGGTGTGCATGACTAGAAATCTAACTAGAACATCATCAATCTCACCATAATCATGCCATAATTCTATAATGCAAGTTCATACATGTAATTACTTCCAAAATCATCAACAATTCCATTCTAATTTATTCAAATGTGCACAATTTAACAAATAGCAACTTTCTTAAGCATAATCTCATCATTAACACACAATACAAGCAATACCTAGACACAAAATCCATACCTTGTCTTTTAGAGTTTAAGAACCCTAATTGTGCACCAAGAGAGTGAAATTGGAAGATTAAAGCTTGCTAGAGTGATTAAGGTGTGTTAGATTTCACAAATCTTCAATTGCATGCTCTTAATTTCACAAAATGGTGAATCTCTCCTTCTCCTCTACCCAAGTCGACACACACACACAGTAGCAGGAGGATTCTCTGTATTTTTGCACTCATAGTCTAATTTCCAGCTTTTTTTTTTTGAAATAACTTTGGCCTATTTGCAATTTCTACCCTCCCCATCACATCTATAGTTAGGGAAGTCCTTAATTCTAACCTTGCACCATTAGTCCTTCTTAACTTAACCAGTAAACTTAACTTTTGTCCATTTAACATAAAATAACCTTTACCATTTAATTTCTTAGCAATAATAATTTACATAAAATAATACCTTAAATATTTGGGATGTTACAACTCTCCCCCTCTTGGATCGTCCGCGTCCTCGCGAACCATTCTTGATGCAACGATGGATAATACTTCATGAGCCATTCTTCGGGTTCCCATGTACATTCGGAACCTTTTCTAAATTGCCATAATACCTTCAACAATATAACCGACTTATTTCTCAAACGCTTAACCTTTTGCTCCAAAATCTTTATTGGCTTCTCCGCATACCTTAACTTATTATCGACCTCAATTTCATTCAAAGGAACATAGGTTGATTCATCCGCCAAACACTTTCTCAATTGTGACACGTGAAACGTGTCATGTATATTACTCAATTCATCGGGTAGAGCCAAACGGTAGGCTACCTTCCCAACTTTCGCCACTATCTCAAATGGTCCCACGAACCTTGGACCCAATTTTCCCCTCTTTCTAAAACGAATGATGCCTTTCCATGGAGAAACTTTTAGCATCACTTTATCACCTACTTGAAATTCTATCGGTTTTCTCCTTTTATCTACATAAGACTTTTGTCGATCTTGTGCCGCCTTTATTCTTTCACGAATTTGGTCAATCATCTCGGTGGTTTGTTGTACTATTTCCGTGCTTCCTAATTCCCGTTGACCTACTTCGCCCCAACAAATCGGGGTTCTACACCTCCTTCCATACAACATCTCATATGGTGCCATTCCAATTGTAGAGTGATAACTATTGTTGTATGAAAATTCAACTAAAGGTAAGTGAGTATCCCAACTACCACCAAAATCGATAACACATGCTCTTAACATATCCTCGAGAGTTTGTATAGTCCGCTCACTTTGACCATCCGTTTGCGGGTGGAACGCGGTACTTACATGTAACTTAGTACCCATTTCCTCTTGAAACTTTCTCCAATATCGCGATGTAAATCGGGTGTCTCGATCCGAAACAATAGAAACCGGCACTCCATGCCTTGCAACAACTTCTTTCATATATAACTTTGACATTGCTTCCGACGACGAAGCTTCTCTTATTGCCAAAAATAATGCACTCTTAGTCAATCTATCAACAATAACCCAAATTGCATCGTGTTGTCTAGGGGTCTTAGGCAACTTAGTCACTAAATCCATCGTAATATGCTCCCATTTCCACACCGGTACCTCTAAAGGTTGCATTTTACCGTAGGGCATTTGATGATCGGCTTTCACTTGAAGACAAGTAAGACACTTGTGCACATACTTAACTATATCCCTCTTCATTCCCGGCCACCAATAGTCTTTCCTTAAATCTCTATACATTTTCGTAGCACCGGGGTGAATCGAATACTTAGACTTGTGAGCTAAGTCAAGGAGCTCACTTCTAACATCACTTTGCAAAGGTACCCAAATTCTCCCATATCTAAGCCTTAAACCACGAGAATCTACCACAAAATCGTCAACTTGCCCCTTGATTCTTTCTTTTCTCACGTTTTCGGGCGATAATGCTTCACCTTGTGCAACACGAATATCATCAAATATTTGAGGTGATACTACCATAGCCAAGCTTGTTATCTTAATCGGTTGATGACTTGACTTTCTACTAAGAGCATCCGCTACTACATTCGCTTTTCCGGGGTGATATAAGATCTCACAATCATAATCTTTCACCAAATCGAGACCTCTCCTCTGCCTATCGTTCAAATCCCTTTGATCAAACAAATACTTTAAGTTCTTATGATCGGTATAAATGGAAAACTTAACACCATAAAGATAATGACGCCAAATCTTTAGAGCAAAAACCACGGCCGTCAATTCTAAATCATGCGTAGGATAGCGTTTCTCGTGTTCCTTCAATTGTCGGGAAGCATAAGCTATGACCTTCCCATTTTGCATCAATACACACCCTAAGCCTTTCTTAGAAGCATCACAATAAACCGTCATGTTCTCATTCCCTTCCGGTAAAACCAATATGGGAGCTTGAACGAGCTTCTTCTTAAGGAGTCGAAACGCTTGTTCTTGCTTTTCTTCCCATCTCCATGGCACACTTTTACGAGTCAACTTGGTGAGTGGGGTGGCTATTCTAGAAAAATCTTGTATAAATCGCCGATAATACCCCGCTAAACCTAGAAAACTCCTAACCTCGGTAGGATTCGTAGGTGGTTCCCATCTCATAATTGCCTCTATCTTCACCGGATCAACACAAATACCCTTCTTGTTAATGACATGGCCCAAAAATTGAACTTCACGAAGCCAAAACTCACACTTAGAGAACTTAGCAAACAATCTTTCTCTTCTTAAAGTCTCTAATACTTGTCTTAAATGTACCGTATGTTCCTCTTCACTCTTAGAATATACCAAAATGTCATCAATGAACACAATTACAAACCTATCAAGCATCGGTCGACAAACTCTATTCATCAAATCCATAAACGCGGCCGGAGCATTTGTTAATCCAAACGGCATAACCACAAACTCATAATGACCATACCTTGTTCGAAAAGCCGTTTTAGGGACATCTTCTTCCCTCACCTTCAATTGATGGTAACCCGACCTTAAATCTATCTTTGAAAAGAAACTAGCACCTTGTAGTTGATCAAACAAATCGTCTATCCTTGGCAACGGGTACTTGTTCTTAATAGTGACTTTATTCAATTCTCGATAATCAATACACATTCTCATAGTTCCATCCTTCTTTTTCACAAATAAAACCGGAGCTCCCCAAGGTGAACTACTAGGACGTATAAAACCTTTATCTATCAAATCTTGTAATTGAGTCATCATTTCTCTCATTTCCGACGGGGCTAATCGATAGGGAGCTTTGGCAATTGGCGTGGCCCCGGGTACCAAATCTATTCTAAACTCTACCTCTCGCTCGGGAGGTACACCGGGCAATTCACTTGGAAACACATCCGGAAACTCGTTAACTATTGGTACATCATCTAATTCAACAACCTTTTTCGAATCACCAACAACATGTGCCAAAAACGCACAACACCCATGAGACAAAAATCTTTTAGCCTTAGCATATGTGCATATAGGAATTGCACGCCTAGCTCGTTCCCCATAAATCCATATAACTTTTCCACTTGGTGATTGAACTAACACTATTTTCTTACGACACAAAATTATCCCCTCATTGTCATCTAGCCAATCCATGCCCACAATTACTTGAAATTCCCCCATTTGCATGGGTATTAAATCAATGACAAACTTTTCATCATCCAAAATAATTTCACACCCCTTAATGATACTATACACCATCACGGTCTTATTATCCGCTATTTCAACCTCTAATGGGTGTTCTAACATACTTGGGGTCATATTAAAATGCTTACAAAAAGCATATGATACAAACGACCGCGTAGCACCGGAATCAAACAAAACATGCGCAGGTAAAGAGTTTACAATAAAGGTACCTGACACCACATTTTGGGACTCCTTCGCTTCGAGTGCGGTAATCTGATGAGCTCGGGCCCTTGGTCGGCTATCACTAGTCTTCGGTTCCGTCTTAACCTCTTTCTTAACACTACCACTAGCTAAATCCTTCTTGTATTCCGGACATTCGGCTTGAAAGTGACCTTTCTCGAAACAATAGTAACATTGCTTACCTTTCTTAGGGCATTCGGCGGCCCTATGACCCGGCTTCCCGCAAGAGTAACAATCGGTGGTACCCGCTTTACATTCACCCGTATGATTCTTACCACACCTGGTACACGACTTGGCTTCTTTCCCACCGCTCTTACCCGACACAAAACCCCCTTTTGACTTGTGCGGGGATTCGAAACCAAACTTACCCTTTTTCGGACTAACATTTTGCATTACCTTGGAGTCTTGATCTAATTTTCGCTTAAACGCCGCCTTCTTCCTAAGTTCGTGTTCTCTAACAAGTGCTCTATTCATCATTTCGGCCAAAGTCTTATACGTGCTCTTGTCGATAAACTCACTTATCTCGGGATTCAACTTCTCATGATAATGATCCATCATCAACTTGGGACTCGACACAAAGTCCGGATAAAATCGAGACTTATCATTGAACTCGGCATTAAACTCGGTCACCGACTTACTTCCATGCTCTATATTCATAAACTCGGATTTCAACCTACTAACCTCGGCGGGTGGAGCAAATTGATTCATAAACATTTCACGGAACTTGTCCCATGAGAAACTTGTAGCCACGTCTCGCCCATGAGACTTAACTATAAAATTCCACCACTCATAACCACTACCCTTCATTTGATGTGCCGCGTAAATTACCTTTAAATGCTCGGGGCATTCACATAACATAAAAGTTTCTTCAATTTCGTCTATCCACCTTTGACTAACGATTGGGTCAACCTTACCATGAAACTCGGGGGGATGGCAATTTGCAAAGTTCTTGTATTCAAAACGATCATCCTTCTTCTTTGGGGCTTCTACCTCTTCTTGTCTTACCCCACTACCGCCTTCACCTCTTAAGGTAGGGTTATTAGCAATAAGAGTCTTTAACTTCTCATCTAATTGATCATTGATCAATGTCTTGATCTTTTCTAACAAGGTTGGGGTATAACGTATCAAGGCTTGCCCTATTTGCCCCGAAATGTCATTTGGCATGTTAACTTCTTCCGATTCGTTTTGAGAGTCTTCTATAGACTCCGCGGATGGGGTGCGGACGTACTCATCATCCTCATCTTGACCTCGGTTTGGTGATACAATAGCCATTTCTAAAAAAATTACATTCAACCCATTAGTTCAAATACCAGTAACACCATTATTCATCAAAACCAAACAATCCGAAAGAATTCCTACTCGATTCACCATGACCATAGTAGACGTCCATGTGTACTAGAATGAAGTAATAGCAATGGTCTGTTGTTATTACACCATTTCATTACACATCTAGTCTACCACGACATCATGGCTAGCGAGTATCAAACTCCTTACATAAACCAATTCGTAATCTTATTCATTATTCTATGGGTCTTGTCAATGACTCTACCCTATGGAGCATGGCACAACTATACGACTTAAACACTTATGCAAGTCCTAAACCGCTTATCCTTTCACAACAATGGTTTAAGCCTAGATAATCCCTATCGTGGGTTATCCAAGTCCCTTAAACCACAGCTCTGATACCAACTTTTAACGCCTTGAAACAAGTAAAAGTTTTTTTTTTTTTTTTTTTTTTTTTGAAAATCAAAGTCTCTGCCTGGACAAGGCATATGCCGCGGCGCGGCTTGCCTTGTCGCGGCGCGACATAACGCAGGAAACATTATACTTCTTAGCTTTGTTTCTGTTTTCATCCTTAGTTCATTGCCGCGGCGCGGAGCCCTTGGCCGCGGCGCGACATAACTCGGGTGCAGGACCAGACCTGCAACATTTTACTTAACCCAAATTTTGTACATTTCATTATTCTTAAGGACAACCTAAACTGCATAAATCATACACAAACAATAGAAACCAGTTTCTAACATCATTATCCATCCACAAACAACATTTAGACATCAAAACATATTTTCATAAATCAAAACCATCATTTGGTCCCAAATTCAACAATAGCAAACATGACACATTTAAAGTACTTGGCGTTTGATAAGCGGTAACCGTAGAGCGTGATTACAAAAAGGGACTTGCAATACCACTTACTCTAATGCCAATGCTCCTCGAGTGCTTCACACGGGTTCCTTACCTTCACGATGGACTTTAGTACCTAAAACATAAAACATCATGGGGGTAAGTTTTTTTTACACTTAGTGAGTTATAGGAAAGTAATAAAACACAAAACATTTGGGCACAAATCATAACACTTATCCTTCAACCCATTGGTTGCTTGCATACATTCGGATCCAATTCATTCATACCATAGACATGACTTACTAGGCCGAACCTAGTAATCATGCCTAAGCTAACCATAGACATACTAAATATGCCTAAGCTATCATCATCTCATACATAGACACTTAATGTGTCTAAGCTAACACAAACCATAGGCAAGATTACTAGCAATGTAATAACCTTGCTTAAGCTAAACATCAACCATAGATACAACTATTAGGTTAACCCAATAGTTCTATCTAAGCTACATAACTAGTGCACTTAGTCGTTTCTCTCTTGCACGGATGCAATCCGAGAACACTAAGCCACTCTTGACCCGCCCATATTACCCCCTATGAACTCACCTTGCTTAATTGAATTTCCTTGATCACTTGAAATCTCTTTTCCTTGATTAGCACCTATACATGAGCTAATCCCATTAATCACATAACTCAATCAAAAACACAACTTTCTTGAATCATTACATCTTTTCATACTTGCACACACATTTAACCCCCTAATCACAACATACATACATTCTAGCCTTGATCTCATCTTTTCTAAAACAAGAATATTACCAATTAAACTTCATAACTTTAATCAAGTACATTTACTAGTTCATTTCTTAGCAATACATGCAACTTTTCCTTTAATCCTTTCATTAATTAAGAAATGTGCATACAATCCAATTTCATTACTAACACCCTTAAATTATCAAATAATCAATTTCTATAACCTTCAACAATAACCATAGTTCATACATGAACATCCTTCATCACAATTTCTAGCTAGAACACATAAACTTCTCATTGAGACATTTTAACAAACACTTGGTGTGCATGACTAGAAATCTAACTAGAACATCATCAATCTCACCATAATCATGCCATAATTCTATAATGCAAGTTCATACATGTAATTACTTCCAAAATCATCAACAATTCCATTCTAATTTATTCAAATGTGCACAATTTAACAAATAGCAACTTTCTTAAGCATAATCTCATCATTAACACACAATACAAGCAATACCTAGACACAAAATCCATACCTTGTCTTTTAGAGTTTAAGAACCCTAATTGTGCACCAAGAGAGTGAAATTGGAAGATTAAAGCTTGCTAGAGTGATTAAGGTGTGTTAGATTTCACAAATCTTCAATTGCATGCTCTTAATTTCACAAAATGGTGAATCTCTCCTTCTCCTCTACCCAAGTCGACACACACACACAGTAGCAGGAGGATTCTCTGTATTTTTGCACTCATAGTCTAATTTCCAGCTTTTTTTTTTTTGAAATAACTTTGGCCTATTTGCAATTTCTACCCTCCCCATCACATCTATAGTTAGGGAAGTCCTTAATTCTAACCTTGCACCATTAGTCCTTCTTAACTTAACCAGTAAACTTAACTTTTGTCCATTTAACATAAAATAACCTTTACCATTTAATTTCTTAGCAATAATAATTTACATAAAATAATACCTTAAATATTTGGGATGTTACACCATAAACCCATTTCGTCATCTAAGAGGGTTTCACAACAAATCAAACTCAAACCCTAACTTGAATATCAAATCTAACAAATGTAATTCGGAGTTTGAACTTACCAATACCACCAAAATGATACCGTTGATGAGATGAACAACTTTAATACTTAAGACTTGACCCGAATCAAACTTCTTCTTCTCCAAATGGAGTTTTCTCTCACTTAAAATGGGTTTCTCACTCTAGGGTTTGATGAGAGTGTTTGATGAGTGAAATGTGGTCCAAAATGATCAATGGATCAGTTTTGATGACCCCAAACCGACCCTAAATGAAAAGACCAAAGTACCCTTCATTTAAACCTTTAAAAAAGGCTGAAAATTGCATCAGACGGGTTCGGCGCGCCACGCCGAAAGGTGGAGCGCCGCTCCAACCTACAGGTCAGTTTTCAGAAACTTGTTTTGGCCATAACTTTTTGACCGTAGCTCCGTTTTCGATGAATCAAATATCGTTGGAAACGTAATAAGATTTCCTTTCCAATGGTAAGGCTTTGAAACATCAACACAAACTTTATTTAGGATTGAAAAGATACGTATACACCTTGTCACTTCAGACAACGTCCAGTTTCCTTCGGCGTTCGAGCAAGCAGCACGTACACTTCATACACGCATCGTACACCATAAATACATTATGTACAATAAATATTTGGGCCTTACAGCTTTGTTTGTCAAAAAGAAAGATGGTACATTCAGGTTGTGTATCGACTATAGAGAGTTGAACAAACTTACCATCAAGAACCGTTATCCACTACCAAGAATCGACGACTTATTTGATCAACTGCAAGGCTCGTTGGTTTATTCGAAGATCGATTTACGTTCCGGATATCATCAAATGCGGGTGAAGGAGGATGATATTCCAAAGACTGCTTTCAGAACGCGTTACGGTCATTACGAATTAATGGTTATGCCGTTTGGGTTGACTAACGCACCAGCTGTGTTCATGGACATCATGAACTGAGTGTGTGGACCATACCTTGACAAGTTTGTCATTGTTTTCATCGATGACATACTTATTTACTCGAAGAATGATCAAGAGCACGAAGAATATTTGAGAAAAGTGCTAGACCTGTTGAGAAAAGAAAAACTGTACGCTAAGCTTTCTAAGTGTGCATTTTGGTTGGAAGAAGTTCAATTCCTTGGTCACATAGTGAACAAAGAAGGTATTCAGGTGGATCCAGCAAAGATTCAAACCGTTAAAAAGTGGGAAACCCCTAAAACTCTGAAGCATATACGCCAATTTTTAGGACTGGCTGGTTACTACAGGAGGTTCATCCAAGATTTTTCCAAAATAGCAAAACCCTTGACTGCATTAACGCATAAAGGGAAGAAATTTGAATGGAAGGATGAACAAGAGAAAGCGTTTCAGTTATTGAAGAAAAAGCTAACTACGGCACCTATATTTTCATTGCCTGAAGGGAATGATGATTTTGTGATATATTGTGACACCTCAAAGCAAGGCCTCGGTTGTGTATTAATGCAACGAATGAAGGTAATTGCCCATGCATCCAGACAATTGAAGATTCACGAGCAAAATTATACGACTCACGATTTAGAATTAGGTGCTGTTGTTTTTGCATTGAAGACTTGGAGACACTACTTATATGGTGTCAAAAGTATCATATATACCGACCACAAAAGTCTCCAACATATATTTGATCCGAAACAAATGAACATGAGGCAGCGTAGGTGGATTGAATTGCTGAATGATTACGATTTCGAGATTCGCTACCACCCGGGGAAGGCGAATGTGGTAGCCGACGCTTTGAGTAGAAAGGACAGAGAACCTATATGAGTAAAAGCTATGAATATAATTATTCGTACTAACCTTACTACTCAAATAAAGGAGGCGCAACAGGGAGTTGTAAAAGAAGGGAATTTGAAGAATGAAATACCCAAAGGATCGGAGAAACACCTTGATATTCGAGAAGACGGAACCCGGTATAGAGCTAAAAGAATTTGGGTACCAAAGTTTGGAGATGTGAGAGAAATGGTACTTGGGTGTAGCGACCCGACAAAATCATCATTGATGGCGCCGTCTACTTAGGTCCCGTTACGTGGTCATAGGTCTTTAAAACAACGTTTGACCAAAAGTATGTCATATTCATTTCAGAAGTAAAGATGTTTCAAGGTTTACAAAGCAGTTCGACAAATAGTTACATTACAAATTTTAAAGTACATTTGAAACATATGCGACACAATTTAAAAGTAGCCAAAAGACGCTCCACGTATGCATGTATACTCAACATCCAAGCAAGTATCAAAAGAAAAGAGCGGAAGCATGTATCACGAAACGTTCAAGGACCTGAGAAAAAACATAAAAATCTGTCAACGAAAACGTTGGTGAAATCATAGGTTTAAGTAAGTAAGTACAAGTGAACCACAAGATTTGTAACATCGAAATAATAGTTAACCATTCCAAAATTTGTTTCACGAGCACCCAATTATCAATGCTTAACATTCCTTCCATAGAACCCCATCACAATAGTGTTAGAACATACACTGTTTCTCGAAAATATATTTCATTCGTAGACGGTAGCGAACCGCCTGAATGAGGGTTTGTCAAACTCATATGGCCATATAACATAAGTTCTCACTTACACCCGGCAAGTGTAACTAATGATAATCGAATTGAGGATTTTTGTTCAAACTCGTATGTAGAATGTTTGTTTTCCCGTACTTGTGTTCACTTAGTAAAAAGAAACGTTTATGTTTTCTCATCCCAAATATAAGTTCAAAAGAGTAAAAGTGGGACTACGATCTCACCTTGAGTGCACGTATGTAAAAGTACTTCAACAAGTAAATGTGTGCAAGAACGAATGCTAGTCTTGACCTAAACAAATAGGTTTGTATCAATATCGGTAAACACGGTCGGTCAAAGTGTTCAATTAGTCCTATGGCTCGTTAAGACTCGATTATAATAGCATGTGAATCAAATTGTCATGTTTCATTGCAAGGTACAAGTATAAAAGCATGTTAGAATGATTGCATAAGTATTTGGTTAAGTTTGATTAAAAGAAAACTTTGGTCGGGTCAAAGTCAACGAAAAAGTCAACACGTTCGGGTCGGGTCCCGAACTATTTTTCTGAGGTTTATAATCATATATGAGCATGTTAGAATAAGTTACATGTGAATCGGAGGTCCATAGCATGGCAAACATTTTTCGTAAAAATGACCAGACCAAACCAAACAGAATCTGGTAGTGTATCTGGACGGCGTCCAGATTTGCTGGACGGCATCCAGCATTGAAGGCCTGGATGGCATCTAATAATATGGACGGCGTCCAGATCTGTATCCAGACCCTGTTTTGCTGCAACAAAGAAATGCACGAACCAAAAATCAAACAATCCCAATTTATGACCCGCAAACAATCAAAACATGTATCTTATATCATCGGAAAGGTATTTTGACGAGAAAAACAACTAAACACATTTCAACAAACAATTTAATACTTGTAACAATCTAAATCACATTCAATGCTCATCATTTAATGCATTCAAGTTCATAAATGCAAATCAATGATTCGGGCAACCAATTTACACGAATGATATGCCGTTTCGAAGATAATTAAACATACAATACAACTAAACACTTACTAATAACATCTCATGTCATTTAAAGCATCAAAGGTTCATTTCAAGTTCATCAAACCCTAACCCAAATCCACTAAAATCAATAATCAAGTTTATGAAGTTATCTAAAGCAACCTACACATCAAATTGAAGCTAGTGATACTAGGAACACAATTAATACTTACACTTTATCATAACAACAACATTAAATCATCCAAAACTCAAAATCAAACACACACTTTTCATGTTCATGCTAGTTACACTAAAACAACGAGATCGAGCAAATAAATCATATATTCATGTTAGACTTGAGCCATAGACACTAATTAACGACTTTATAAGTTAAAAACATCAAGAATACAAAATCTAGTGATTTAGAAAGTTACCCAAATGTAATGAAATCAGTATGGAATCGAAGAGGAAGTTGCAAGGATTCCAAAAATGCAATTTGTTTTGATGGACACTTGCTAGAACGAAAATAGATGATGAATCTTTGTAATTGGGTGTTGAGAGAAAATGGAGGAAGTAACAAAGAAGAAGGAGATGAATGAATGGATGAGAGGAGTTTGACTCCTTTGACCTAGTCACCATTTTGGTCTTTTGGCAAGTTTAGTCCCTCAAGTTTCATTCGGGTGCGTGAATTACCTAAACGAGATAATTTAAAACGCGTATCAACGGGAGATGTTATAAACATATAACGGACTTTAAAATGAATAAACGGAAAGTAAACGGAAAAAGGCGGGATGTTACATTACCTACTCTTTAAAAGAAATATCGTCCCGAAATTTAAGTAGGCGTAGTAGTCGTTGTTTCTTCCTCGGAATTTTGTGTTTACGAATTCACGAATAGATGAGGATACTTCATTTGCATTTGATCTTTTCTTTCCCAAGTAAACTCGGGTCCCCTTTTGGCGTTCCAACGGACCTTGACAATTGGAATACGGCTTTGTTTTAACGTTTTGACGGAGGTGTCCATAATTTCGACCGGTTCCTCCACGAAATGAAGTTTGTCACCAACAGTAAGCTCCTCGAGAGGGATGACGATATCGGGTTCGGCAAGGCTCTTTTTCAAGTTGGATACATGAAAAGTAGGATGAACGGAGCTCAATTGAGGCGGAAGATCTAAACGATAAGCAACGGTTCCAACACGCTCCAAGATTTCGAAAGGACCAATATACCGCGGATTTAGCTTCCCGCGTTTCCCGAAACGAATTACACCTTTCCAAGGAGCGACTTTTAATATTACGTGGTCACCGACTTGAAATTCAAGGTCGTTGCGTCTTTTGTCGGTATAGCTCTTTTGATGACTTCGGGCCGTCCTAAGCCTATCTCGGATTTGAATGATCTTCTCGGTTGTTTCATGAATGAGTTCGGGTCCGGTGATTTGTGTGTCACCTACTTCGGCCCAACAAAGAGGTGAACGACATTTTCGGCCATATAAAGCTTCGAATGGTGCGGCGTTAATACTCGCGTGATAACTATTGTTGTAGGAGAATTCGGCGAGAGGCAAGTGCTTATCCCAAGCTTTTCCTAAATCGACAACGCAAGCTTGTAGCATGTCTTCCAAGGTTTGAATTGTGCGTTCGCTTTGTCCGTCGGTTTGTGGATGATATGCGGTGCTCATGTCTAAACGCGTCCCCAACGCTTCTTGTAAGGTACGCCAAAATCTAGAAACAAAACGGCCATCTCGGTCGGAGATAATCGATAAGGGTACACCATGTCGGGCTACGATTTCTTTAATGAAAAGTTGTGCGAGTTTCTCTATGTTGTCGGTTTCCTTCATGGCTAGGAAGTGCGCAGATTTGGTGAGACGGTCAACAATAACCCAAATAGTATCATAGCCGCCAACCGTCTTTGGTAGTTTGGTGATAAATCCATTGTTATCCTTTCCTACTTCCATTGCGGGATTTCGGGTTGTTGAAGTAGTCCGGACGGTCTTTGATGTTCGGCTTTGACTTTGGAGCAAGTTAGGCACTTTTCAACATAAGTAGCAACGTCCTTTTTAATGTTCGGCCAATATTGTTCTTTGAGGTCGTGGTACATCTTATTGGTGTGACGACCCGGAAATTTCCGACCAAATTTAAACTTAATCTTTATACGATTCCGACACGATAAGAAAAGTCTGTAATATTGAGTCTTAAAATCTTTGAACTGTATCATATATCCATTTGACCTTCGACTGTTCTCAATGATTCACGAACAATTGTGTGTAAATAAAAATATAATTTCACCTATATATATATATAAATCAATAAATAAAAGTATATATATATAATATTTTGAATTAATAAAATACAATTTAATCATTTGAATTAAATAAATAAAAGGATAGATAATATAATTAAGTTGTCATTAAAATGAAAATATATAAATAATTTCTATACATAATTAATATTATATATATATTGTAATATATATAAAATAAAATAAAAAATTTAAATAATCAATATATGTTATAATATATAATAGATAAGTTATTAAATATTACATAGTTAATAATATGTAATGTTAACATATTAAACTTACTTACAAGTTAAAATATATTTGCTACATTATTATGATTTTCATTAATATAAATGTTAATATTAATATCAATATTAATAATATTATTATATATAACATATAGATATGAAATTTGTTATGTAAAAATTGTTATATTATTTGTAATAATATCAATATTATTATTATATCTATTATTATTATTATTAGTATTATTATTATTGTTATTATTATTATTATTATTATTATTATTATTAGTATTTTATATTTATTAATTATTAAAATTTAATTATATAAAAAGTCATACAGATTCAAAAATCTGTTAGGATCACCATCAACTTTCTTTTATTCTATTTTCTGGAAATCAATTATTTTCATAATGCTAACAAAATCCGTTAGCAATCAAAATCAACTTTCTTTTCTTTATTTTCCTTTCTTGTGAATTCATGTCGATCACCTTCACTACTACAATACAAGTTTCAATCAAATCTGATTACTACATAGAATCAAACTGGCACGACTATAAATCCTCCAATACTATTTGAAGAAATCAAAGAGAAATAAAAGAAACAAAATCGACTTCATGTTCGGTTCATCTCAAACCCATGAACACCATCATCTTCTTCAGACATTCATCACCTCAAAATTACTACAACTTCACTATATTATCACCACCACCAACTTATTTTTTTTTCTTTCTTTTTCACCTTGGTCATCACACCAAACCATCATCATTTTCAGCCCTCGCCATCTACGATTAAAATGTGCTGGTATACTTCTGCTCGATGAAGTCTCAAAGCCTACTGCACCTTTGAACTCGATTACAAGTGAGCACATCATCAATATTTACAAGCTGTGGAATACATTGCATAAAATAACAATAATGATATAAATATTACCTTCACTGCTATTATGACCTTATTTTTTTTACAAGCCCATTAGAGAAGCACCATATCGAAACCCATATAAACATCACCATGTTCAAACACCACTTTATTTGTGAAAATCGACTGCGTTACTCTTCTGTTTCATGATTCACAAACATCACACACTTGATAACCCAAAAACAACACAAACAGCTACTTTTTCTTTTACTCTCCCTTCTAAAGTTTGATACCACTTCTGCCTTTATGTTTTGATTGATCGATACAACTGCAAATTTCAGTTATTATGCTACTGTAACCATGACCCAACACGCCTCACATCCTTGTTCTTTGGTTCAAAAACCCAACAAACCACCATCAACGAACCTGTTGCAATACACTTCTTATTTCTGTGAGAGATGATGCTGCACGAATGAAAGTGAAGATGATGAAATGAAACGCGTTTAAATGGGCTATGATCCTTTTTTGTTTCGTTAAGACAACTACAACCAAATAAGATAATAAAGATTGATGATAATTGCATGCTTCTTTTTCTTTTTCTCTTGGTGGTCGATAAAACAAGTAAACCACTTGTCCACTTGATTATTAAAAGTAAAAGAGGGAATGGAAGGAAAGATGGTATCCAATCACAGCATGTTCCTGTCACCTTTAACAAAAAAAGAAAAAAGAAAAAGATCGCTCATATATATTTAATGTATCAAAATGAAACGGGTCCGTTATTATCATCTAACTATTGGGCCGAGAACAATTGGGTAGTAATTGATATGAGATGAGGATGTCGATTTGGTTCTATGGAGAAGAAACAGGGACGTAAGGGTTAAAACTATTTAAGGATTAAATAAGCCAGAAAGATCACAGATGGAAGAGTAGGTTTATAGGTTTTGTGATTAACGAGAGGTCTCGGGTTCAAACCTGCACCATGACATTATTATTTTTAAGGAGCTTATTCTATTAAGGTAGTCTTATTTTTATTATTATTCTTATCATTATTATTAAAATTAATATTTTTAGGATCATTATTGTTATTTTATCATTATTATTATCAGTATTAACATTATTATTAATATCTTTATCATTTTTAGTATTACTACTATCATTATTATTACTTTTACCATTATTATTATTACAACTATATTATTTTTCTATTATCAATATTAATATTAATATTAATATTATTATTATAAAAGTTAGTTATATTTAATAAAGCTACATTTTTTTTAAAATTATTTATTTAAAGTATATAAAGTAAATATATTTAAGTTAATAATTAAATGCATGAATTACTAAAACTAACAGTTATATTAATAATAATATATAAATTTATTCGACTTCAACTATATGTGATATATATAAATGTTATAGGTTCGTGAATCCGAGGTCAACCCTACACTTGTTAAATGACGTCATATGTATTTTTACTACAAAATACAGTATGGTGAGTTTCATTTGCTCCCTTTTTAAATGCTTTTGCAATATATATTTTTGGGACTGAGAATACATGCACTGATTTTATAAATGTTTTACGAAATAGACACAAGTGATCAAAAACTACATTATATGGTTGGATTATTAACCGAATATCGCCCTTCAAGTGTGGTAACCTAAGAATTTAGGGAAATGGCCCCTGATTGACGCGAATCCTAAAGATAGATCTATAGACCTTGACAAGTCCCATTTGGGGTACGAATGCTTTAGTACTTCGAGATTATTATACAAACGAGAGGTTCTGTTTTGGGGATATTCTATGCATTAAGTTAACGTCGGTTACCAGGTGTTCAATCCATATGAATGATTTTTATCTCTATGCCGTGCGAAATGCCTGATATGAGATTATATTTGTTAAGAATGGAAATGAAATCTTGTGGTCTATTAAAATTATGAAATGATTATTTATGATAAACTAATGAACTCACCAACCTTTTGGTTGACACTTTAAAGCATGTTTATTCTCAGGTATGAAAGAAATCTTTCGCTGTACATTTGCTCGTATTAGAAATATTACTTGGAGTCATTCATGACATATTTCAAAAGACGTTGGATTCGAGTCGTTGAGTTCATCAAGAATATTATTAAGTCATTTATAGTTGGATATATTATGAAATGGTATGCATGCTGTCAACTTTCAATGTGATGAAAGTTTGTCTTTTAAAAACGAATGCAATGTTTGCAAAATGTATCATATAGAGGTCAAGTACCTCGCTATGTAACCAAATGTAATGTATTCGTCCAGATGGATTAGGACGGGTCCCTTCAGTTGGTATCAGAGCGGTGGTCTTAGCAAACCAGGTCTTGCATTAGTGTGTCTAATTGATAATCGTTAGAATGCATTAGTGAGTCTGGACTTCGACCGTGTCTGCATGTCAAAAGTTTTGCTTATCATTTTTGTTGGAAATCATCTGCTTATCATCATTAGGAAATTACCTGCTCATTATTCTTAGTCTAGACACGTTTTACTGCATTGATTGCATGAATAGTGTATAGACAAATCCATATCTTAGCGTATCTGTTACTGTAGACTTTATCTGACACGTTTCCTTAATTTCCTCCGGGATCTACGGGATCTTCTGTACTATATTAAATATTCTATATAATTAGAATATTATCCAATAACCGAAAATCATCTCATATCGAAAATCCTCTAACTAATTATAAGAGATGGATCCTACACCTAGCTTGGATTCCATTAGTTCCGGAAGCAATTTCGAGAGGTGTATTGAAGTAGACTCCGAAGTCAATGAACCCGAAGTGTCTCCACCGTTTAGCTATTTTTCTTTCTGGAGAAGATGGGGGTGGGTCCGAGACTTACTTACTCGATGGAGAAATGAAGAAGGCGAGCCCTACCGTGAACCAAACTTACCTCCTAACATCGGAGAAAATGATGTACTCACCGGTGAACCTATGCGCAACACTGTATTCACCCTTCTTGCTAAAGTTTTCCACCTCGAAGGTCGCATTACTGCAATCTCGGAAAATATTCAACCTCTACTTCCGAATACCAATAGAAGGGGAATATTAGAAGAAGTTAGGGAACTTAGAATTGATAATCAAGATCTATCGAATCAGATGAGTGGATGGATAGAAATGATAGAGGGTAGGATAGAAAACCTGACAAGGATGGTGCGTGATCTACAAGCTATACTTACTACACCAACATCATCACCAACCTCAGCACCAACAACACTTGTAGCACCGACAGCAACAGTACCACCATCAGCAGCACCAGTACCAATAACAACATCATCACATGCCTCAACATCTCCCATTCTGTACCTCAAGTATAATCATCATTCTACATGACGTTCTACATTTTTGTTCTTCATGATGATTATGTAATCCCTAATGTTTTAGAGATTATGTACTATAGTTCTAACCGTAAATCTGATGAGTTTATTATCACATTGACTCATTAAATCCATGATTTCGTCTGAAGAAAATATATATGTATATGTTTTCATAAAGATTGTAATTAAAAGTTTTAATGTACAAACTGTTAATGGTGAAAATATTTTAACGGGTAGGTAATATCCGAGAGATATTTAGATTTCACATTAATAAGTTACACTGTACATTCTTCAAATCCGATTTAACAAGTCATTTACTATCCTACTTACATCCACCGATATACAAATTCGTTCACCACAGAATAACCATATTCATCCAATTTCATATTTGGACTTTGATTTATCAGAATCCAACAAGTGGCATAATGAAGAAAACATTAGACAAAATAAAATTTGTTAGAAACAAATAAATTAACTATGAGGAATTTTGTTAAGAACCCACGCTAACTGTTCCTAGCTAATTGTTCCTAGCTAACTGATTACATTTTATTTATCGCAATTTAATTATCGCAATTTACATTCTCGCAATTTTATTTATCGTCATTTAATTTCTGTTATTTACTTTATGCACTTTATTTATCGTCATTTAATTTCTGTATTTATTTTACGCACTTTAAATATCGGGACACGTATACAAGGTTTTGACATATCATATCGACGCATATATATATATATATATATATATATATATATATATATATTATTTAGAATAACCATAGAAACTCTATATGCAGTAATGATCGAGTTCTGTATACAGGGTTGAGGTTGATTCGATAATACTATATATATTTTGAGTTGTGATCGAGTCTGAGACATGTACACGGGTCACGATACATCTTAATTAATTCGAATATTATATATTATGCTATATATGAATTATTGGACTATTAACTGTGGACTATCAACTTTGGACTACCAACATTAGACAGATTAAAATGAATTAAAATATTATTTATAACATATGAAACTAAACAATTCTTCAAGTTTGCCACTTGATTTCTTCTTAAACCTCATTTGTATTTTGATGATTACAATCTGCGTTCAAACCTTTCGTAATTCTCGAAAACACATCAATCGGGAGGATGAATCAACCGCACTTCATCTACGTAAGAAGAGATTGATGCATATAGTTATGCATTTGAAAACACTCGGAACTTGAGTAAACGTTTAACACGTATTTGTATAAGCTCCTTTGGCATTGTTATTACCGAAAATCACTTTGCAATTCTCTTTCCAAATTAGTCAATTTTGTCACAGCTCTAGCAAGTCAACTTCGACTTTTCATTCGAAACAACCTTATTATAATCTTGATATATATGCGTGCTCTTTTATTGTTATCGGGGAACCTTTTATATTCCACCATATTACCACCAGTGTTTAATCATCTAAACATAATTCTTCTGAAACCACCTCAGATTGATAACCGATGATTCAGATATCGCAGCATCAAATGCAGAGGAAACAGAAAAATTGTAGATGGTCTAAACGGCCAAAAGTTTGATGATAAAGAAGGGAGTGTTAGGAACGCTCGATAGAAAATTTGGTACTGAAAAACAGATTGAGCTACCCATGAAGGAGACCAAGGACAAATACAAGGACCAAACCCTATATTCAAAGGATCCAGGTAATTCTGGATCCGATGAAATCTTTAGAGAATATCTTGCTCCGAGGTCATGTTAAAATCTTGCGGAAAATCTTTCTTCATCAACCATCGAACTTAGAAATTCCAAAAATATCATCATAAATATCTTCGATATTTCTGAGGATATTTTCATAAATATTCTCGTCCGAAATTATATACCCCTTCGTGCTATCTGTAATACATCATATTGGAAATTTCTGTAAAATCTAAGTATAAACTATGAATTAATTCTGGAGTAGTGTTGGGAACTGAAGCATGAGTTAGTATAATATAATGACACTTTATCAACGTGATTATATTACAGTAAGTCATGCTGAGTATTTAATGGGATGTGATGATTCACAGAATCATAACGTCATCACGTGCCAAGTTACATAACCCTTTCATTCTACTTAACTTCTGAACATATCAAGAAAATATGTTCTTGATAGTTCTATCCTCAGTAATTCTGGTAATTTGACAAATCAAATCGTGCTACTACCTTTCCTTTCTACCTTGTATATTATAATAATTCGAAACTCCATACCTATGAAGTCTGGACCATTACTTGCGAAAAGAAAACAAAAGCATTAAGCCCCGAAGTAGAAAGGGAGTATAAATCGCAGCAAATAAGAGAGAGCATTAACTATGGATGACAATGATTATAGGAGACAAAAGCTGGGACATTGAAATATAAGGGAAGATATAAAACCCAACAACAACGTAGAAATTACAAACCGTGTATATTAATGTTTATCGCAACATAAAGAGACGGGAGAATTAAAAACACTATAACCCCAAGTGCGAAGTAGAAGAAAGAAGATTCCTCCGGTGGAAGTTGGAAAAGGAGAATGATTGTTGCAAAAGTAAGGATAAGGACAAGGATCGGAACTGGATTAAGCATTTTCACAATCTTTTAGGATATATGAACTAAGTAAGAAAGTATAGGAATGGTGAAACTAATGAAACGGAAAAAGTTTTATTTATAATGGGAATATCAGACAGAACAATCGAGGCAGATCAACGTATTTAATTATAGAGATCTTAATTTCCTTACTCGCCGAAGAATCAAATCTTTTAGATTTCGAAGATTTTCTTTATATCCCTTGAATTCCGGAAATCAACCAAGAGGACGTCAAAAGTTAAGACGTACCTTATTTTCTAAATTCAACCATGACTAGTCAAAAGTTATGATGAAACTTGTCTTTCTCACATCACTCTTTGTGATAGCTTCACTCACACGCTTCGAGAAATCGAATTTATTTATCCATATTACTCCATAGTAATAAAACTCTATTTCTCAACTCATATTCGCCATGAAAACATTTTTATTGTTAGCCATGACCACCTCACTCAAATTTCGGGAGGAAATTTCTTTAACGGGTAGGTACTGTGACGACCCGGAAATTTCCGACCAAATTTAAACTTAATCTTTATATGATTCCGACACAATAAGAAAAGTCTGTAATATTGAGTCTTAAAATCTTTGAACTGTATCATATATCCATTTGACCTTCGACTGTTCTCAATGATTCATGAACAATTGTGTGTAAATAAAAATATAATTTCACCTATATATATATATAAATAAATAAATAAAAGTATATATATATAGATATATATATATATATATATATATATATATATATATATATATATATATATATATATATATATATATATATATATATATATATAT
The DNA here is from genome assembly GCF_046630445.1 of Rutidosis leptorrhynchoides. Classification (NCBI taxonomy): domain Eukaryota; kingdom Viridiplantae; phylum Streptophyta; class Magnoliopsida; order Asterales; family Asteraceae; genus Rutidosis; species Rutidosis leptorrhynchoides. The sequence continues at coordinate 110,814,040 of NC_092340.1, forward strand.
ATATATATATATATATATATATATATATATATATATATATATATATATATATATATATATATATATATATATATATATATATATATATATATATATATATATATATAATAATTTGAATTAATAAAATAAAATTTAATCATTTGAATTAAATAAATAAAAGGATGGATAATATAATTAAGTTGTCATTAAAATGAAAATATATAAATAATTTCTATACATAATTAATATTATATATATTGTAATATATATAAAATAAAAAAAATTAAATAATCAATATATGTTATAATATATAATAGATAAGTTATTAAATATTACATAGTTAATAATATGTAATGTTAACATATTAAACTTACTTACAAGTTAAAATATATTTGCTACATTATTATGATTTTCATTAATATAAATGTTAATATTAATATCAATATTAATAATATTATTATATATAACATATAGATATGAAATTTGTTATGTAAAAATTGTTATATTATTTGTAATAATATCAATATTATTCTTATATCTATTATTATTATTATTAGTATTATTATTATTGTTATTATTATTATTATTATTATTATTAGTATTTTATATTTATTAATTATTAAAATTTAATTATATAAAAAGTCATACAGATACAAAAATCTGTTAGGATCACCATCAACTTTCTTTTATTCTATTTTCTGGAAATCAATTATTTTCATAATGCTAACAAAATCCGTTAGCAATCAAAATCAACTTTCTTTTCTTTATTTTCCTTTCCTGTGAATTCATGTTGATCACCTTCACCACTACAATACAAGTTTCAATCAAATCTGATTACTACATAGAATCAAAGTGGCATGACTATAAATCCTCCAATACTATTCGAAGAAATCAAAGAGAAATAAAAGAAACAAAATCGACTTCATGTTCGGTTCATCTCAAACCCACGAACACCATCATATTCTTCAGACATTCATCACCTCAAAATTACTACAACTTCACTATATTATCACCACCACCAACTTATTTTTTTTCTTTCTTTTTCACCTTGGTCATCACACCAAACCATCATCATTTTCAGCCCTCGCCATCTACGATTAAAATGTGCTGGTATACTTCTGCTCGATGAAGTCTCAAAGCCTACTTCACCTTTGAACTCGATTACAAGTGAGCACATCATCAATATTAACAAGCTGTGGAATACGTTTCATAAAATAACAATAATGATATAAATATTACCTTCACTGCTATTATGACCTTATTTTTTTAACATGCCCATTAGAGAAGCACCATATCGAAACCCATATAAACATCACCATGTTCAAACACCACTTTATTTATGAAAATCGACTGCGTTACTCTTCTGTTTCATGATTCACAAACATCACACACTTGATAACCCAAAAGCAACCCAAACAGCTACTTTTTCTTTTTACTCTCTCTTCTATAGTTCGATACCACTTCTGCCTTTATGTTTTGATTGATCGATACAACTGTAAATTTCAGTTATTATGCTGCTGTAACCATGAACCAACACGCCTCGCATCCTTATTCTTTGGTTCAAACACTCAACAAACCACCATCAACGAACCTGTTGCAATACACTTCTTATTTCTGTGAGAGATGATGCTGCACGAATGAAAGTAAAGATGATGAAATGAAACGCGTTTAAATGGGCTGTGATCCTTTTCTGTTTCGTTAAGACAACTACAACCAAAGAAGATAATAAAGATTGATTATAATTGCATGCTTCTTTTTCTTTTTCTCTTGGTGGTCGACAAAACAAGTAAACCACTTATCCACTTGATTATTAAAAGTAAAAGAGGGAATGGAAGGAAAGATGGTATCTAATCACATCATGTTCCTGTCACCTTTAAAAAAAAAGAAAATTAATATCATTATTATCCCTAAATTCTATTAAGGTAGTCTTATTTTTATTATTATTCTTATCATTATTATCATTATTATTAAAATTAATATTTTTAGGATCATTATTGTTATTTTATCATTATTATTATTAGTATTAACATTATTATTAATATCTTTATCATTTTTAGTATTACTACTATCATTATTATTACTTGTACCATTATTATTATTACAACTATATTATTTTTCTATTATCAATATTAATATTATTATTATTATTATAAAAGTTAGTTATATTTAATAAAGCTACATTTTTTTTAAAATTATTTATTTAAAGTATATAAAGTAAATATATTTAAGTTAATAATGAAACGCATGAATTACTAAAACTAACAGTTATATTAATAATAATATATAAATTTATTCGACTTCAACTATATGTGATATATATAAATGTTATAGGTTCATGAATCCGAGGTCAACCCTACACTTGTTAAATGACGTCATATGTATTTTTACTACAAAATACAGTATGGTGAGTTTCATTTGCTCCCTTTTTAAATGCTTTTGCAATATATATTTTTGGGACTGAGAATACATGTGCTGATTTTATAAATGTTTTACGAAATAGACACAAGTGATCAAAAACTACATTATATGGTTGGATCATTAACCGAATATCGCCCTTCAAGTCTGGTAACCTAAGAATTTAGGGAAATGGCCCCTGATTGACACGAATCCTAAAGATAGATCTATGGACCTTGACAAGTCCCATTCGGGGTACGAATGCTTTAGTACTTCGAGATTATTATACAAACGAGAGGTTCTGTTTTGGGGATATTCTATGCATTAAGTTAACGTCGGTTACCAGGTGTTCAATCCATATGAATGATTTTTATCTCTATGCCGTGCGAAATGCCTGATATGAGATTATATTTGTTAAGAATGGAAATGAAATCTTGTGGTCTATTAAAATTATGAAATGATTATTTATGATAAACTAATGAACTCACCAACCTTTTGGTTGACACTTAAAAGCATGTTTATTCTCAGGTATGAAAGAAATCTTCCGCTGTGCATTTGCTCGTATTAGAAATATTACTTGGAGTCATTCATGACATATTTCAAAAGACGTTGCATTCGAGTCGTTGAGTTCATCAAGAATATTATTAAGTCATTTATAGTTGGATATATTATGAAATGGTATGCATGCTGTCAACTTTCGATGTGATGAAAGTTTGTCTTTTAAAAACGAATGCAATGTTTGTAAAATGTATCATATAGAGGTCAAGTACCTCGCTATGTAACCAAATGTAATGTATTCGTCCAGATGGATTAGGTCGGGTCCCTTCAATTGGCGCCGGGGTGAATCGAGTATCGTGACTTGTGGGCTTCATCTAGAATGAGGTTTCGTAAATCCCCATAACTAGGCACCCAAATCCTTCCGGCGAAATATCGGAGTCCGGTTTCTTTAACTTCGAATCGAGAGGTGAGGACGTTTAAGTGTTCGAGACAGATGTTTTCATCCTTTAGAGCCTCGTCTTGGGCTACACGAATTTGACTATTGAGGTTGGTGTGAATGGTGATGTTTAAAGCTCGGACACGAAGAGGCACCGCTCTTTCTTTTCGACTTAAGGCATCGGCTACTACGTTTGCCTTCCCGGGATGGTAACGAAGCTCACAATCATAATCGTTTAAGGTTTCAATCCACCGTCGTTGTCTCATATTTAGTTGCTTTTGATCGAAGATTTGTTGAAGGCTTTTGTGATCGGTGAAGATGGTACTTTTGGTTCCATAAAGATAATGTCTCCACATTTTAAGTGTGAAGACAACGGCTCCGAGTTCGAGATCATGTGTCGTACAGTTTCGTTCATGAATTTTGAGTTGTCGAGAGGCATAAGCAATGACTTTCTTTCATTACATCAACACGCACCTAAAACCATGTTTCGAGGCATCGCAATATACAACAAAATCATCATTGCCTTCGGGAAGTGACAAGATAGGAGCGGTGGTTAGCTTTGTCTTCAAGATTTGAAATGCGGATTCTTGTTCGGTTACTGAAATCTTGTGGTCTATTACTATTACGGAAATGATTGATTATGATAAACCTATGAACTCACCAACCTTTTGGTTGACACTTTAAAGCATGTTTATTCTCAGGTATTATAGAAATCTTCCGCTATGCATTAGCTCATTTTAAGGATATTTCTTGGAGTCATTCATGACATACTTTGAAAGACGTTGCATTCGGGTCATTGAGTTCATCAAGATTAATATTAAGTCAATTATAGTTGGATGTAATATGAAATGGTATGCATGCCATCAATTTTTGATGTAAAGAAAGTTTGTCTTTTAAAAACGAATGCAATGTTTGTAAAACGAATCATATAGAGGTCAAATACCTCGCGATGTAATCAACTATTGTGAATCGTTTATAATGTATATGAATGGGTCCTTTCACCATCTTTCTTCTTAACGAACAAAATCGGAGTGCCCCATGGTGAATGGCTAGGTTGGATAAAACCACGGTCAAGTAGTTCTTGGATTTGACTTTGCAATTCTTGCATTTCGGATGGAGCAAGTCTATATGGTGCACGTGCTACGGGTGCGGCTCCCAGAATAAGATCGATTTGGAATTCTACCGGTCGATGAGGTGGAAGACCCGGTAATTCATCGGGAAATACATCGGAAAAGTCACTAACAATTGGCACATCAGTGATATGCTTTTCATCGGACTCGACTTTCTTAACGTGGGCAAGGATCACAAAACAACCCTTACGGAGTAGTTTTCTAACTTTAAGGCACGAAACGAGGTTGAGTCCGGTGCAACTCTTATCGCCATAAACAATTAAAGATTCACCATTCTCGATAGGAATTCGGATTGCGTTAAGATCACAAAGGATGTGAGATTCATTTTGGCTAACCAATTCATACCGATTATCACATTGAAGCTTCCTAGTTCCATAGGTATCAAGTCAATTTCAAACTCATTACCCAAAATGTTTAACGTACACCCCCGGTAATATGTGTCGGCACTCAATAGTTTCCCGTTGGCCACTTCAATGATATAAGTGGCATCTAATGGAAGTGGTGGAGTGCTAAAAGAATGAGTCAAATTCTTGGATATAAAACTCTTATCGGCACCCGAATCGAATAAACAAGTAACATAAGTGTTGTTGAGAAGAAACGTACCCGTGACTAATTCATTGTCATATCGAGCTTCCTCGGTGTTGATGTTGAAAGCTCGGCCGCGTGTATTGGGGTTATCTTTCTTCTTCAGGCATGTATTTCTATAATGACCCATTTGGCCACATTCATAACAAGTGCCCGTCTTTGGTGCATTGGGCCCCTTTCGAGCGATGGGGGCGACACTTTTACATTCGTTGGCCTTATGACCAACGCCTTGGCACCAATGGCAAATTAGCTTGCCACATTCACCAAAGTGGTGCTTGTTGCATTTGTTGCAAAGAGGTAGGTTTTCGGCATAACCCTTCTTGCCGTCGGAGGTGAAAGGCTTCTTGGCAAAGTTGTTGTTACTTGATTGGGGGGCATCCCATTTTCTTTTGTTGTTACCCGACTTATCCTCGTCTTTAGGTACCGGCACTACGATTTCGTCCACCGTTTCTATCAACTTGCGGGCCATGTTCAAAGCTTCTTGATGATTAGTGGGTTTGGATGACATTACCCCGTGTTTGATGCTCTTTGGAAGACCATCCATGTAAAGTTCAACCCTTAAAGATTCGGGGTTCACAAGGTTTGGGCACATCAAGGCTAGTTCGGAAAATCGTTGATTATAGACCTTGAGATCGTTTCTGACCGCCTTTAAAGTTCTTAGCTCTTGTTCGAGCCTTCGAGTTTCTTCACGAGGGAAATATTCGACGATCATATTTTCCCTTAAGTCGGCCCAAGAGAGGGCGTGAGCTTCATCGGTACCCACCGATTGTACATAGGTGTTCCACCATGTGAGGGCGACACCGGCAAAAGTGTGAGTGGAGTATTTGACCTTATCTTGGTCCCGACAACCGCTTATGCTAAAGATGGCCTCCGTTTGTTCGAACCATCAAGTGAGAGTAACCCCCCAGTCCCATCAAAAGTATGAGGTTTGCACCCTATGAAGGCTTTGTAGGAGTACCCTTCGCTTGAGTTACCGGCCCCTTGATTGTTGTTGTTGTGGTTGTTGTTATTGTTGTTGTTGGATGAGTGACCAGCCATGGCCGCATCCACGGCGGTGGCTATCATCCGTTGAAGGGCTTGTTCGGGAGTCTCATGGCGTGGCACACGGCGAGGAGGCATTGTTCCTTCAAAACACAAGAATACCGTTGATTAGTATTTTCAATAATACTAATCATGATATGGAATAAGGATAGAGAGAAAAATGTTCTATAACTCGCCTGAAATTCTTTGTGTCATAATGTCGGAACATTCATATGAGTCACCGTAATATAATCCCGGAAATTATATTACCCTAATTCATATGTGCATTCGACATTATTTCACTAAGTCAAGGTGGCGCGTCAATCAAATTAAACATCATGAGATTAAGATGAAATAAGAGTAGAAACGTTCGAGTATAAATGCACAAGTAGTCAAGTAATTCCTACTTCAAGTCTATATGCCGGTTGTAGTCTAGACTCACTAATGTACCCTATGACTCGGGGTTGACACCAATGAACTCTAAATCCCTACAACCAACGCTCTGATACCATCTGTAGCGACCCGACAAAATCGTCATTGATGGCGCCGTCTACTTAGGTCCCGTTACGTGGTCATAGGTCTTTAAAACAACGTTTGACCAAAAGTATGTCGCATTCATTTCAAAAGTAAAGATGTTTCAAGGTTTACAAAGTACTTCGACAACTAGTTACATTACAAAGTTTAAAGTACAATTGAAACATATGCGACACAATTTAAAAGTAGCCAAAAGACGCTCCACGTATGCATGTATACTCAACATCCAAGCAAGTATCAAAAGAAAAGAGCAGAAGCATGTATCACGAAACGTTCAAGGACCTGAGAAAAACATAAAAATCTGTCAATGAAAACGTTGGTGAAATCATAGGTTTAAGTAAGTAAGTACAAGTGAACCACAATATTTGTAACATCGAAATAATAGTTAACCATTCCAAAATTTGTTTCACGAGCACCCAATTATCAATTCTTAACGTTCTTTCCATAGAACCCCATCACAATAGTGTTAGAACATACACTGTTTCTCGAAAATATATTTCATTCCTAGACGGTAGCGAACCGCCTGAATGAGGGTTTGTCAAACCCATATGGCCATATAACATAAGTTCTCGCTTACACCCGGCAAGTGTAACTAATGATAATCGAATTGAGGATTTTTGTTCAAACTCGTATGTAGAATGTTTGTTTTCCCGTACTTGTGTTCACTTAGTAAAAAGAAACGTTTATGTTTTCTCATCCCAAATATAAGTTCAAAAGAGTAAAAGTGGGACTATGATCTCACCTTGAGTGCACGTATGTAAAAGTACTTCAACAAGTAAACGTGTGCAAGAACGAATGCTAGTCTTGACCTAAACAAATAGGTTTATATCAATATCGGTAAACACGGTCGGTCAAAGTGTTCAATTAGTCCTATGGCTCGTTAAGACTCGATTATAATAGCATGTGAATAAAATTGTCATGTTTCATTGCAAGGTACAAGTATAAAAGCATGTTAGAATGATTGCATAAGTATTTGGTTAAGTTTGATTAAAAGTCAACTTTAGTCGGGTCAAAGTCAACGAAAAAGTCAACACGTTCGGGTCGGGTCCCGAACTATTTTTATGAGGTTTTTAATCATATATGAGCATGTTAGAATAAGTTACATGTAAATCGGAGGTCCATAGCATGGCAAACATTTTTCGTAAAAATGACCAAACCAAACAGAATCTGGTAGTGTATCTGGACGGCGTCCAGATTTGCTGGACAGCGTCCAGCATTGAAGGCCTGGACGGCGTCCAATAATATGGACGGCATCCAGATCTGTATCCAGACCCTGTTTTGCTGCAACAAAGAAATGCACGAACCAAAACTCAAACAATCCCAATTTATGACCCGCAAACAATCAAAACATGTATCTTATATCATCGGGAAGGTATTTTGATGAGGAAAACAACTAAACACATTTCAACAAACAATTTAATACTTGCAACAACCTAAATCACATTCAATGCTCATCATTTAATGCATTCAAGTTCATAAATGCAAATCAATGATTCGGGCAACCAATTTACACGAATGATATGCCGTTTCGAAGATAATTAAACATACAATACAACTAAACACTTACTAATAATATCTCATGTCATTCAAAGCATCAAAGGTTCATTTCAAGTTCATCAAACCCTAACCCAAATCCACCAAAATCAATAATCAAGTTTATGAACTTATCTAAAGCAACCTACACATCAAATTGAAGCTAGTGATACTAGGAACACATTTAATACTTGCACTTTATCATAACAACAACATTAAATCATCCAAAATTCAAAATCAAACACACACTTTTCATGTTCATGCTAGTTACACTAAAACAACAAGATCGATCATATAAATCATATATTCATGTTAGACTTGAGCCATAGACACTAATTAACGACTTTATAAGTTAAAGAACACAAAATCTAGTGATTTAGAAAGTTACTCAAATGTAATGAAATCGGTATAGAATCAAGAGGAAGTTGCAAGGATTCCAAAAATGCAATTTGTTTTGATGGACACTTGCTAGAACGAAAATAGAAGATGAATCTTTGTAATTGGGTGTTGAGAAAAAATGGAGGAAGTAACAAAGAAGAAGAAGATGAATGAATGGATGAGAGGAGTTTGATTCCTTTGACCTAGTCACCATTTTAGCCTTTTGGCAAGTTTAGTCCCTCAAGTTTCATTCGGGTGTGTGAATTACCTAAACGAGATAATTTAAAACGCGTATCAACGGGAGATGTTATAAACATATAATGGACTTTAAAATGAATAAACGGAAAGTAAATGGAAAAAGGCGGGTTGTTACATTGGGGAAGCACATAAAACCAGATACTCAATACATCCCGGAGTGGGAAAGATGTACAAGGACCTCAAGAAACATTTTTGGTGGCCGGGTATGAAAGCCGATATTGCTAAATACGTAGGAGAATGTTTGACGTGTTCTAAGGTCAAAGCTGAACATCAAAAACCATCAGGTCTACTTCAACAACCCAAAATCCCGGAATGGAAATGGGAAAATATTACCATGGATTTCATCACTTAATTGCCAAGGACTGCAAGTGGTTTTGATACTATTTGGGTAATAGTCAGTCGTCTCACTAAGTCAGCACACTTCATGCCAATGAGAGAAGATGATAAAATGGAGAAGTTGGCGCGATTTTATTTGAAGGAAGTCATTTCCAGACATGGAATACCCGTCTCTATCATCTCTGATAGGGATGGCAGATTTGTTTCAAGATTTTGGCAGACATTACAGCAAGCATTGGGAACTCGTCTAGATATGAGTACTGACTACCATCCACAAACTGATGGGTAGAGCGAAAGGACGATACAAATGCTTGAAGACATGCGACAAGCATGTGTTATTGATTTCGGAAACAGTTGGGATCGACACCTACCGTTAGCAGAATTTTCCTACAACAACAGCTACCATTCGAGCATTGAGATGGCGCCGTTTGAAGCACTTAATTTGTTGGAGTGAAGTGGGGGATAGACAGTTTACGGGTCCGAAGATAATACAAGAAACTACCGAGAAGATCATCCAAATTCAACAAAGGTTGAAAACCGCCCAAAGTCGACAAAAGAGCTACGCTGACATTAAAAGAAAAGATATAGAATTTGAAATTGGAGAGATGGTCATGCTTAAGGTTTCACCTTGGAAAGGCGTTGTTCGATTTGGTAAAAGGGGGAAACTAAATCCAAGGTACATTGGACCATTCAAGATTATAATACTTGACTTACCTCCACAACTCGCCGGGGTACATAATACTTTTCATGTCTCGAATCTGAAGAAATGTTTTGCTAAAGAAGATCTCACTATTCCGTTAGACAAAATCCAAATCAATGAAAAACTTCAATTCATCGAAGAACCCGTTGAAATAATGGATCGTGAGGTTAAAAGACTTAAGCAAAATAAAGTACCAATTGTTAAGGTTCGATGGAATTCTCGTAGAGGACTCGAGTTCATGAAATGTCCCGTTCTTATTGATTAAAAACGTTCCATATTAATTGATTTCGTTGCGAGGTTTTGACCTCTATATGAGACGTTTTTCAAAGACTGCATTCATTTTAAAACAAACCATAACCTTTATTTCATCAATAAAGGTTTAAAAGTTTTACGTAGATTATCAAATAATGATAATCTAAAATATCCTGTTTACACACGACCATTACATAATGGTTTACAATACAAATATGTTACAACAAAATAAGTTTCTTGAATGCAGTTTTTACACAATATCATACAAGCATGGACTCCAAATCTCGTCCTTATTTAAGTATGCGACAGCGGAAGCTCTTAATAATCACCTGAGAATAAACATGCTTTAAAACGTCAACAAAAATGTTGGTGAGTTATAGGTTTAACCTATATATATCAAATCATAATAATAGACCACAAGATTTCATATTTCAATACATACCCCATACATAGAGATAAAAATCATTCATATGGTGAACACCTGGTAACCGACATTAACAAGATGCATATATAAGAATATCCCCATCATTCCGGGACACCCTTCGGATATGATTTAAATTTCGAAGTACTAAAGCATCCGGTACTTTGGATGGGGTTTGTTAAGCCCAATAGATCTATCTTTAGGATTCGCGTCAATTAGGGTGTCTGTTCCCTAATTCTTAGATTACCAGACTTAATAAAAAGGGGCATATTCGATTTCGATAATTCAACCATAGAATGTAGTTTCACGTACTTGTGTCTATTTTGTAAATCATTTATAAAACCTGCATGTATTCTCATCCCAAAAATATTAGATTTTAAAAGTGGGACTATAACTCACTTTCACATATTTTTACTTCGTCGAGAAGTAAGACTTGGCCACTGTTGATTCACGAACCTATAACAATATATACATATATATTAAAGTATGTTCAAAATATATTTACAACACTTTTAATATATTTTGATGTTTTAAGTTTATTAAGTCAGCTGTCCTCGTTAGTAACCTACAACTAGTTGTCCACAGTTAGATGTACAGAAATAAATCAATAAATATTATCTTGAATCAATCCACGACCCAGTGTATACGTATCTCAGTATTGATCACAACTCAAACTATATATATTTTGGAATCAACCTCAACCCTGTATAGCTAACTCCAACATTCACATATAGAGTGTCTATGGTTGTTCCGAAATATATATAGATGTGTCGACATGATAGGTCGAAACATTGTATACGTGTCTATGGTATCTCAAGATTACATAATATACAATACAAGTTGATTAAGTTATGGTTGGAATAGATTTGTTACCAATTTTCACGTAGCTAAAATGAGAAAAATTATCCAATCTTGTTTTACACATAACTTCTTCATTTTAAATCCGTTTTGAATGAATCAAATTGCTATGGTTTCATATTGAACTGTATTTTATGAATCTAAACAGAAAAAGTATAGGTTTATAGTCGGAAAAATAAGTTACAAGTCATTTTTGTAAAGGTAGTCATTTCAGTCGAAAGAACGACGTCTAGATGACCATTTTAGAAAACATACTTCCACTTTGAGTTTAACCATAATTTTTGGATATAGTTTCATGTTCATAATAAAAATCATTTTCTCAGAATAACAACTTTTAAATCAAAGTTTATCATAGTTTTTAATTAACTAACCCAAAACAGCCCGCGGTGTTACTACGACGGCGTAAATCGGGTTTTACGGTGTTTTTCGTGTTTCCAGTTTTTGTCTAACGGAATAGTAAGATCTTCTTTAGCAAAACATTTCTTCAGATTCGAGACATGAAAAGTATTATGTACCCCGGCGAGTTGTGGAGGTAAGTCAAGTATTATAATCTTGAATGGTCCAATATACCTTGGATTTAATTTCCCTCGTTTACCAAATCGAACAACGCCTTTCCAAGGTGCAACTTTAAGCATGACCATCTCTCCAATTTCAAATTCTATATCTTTTCTTTTAATGTCAGCGTAGCTCTTTTGTCGACTTTGGGCAGTTTTCAACCGTTGTTGAATTTGGATGATCTTCTCGGTAGTTTCTTGTATAATCTCCGGACCCGTAATCTGTCTATCCCCCACTTCACTCCAACAAATCGGAGACCTGCACTTTCTACCATAAAGTGCTTCAAACGGCGCCATCTCAATGCTTGAATGGTAGCTGTTGTTGTAGGAAAATTCTGCTAACGGTAGATGTCGATCCCAACTGTTTCCGAAATCAATAACACATGCTCGTAGCATGTCTTCAAGCGTTTGTATCGTCCTTTCGCTCTGCCCATCGGTTTGTGGATGATAGGCAGTACTCATGTCTAGACGAGTTCCTAATGCTTGCTGTAATGTCTGCCAGAATCTTGAAATAAATCTGCCATCCCTATCAGAGATAATAGAGATTGGTATTCCATGTCTGGAGACGACTTCCTTCAAATACAGTCGTGCTAACTTCTCCATCTTGTCATCTTCTCTTATTGGCAGGAAGTGTGCTGATTTGGTGAGACGATCAACTATTACCCAAATAGTATCAAAACCACTTGCAGTCCTTGGCAATTTAGTGATGAAATCCATGGTAATGTTTTCCCATTTCCATTCCGGGATTTCGGGTTGTTGAAGTAGACCTGATGGTTTCTGATGCTCAGCTTTGACCTTAGAACACGTCAAACATTCTCCTACATATTTAGCAACATCGGCTTTCATACCCGGCCACCAAAAATGTTTCTTGAGATCCTTGTACATCTTCCCCGTTCCAGGATGTATTGAGTATCTGGTTTTATGAGCTTCTCTAAGTACCATTTCTCTCATATCTCCAAATTTTGGTACCCAAATCCTTTCAGCCCTATACCGGGTTCCGTCTTCCCGAATATTAAGATGCTTCTCCGATCCTTTGGGTATTTCATCCTTTAAATTTCCTTCTTTTAAAACTCCTTGTTGCGCCTCCTTTATTTAAGTAGTAAGGTTATTATGAATCATTATATTCATAGATTTTACTCGAATGGGTTCTCTGTCCTTCCTGCTCAAGGCATCGGCTACCACATTTGCCTTTCCCGGGTGGTAACGAATCTCAAAGTCGTAATCATTCAATAATTCAATCCACCTACGCTGCCTCATATTCAGTTGTTTCTGATTAAATATGTGTTGAAGACTTTTGTGGTCGGTATATATAATACTTTTGACCCCATATAAGTAGTGCCTCCAAGTCTTTAATGCAAAAACAACCGCACCTAATTCCAAATCATGCGTCGTATAATTTTGTTCGTGAATCTTCAATTGTCTAGACGCATAAGCAATCACCTTCGTTCGTTGCATTAATACACAACCGAGACCTTGCTTTGATGCGTCACAATAAATCACAAAATCATCATTCCCTTCAGGCAATGACAATATAGGTGCCGTAGTTAGCTTTTTCTTCAATAACTGAAACGCTTTCTCTTGTTCATCATTCCATTCAAATTTCTTCCCTTTATGCGTTAATGCAGTCAAGGGTTTTGCTATTCTGGAAAAGTCTTGGATGAACCTTCTGTAGTAACCAGCTAGTCCTAAAAACTGGCGTACGTGTTTCGGAGTTTTCGGGGTTTCCCACTTTTCAACAGTTTCTATCTTTGCCGGATCCACCTTAATACCTTCTTTGTTCACTATGTGACCGAGGAATTGAACTTCTTCCAACCAAAATGCACACTTTGAAAACTTAGCGTACAATTCTTCCTTCCTCAATACTTCTAACACCTTTCTCAAATGTTCACCGTGTTCTTGGTCATTCTTTGAGTAAATAAGTATGTCATCAATGAAAACAATGACAAACTTGTCAAGGTATGGTCCACACACTCGGTTCATAAGGTCCATGAACACAGCTGGTGCATTAGTTAAACCAAATGGCATGACCATAAACTCGTAATGACCGTAACGTGTTCTGAAAGCAGTCTTTGGAATATCATCTTCTTTCACCCGCATTTGATGATACCCGGAACGTAAGTCAATCTTTGAATAAACAGACGAGCCTTGTAGTTGATCAAATAAGTCGTCGATTCTCGGTAGTGGGTAGCGGTTCTTGATGGTAAGTTTGTTCAACTCTCGGTAGTCGATACACAACCTGAATGTACCATCTTTCTTCTTGACAAACAAAACAGGAGCTCCCCACGGTGATGTGCTTGGTCGAATGAAACCACGCTCTAAAAGTTCTTGTAATTGGCTTTGCAGTTCTTTCATCTCGCTGGGTGCAAGTCTGTAAGGAGCACGAGCTATTGGTGCAGCTCCTGGTACAAGATCTATTTGAAATTCAACGGATCGATGTGGGGGTAATCCCGGTAATTCTTTCGGAAATACATCGGGAAATTCTTTTGCAATGGGAACATCATTGATGCTCTTTTCTTCAGTTTGTACTTTCTCGACGTGTGCTAGAACAGCATAGCAACCTTTTCTTATTAGTTTTTGTGCCTTCAAATTACTAATAAGATGTAGCTTCGTGTTGCCCTTTTCTCCGTACACCATTAAGGGTTTTCCTTTTTCTCGTATAATGCGAATTGCATTTTTGTAACAGACGATCTCTGCTTTCACTTCTTTCAACCAGTCCATACCGATTATCACATCAAAACTCCCTAACTCTACTGGTATCAAATCAATCTTAAATGTTTCGCTAACCAGTTTAATTTCTCGATTCCGACATATATTATCTGCTGAAATTAATTTACCATTTGCTAATTCGAGTAAAAATTTACTATCCAAAGGCGTCAATGGACAACTTAATTTAGCACAAAAATCTCTACTCATATAGCTTCTATCCGCACCCGAATCAAATAAAACGTAAGCAGATTTATTGTCAATAAGAAACGTACCCGTAACAAGCTCCGGGTCTTCCTGTGCCTCTGCCGCATTAATATTGAAAACTCTTCCACGACCTTGTCCATTCGTGTTCTCTTGGTTCGGGCAATTTCTAATAATGTGGCCCGGTTTTCCACATTTATAACAAACTACATTGGCATAACTTGCTCCGACACTACTTGCTCCGCCATTACTCGTTCCGACACCATTTGTTCCTTTCGTTCTATTAACCCCTGGTCCGTAGACCTCACACTTCGCCGCGCTATGACCATTTCTTTTACACTTGTTGCAAAATTTGGTGCAGAACCCCGAGTGATACTTTTCACACCTTTGGCATAGCTGCTTCTGATTGTTGTTGTTGTTGCGGTTATTATTGTTGTTAAGATGATTGTTGTGGTTGCTGTTGTTGTTGTTGTTGTTGTTGTTGGGCCGTTTGTTGTAGTTGCGATTGATGTTGCGATTGTTAGGATAGTTGTTGCGATTATTGTTATAATTGCTGTTGTTATTGTATTGGTGATTCTTATCACCGTTTTCCTCCCACTTTCTTTTGACTTGCTTCACATTGGCCTCTTCAGCAGTCTGTTCTTTAATTCTTTCTTCAATCTGGTTCACTAGTTTGTGAGCCATTCTACATGCCTGTTGTATGGAGGCGGGCTCGTGTGAACTTATATCTTCTTGGATTCTTTCTGGTAATCCTTTCACAAACGCGTCGATCTTCTCTTCCTCATCTTCGAATGCTCCCGGACACAATAGGCACAATTCTGTGAATCGTCTTTCATACGTGGTAATATCAAATCCTTGGGTTCGTAACCCTCTAAGTTCTGTCTTGAGCTTATTGACCTCGGTTCTGGGACGGTACTTCTCGTTCATCAAGTGCTTGAATGCTGACCACGGTAGTGCGTACGCATCATCTTGTCCCACTTGCTCTAGATAGGTATTCCACCATGTTAACGCAGAACCTGTATAGGTATGCGTAGCGTACTTCACTTTGTCCTCTTTAGTACACTTACTTATGGCAAACACCGATTCAACCTTCTCGGTCCACCGTTTCAATCCGATCGGTCCTTCGGTTCCATCAAATTCCAAAGGTTTGCAGGCAGTGAATTCTTTGTAGGTGCATCCTACACGATTTCCTGTACTGCCAGATCCAAGGTTATTGTTGGTATATAGCGCAGCCTGTACTGCGGCTATGTTTGAAGCTAGAAAAGTACGGAATTCCTCTTCATTCATATTCACGGTGTGTCGAGTAGTCGGTGCCATTTCCTTCAAAATAGTCAAATGGAACAAGTTAATCATACAGAATATTAAGAGTAGTTAATAGTATTTCGTAGCATAATATGAACTCATTTATAAAAGCTTTTTCTTCATATTAGCGTTTTATAAGTTTAAATTCGGGTAGTACCTACCCGTTAAGTTCATACTTAGTAGCTAATATACAATTCAACTACTACAATTCTATATGAAAAACTGATTATAATAATATTTTGCGTTCAAACTTTTATACAATATTTTACAAACTTACAATACCGCTTATTTTACATAAAGCATGAAATATAGCACACAATAACTTTGATACAAGATAGTTGTGAAGATAATTCTAGCTAGTACACAAGTCGTTCAGCAAAGGCAATAAAGACACGTAATTCATACGTCCAGAAACAAGTCATGCATTCTGGTTTTACTAGGACTACTTCCCATCCTTGGTCTTGTGGAACATAACCGTTATGGCCGTTGATAAGACAGCGTGTTGTAACGTCGTCAAAGGGACGAGGGTTACGTAATGACCAACAGTCTCGTAATAACCTAAAAACCTCATTTCTTACCCCAATTACCGACTCCGTCACTTGAGGGAACGTTTTGTTTAATAGTTGTAGCCCGATGTTCTTGTTCTCACTTTGGTGAGAAGCGAACATTACTAACCCGTAAGCATAACATGCTTCTTTATGTTGCATGTTAGCCGCTTTTTCTAAATCACGAAGTCCTATATTTGGATATACTGAGTCAAAATAATTTCTTAACCCGTTGCGTAAAATAGCATTTGGGTTCCCCGCAATATATGCGTCAAAGTAAACACATCGTAACTTATGGATTTCCCAATGTGATATCCCCCATCTTCCGAACGAAAGCCTTTTATAAACCAAATCATTCTTGGAACGTTCTTCGAATGTCTTACAAACTGATCTCGCCTTAAATAGTTGTGCCGAGGAATTCTGACCGACTCTAGACAAGATTTCATCAATCATGTCTCCGGGTAGGTCTCTTAAAATATTGGGTTGTCTATCCATTTTGTGTTTTTATACTGTAAAATAGACAAGAGTTAGATTCATAAAAAAAAAATACTTATTAATACAAGCAATTTTTACATATATCATAAAGCATAAGCACACTATATTACATATATTACACCACACAAATACAACTATCTTATTCCGACTCGCTTGTTTCTTCTTCTTCGGTTTTGGTTCGTTTTGCCAAGTTTCTAGGGATATATGATGTTCCCCTAATACGAGCCGTAATTTTCCACATTGGTTTAGAAAAACCTGGTGGTTTAGAGGTTCCCGGGTCATTGTTACAACTTAAGGACTTCGGGGGTTGACGATACATATAAAGTTCATCGGGGTTGGAATTAGATTTCTCTATTTTTATGCCCTTTCTCTTATTATTTTCTTTTGCCTTTTTAAATTCAGTTGGGGTAATTTCTATAACATCATCGGAATTCTCGTCGGAATCCGATTCATCGGAGAATTGGTAATCCTCCCAATATTTTGCTTCCTTGGCGGAAACACCATTGACCATAATTAACCTTGGTCGGTTGGTTGAGGATTCTCTTTTACTTAACCGTTTTATTATTTCCCCCACCGGTTCCGATTCTTCTTCCGGTTCCGATTCTTCTTCCGGTTCTGATTCTTCTTCCGGTTCCGACTCTTCTTCCGGTTCCTCTTCGGGAACTTGTGAATCAGTCCACGAATCATTCCAATTTACATTTGACTCTTCATTATTATTAGGTGAGTCAATGGGACTTGTTCTAGAGGTAGACATCTATCACATAATATCAAACGCGTTAAGAGATTAATATATCACATAATATTCACATGTTAAAAATATATAGTTTCCAACAAAATTTGTTAAGCAATCATTTTTCAAGTAAACACGGTCGAAGTCCAGACTCACTAATGCATCCTAACAAATTACATAAGACACACTAATGCAAAATTCTGGTTCTCTAAGACCAACGCTCTGATACCAACTGAAATGTCCCGTTCTTATTGATTAAAAACGTTCCATATTAATTGATTTCGTTGCGAGGTTTTGACCTCTATATGAGACGTTTTTCAAAGACTGCATTCATTTTAAAACAAACCATAACCTTTATTTCATCAATAAAGGTTTAAAAGTTTTACGTAGATTATCAAATAATGATAATCTAAAATATCCTGTTTACACACGACCATTACATAATGGTTTACAATACAAATATGTTACAACAAAATAAGTTTCTTGAATGCAGTTTTTACACAATATCATACAAGCATGGACTCCAAATCTCGTCCTTATTTAAGTATGCGACAGCGGAAGCTCTTAATAATCACCTGAGAATAAACATGCTTTAAAACGTCAACAAAAATGTTGGTGAGTTATAGGTTTAACCTATATATATCAAATCATAATAATAGACCACAAGATTTCATATTTCAATACATACCCCATACATAGAGATAAAAATCATTCATATGGTGAACACCTGGTAACCGACATTAACAAGATGCATATATAAGAATATCCCCATCATTCCGGGACACCCTTCGGATATGATATAAATTTCGAAGTACTAAAGCATCCGGTACTTTGGATGGGGTTTGTTAAGCCCAATAGATCTATCTTTAGGATTCGCGTCAATTAGGGTGTCTGTTCCCTAATTCTTAGATTACCAGACTTAATAAAAAGGGGCATATTCGATTTCGATAATTCAACCATAGAATGTAGTTTCACGTACTTGTGTCTATTTTGTAAATCATTTATAAAACCTGCATGTATTCTCATCCCAAAAATATTAGATTTTAAAAGTGGGACTATAACTCACTTTCACAGATTTTTACTTCGTCGAGAAGTAAGACTTGGCCACTGTTGATTCACGAACCTATAACAATATATACATATATATTAAAGTATGTTCAAAATATATTTACAACACTTTTAATATATTTTGATGTTTTAAGTTTATTAAGTCAGCTGTCCTCGTTAGTAACCTACAACTAGTTGTCCACAGTTAGATGTACAGAAATAAATCAATAAATATTATCTTGAATCAATCCACGACCCAGTGTATACGTATCTCAGTATTGATCACAACTCAAACTATATATATTTTGGAATCAACCTCAACCCTGTATAGCTAACTCCAACATTCACATATAGAGTGTCTATGGTTGTTCCGAAATATATATAGATGTGTCGACATGATAGGTCGAAACATTGTATACGTGTCTATGGTATCTCAAGATTACATAATATACAATACAAGTTGATTAAGTTATGGTTGGAATAGATTTGTTACCAATTTTCACGTAGCTAAAATGAGAAAAATTATCCAATCTTGTTTTACCCATAACTTCTTCATTTTAAATCCGTTTTGAATGAATCAAATTGCTATGGTTTCATATTGAACTGTATTTTATGAATCTAAACAGAAAAAGTATAGGTTTATAGTCGGAAAAATAAGTTACAAGTCATTTTTGTAAAGGTAGTCATTTCAGTCGAAAGAACGACGTCTAGATGACCATTTTAGAAAACATACTTCCACTTTGAGTTTAACCATAATTTTTGGATATAGTTTCATGTTCATAATAAAAATCATTTTCTCAGAATAACAACTTTTAAATCAAAGTTTATCATAGTTTTTAATTAACTAACCCAAAACAGCCCGCGGTGTTACTACGACGGCGTAAATCGGGTTTTACGGTGTTTTTCGTGTTTCCAGGTTTTAAATCATTAAGTTAGCATATCATATAGATATAGAACATGTGTTTAGTTAATTTTAAAAGTCAAGTTAGAAGGATTAACTTTTGTTTGCGAACAAGTTTAGAATTAACTAAACTATGTTCTAGTGATTACGAGTTTAAACCTTCGAATAAGATAGTTTTATATATATGAATCGAATGATGTTATGAACATCATTACTACCTCAAGTTTAGTAGGTAAACCTACTGGAAGTGACAAGAAATGATCTAGCTTCAAAGGATCTTGGATGGCTTGAAAGTTCTTGAAGTAGGATCATGACACAAAAAACAAGTTCAAGTAAGATTTTTGCTCGAATTAAGATAGTTTATAGTTATAGAAATTGAATCAAAGTTTGAATATGAATATTACCTTGAATAAGAAAGATAACCTACTGTATATAACAAAGGTTTCTTGATCTTAGATGATTACTTGGAATGGATTAGAAAGCTTGGAAGTAAATTAGTAAACTTGAAGGGATTTTTGAAGTATTCTTGAAGTGTTCTTCCTATGATGATTATAGCTTGATTCTTGAAGTGATTTTTGATGAAGATGATGATTAACTACTGGAAAAATACGTTCATAATAGTGTGGGTGTGTTGAGAGAGAATTAGAAAGAGATTTGGAAGTGAAATGGAGTGAATGATGAGTGTTAATTGGTGAGTGGTGAGTGGGGTTAAAAGGAGTTCTAGTTAGTTGACTAGCTCATGGTAGAAGTTAAAATTGATTAGTCATACATGACATAATCAAGAGTGGAATCCCATGCTAGTTCCTATTGGTATATACCCATAGTAAGTACGTTTTGAAGCTGTGTATAATACGGGTAAGAATACGACTAGAATTCTTGATGAAAGAAAAGAATGGGAAAGTAACTGTAACCATTTTCGTTAAGTATGAGTGTTTCGATATATGTCTTGAAGTCTTCCAAAAGTATTTTAATACATCTAAATACACTACATGTATATACATTTTAACGGAGTCGTTAAGTCATCGTTAGTCGTTACATGTAAGTGTTGTTTTGAAACCTTTAAGTTAACGATCTCAATTAATGTTGTTAACCCATTGTTTATTATATCTAATGAGATGTTAAATTATTATATTATCATGATATTATGATATATTAATATATCTTAATATGATATATATACATTTAAATGTCGTTACAACGATAATCGTTACATATATGTCTCGTTTAAAAATCATTAAGTTAGTAGTCTTGTTTTTACATATGTAGTTCATTGTTAATATACTTAATGATATGTTTACTTATCATAATATCATGTTAACTATATATATAACCATATATATGTCATCATATAGTTTTTACAAGTTTTAACGTTCGTGAATCACCGGTCAACTTGGGTAGTCAATTGTCTATATGAAACCTATTTCAATTAATCAAGTCTTAACAAGTTTGATTGCTTAACATGTTGGAAACATTTAATCATGTAAATATCAATCTCAATTAATATATATAAACATGGAAAAGTTCGGGTCACTACAGTTCACATGGGAGCGTGAAGATCAGATGAAGCTGAAATACCCTCACCTATTTCCTGAAGATGCGTCAACACCTTTAACCGCTTAAAATTTTGGGATGAAATTTATTTAACGAGTAGGTACTGTAGTGATCCTAACTTTTCCATGTTTCTATATACTAAATGAAATTGATATTTTACATGATTAAATGTTTCCAACATGTTAAGCAATCAAACTTGTTAAGACTTGATTAATTGAAATAGGTTTCATATTGACAATTGACCACCCAAATTGACCGACGATTCACGAACGTTAAAACTTGTAAAAACGACATGATGATATATATATATATATATATATATATATATATATATATATATATATATATATATATATATATAGATAACATGATATTATGATAAGTAAGTATCTCATTAAGTATATTAACAATGAGTGATATACATAAAAAATGAGTTTGTTGAATTAAGAAACTCGAAACGATATATATAACGATTATCGTTATAACAACGTCTTACTAAATACATATGTATCATAATAAGATATTGTTACACTATATTTAACATGATAAAATGATAATTATATATGTCATTAAGTGTATTAACAATGAACTACATATGTAAAAATAAGACTGCTAATTTAAGGATTTCAAAACGAGACATATATGTAACGATTATCGTTGTAACGACATTTTAATGTATATATATCATATTAAGATATAATCATACATAATTATATCATGATAAGGTAATAATTTAACATCTCATTAGATATAATAAATATTAGGTTAACAACATTAATTGAGATCGTTAACTTAAAGGTTTCAAAACAACACTTACATGTAACGACTAACGATGACTTAACGACTCCGTTAAAATGTATATACATGTAGTGTTTTAATATATATTCATACACTTTTGAAAGACTTCAAGACATATATCAAAGTACTTCTAATTAACAAAAATGCTTACAATTACATCCTCATTCATTTTCATCAACAATTCTACTCGTATGCACCCGTATTCGTATTCGTGAAAGTGAGTTATAGTCCCACTTTTAAAATATAATATTTTTGGGATGAGAATACATGCAGTTTTATAAATGTTTTACTAAATAGACACAAGTAATTGAAACTACATTATATGAGTGAATGATCGAAGCCGAATATGCCCCTTTTTACTTGGTAGCCTAAGAATTAGTAAACCGATCTACTAATTGACGCGAATCCTAAAGATTGATCTATTGGGCCTAACAAACCCCATCCAAAGTACCGTATGTTTTAGTACTTCGAATTCATTTTTATCATGTACGATGGATGTCCCGGAATGATAGGGGATATTCTTACATGCATCTTGTTAATGTCGGTTACCAGGTGTTCACCATATGAATGATTTTTATCTCTATGTATGGGATGTATATTGAAATATGAAATCTTGTTGTCTATTATTATGATTTGATATATATATATATATATATATATATATATATATATATATATATATATATATATATATATATATATATATATATATATATATATATATATATATATATATATAGGTTAAACCTATAACTCACCAATATTTTTGTTGACGTTTAAAGCATGTTTATTTTCAGGTAATTATTAAGAGCTTCCGCTGTTGCATGCTAAAATATGGACAAGATTCGGTGTCTGCATGCTTGTATAATATTGTTTAAAACTGCATTCGAGATTTACTTTGTTGTAACATATTAATATTGTAAACCAATATATATTGGTCGTGTGTAAGTGTGATATTTTTAGATTATCATTTCTTGATAATCCAGGTGGTGTCCTTTTAATCTTGTCGATAAAATAAAGGTTATGGTTTGTTTTAAAAACGAATGCAGTCTTTGAAAAACATCTCATATAGAGGTCAAAACCTCGCAAAGAGATCAATTAATATAAAACGTTTATAATCGATATGAACGGGACATTTCACCGGGGCCATGCCTCGTTTCTTCTGCCGTACTGGGGTTAGGCTGGGGTTAGCATTTAGATGATGTTCTGCGACGATACGTAGCACCCCTTTCATATCTGACTCCTGCCACGCGAACACTTCAGCGTTGTTTGCTAAAAGTTCACATAACGCGCTTTTTGTCTCATTGGATAATATGTTCCCAATCTGTATAACTTTTTCCAAAATGGAGTGATTGACAATAACGTTTTCTCCCTTTTCAATGGGCGTCGTCGACTGTTGTGATGACTCAACTTGACCTACAATTGGTATTCTGTCCGAATAAACAGTTGCAACGCCTAGCGGTGTTGGAAACTTCATCATTCCATGTACAGTGGATACAATCGCGCCAAACTTACAGAGTGCTTCGCATCCCATGATGATGTTGTATCTTGACTGACTTCTAACCACCATGAAGATTAGAGCCACTGTTTGACGTTTTTCATTTTCCTCCAACGCAACGTCAATACTTACCCGTCCGAGGGGCCAAGTAGTTTCACCTGTGAATCCCGCGACGGGATGCAGTGGCGGCTTCAACTTATCATGCACGTCTTGAGGTAGTTGTAGGAAACAATGTTCGTATAAGACGTCAACTGCGCTACCTGTGTCGACATAAATTCTAGAAACCTTGCATCGTCCTACCGTTGCAGTTATCGTAACAGGAAGGTCAGTAGGGCATACCAGCAAAAAATCTAAGAGCGTGATCGGGGCGCATGCCCATTCTTCCAACACCTCAGCCTTTCGAACGTGGCCGGCGTGCCACATCTGTATCATGTGAATATGCTTCTCTGGAGCTTTATCTTTTCCTCGTTGCCAAGGGAATTTTTTCGTATATATATATATATATATATATATATATATATATATATATATATATATATATATATATATATATATATATATATATATATATATAGTGGACCAATCCATGGATAAGCACTAAATGGGGTACAAACTGGATAAGTAAAATTTCAAAATTTTTTTTTTAAAAAAAAACGATCCTTTAATATGCAAATAGAAGAAAACGAAAAAAATTTAAAAAGTTTTTTAACAAAATCGTTCGAAAATCGATGATGAATGGCAAACATCGATGATGAATGGTAAAAATTGATGATGAATGGTAAAATTAACCATTCATCTGGTTAATTTATCATTCTTTTTGTTCGCGATGAATGATAAAATTAATCAATGCTAAAAAACAGATGAATGGTTAATTTAACCATTCATCTGTTTATGAAGAATGATAAAAAACAGATGAATGGTTAATTTAACCATTCATCTGGTTTTTTTAGCATTGATTAATTTTATCATTCTATAGTGAGAACCTGAGAACACTTCTATAGTGAGAACCTGAGAACTCAAATTCGAACAAAAAAGTGACGCGGCCGAACAAAAATTTTCGAGGGGTATTTTAGACATTTTACACATTGTATACATAAGGATCTAATTGATATTCATAACTTTCTTAAACCCTAATATCTGAAATTGTTCTTCCCCAAAATCCAAATCGATTTTTAACCTAAATTGAAAAATCCTATAATTTCTCAAAATTGAGTATGAAAAGAGGAAATTCTGATAATGTTGAGTCATCTGTTAATAATGCTAACAAAAGATATCAAGTATATGATACAGTTGAATTGAACAATGACGACAGTAGGAATAGCTCAGACGAAGATTCAAATCCAATAGATGCTTCGTTTCATTGCGATCTGGGTTCTCAAGGTTTTTTAAATTCAATGTTTTGTTTAATTATGTTTATTATTGCTATGCTTGACAAATAATTATTGTAGAACATTATGTGTAAAACATCATGTAGAAAACATTTGAACAAAAAGTAACATGTAGAACAACATGAAGTTGCAACATCATGCATCTAACGTCTGCTATGATATGTATTTAGTTATGAAAGTATAGATGCATTGACTTGCATCTGATAAATAGTCTATAAAATTTGTTTAGGGAAGTACTGTATTCTGAAAAATATGCACTAAATATGCATCTAATGTGATATGTTTAGGGAAATACTATGTTATACATGAAGTTATGTAAGTACACTTAAGATTCATATTTAAAGACGCATTAACTTGCATCTGATATATAGTCTAATACATCTGAAATATAGTCTAATATATCTAAAAATATGAATTAACTTGTATCTAATGCATATGAAAAAATTGTGATATGTTTATGAAAGTCCTGTTATCTGAAATTTGTAAATCTTGCATCTATTGTGTACAATTAAGACTCATATTTAAAGATGCATTAACTTGCATCTGATAAAAAGAATCTAAAAAATTGTAAAAATATGTTTAGGAAATTAGTGTTATCTGATATTTGTGAATCATCCGTTAACATGTATAAAAGTCTAATGGATCTAATATAAAATGTTTGTTATATTTGCAGAAACTGATCGAATGGATACGAAAGAATGCAAAGTTAGTAAAAAAAATGTGGAACTATGTTTTAGAGTGACATTAAATGAAAGATTTTCTAAGAAGTTTAAAGGAAAAATTAATAAGGAAAAAAACAAAAACAAGTGGATAATATAGTACATAGGCAAAGTCCTACCATATTGTATAATACAATTAGAAATTTAAGTAGTGATCAAAAAAGGGATTTGATAAGTATGGGATTTGAGAGCTTATTAGATTTTAAGATTAAATCACTTCCAGGGAAATTGTCATTGTGTTTAGTTGACAAGTTTGATGCAAAAAGTTTGAATCTTGATTTAGGTCCTGTTGAATAAAAGGTTACCAAAGAGGATGTTAATGAAAATTTTCGTTTTCCAATTGGAGGTAAAGTTGTAAATGCAGTACAACGATTAGGAAAGTCAACAAATGATTTATTGAATAACTTTAGGAATGATTACCAAGACTATTATCAAAAAGGTATTCAAAGAATATATATTAGGAAATTACAAGAATCAATTTTGAATCTCAAAAAAGGAGGTGATAGGTTTAAACTTGAGATGTTGATAATGATTATGACTATTATGGCTGAAGACAATTCTAATTCAACTGTAAATCAAAGATTTATTTCGTCAATATCAAAATTGGATGATATCGCCAATATGGATTGGAGTGAGTATGTGATTGAGTGCGTTAGAAGAAGTAAGGACAATTGGAAAAAGGATGCATCTAACAGTTGGTATACCGGTCCTCTTACATTTTTGGTGGTATGTAACTATTTATTGTTTTATATTTTCACTTATAAAATATAGTATCAATGTTCCTACAACAAAGATTCAAATTTTTTACTTTTTAAATTATGACAGCTATGGTATGTCATACCCCCAAATAGGGCCGGGGAAATATGACTTCACAATATCACAACACAAGTATGTATAAACGAAAATGACTCTATATGAGACGTTTTAATTGATAACCAATGTATTAAAGCAGCAGAAAGTATTATGTCATTACAATTGAATTTAACTGTTTTAATGCAATAATATGAATGTATAAATGCGGACTCCAAAAGCAGCAAAGTCTGAAAAGCAAATAATCTTTAGCAATCTTCACCTGAGACAAAACATGCTTAAAGTGTCAACCAAAATGGTTGAGTGAACAACATAGGTTTAATATATATAGTTTTAGACCACAAGATTTAGTTATCAAAAGTAAATGTTGAAGTTATGATATCGAGACATAAACAAAGTTACCCCTGGACACCTTGAACTGTCGGTGTCGTAATCATTATTATGTAACCAAAGACCAACGGTCAAATGGTTAGAGACATCACTCTCAATAGCGCTATTCACAGTAACTAAGCTTACCAAATTCTAGTAATTAACGATATCATGGTAGGGATTTAGCATGAATAAAAGCATGTCAGCACAGTTAAATAGTTTTTAGGTACTTGTGTCTAAGCGTAAAATAGTTTGAAAGCAAGCATGTGTCTCACCCTAAAAGTTTAAAATAAGTAATAGAGAAAGTTAAAAAGTGGGGCTATGAAGTTCACCTTAATAGCAAGCAAGCAAATCCAAGCAAGTAGTATGAATGGAGTGTGTAATCGGAGATCTCAACCTAGAGATATAATGTTCGATTAGTTGATGTCTAATAGACATATAGTTTTTTTTATTAAAATAGTAAACTATATTAACAGTGACCGTTTTCGAAAAAAAGTTATATTTATATAAGTGATAATATACTTAGTGTACTTTAGTGTTACTATGTAATTAGGTGTGTAAGTTATAGTAGTATTAGTATCTAGTAAATCAGCTATTATGTATACTTGCTCATTATATGTTACATAGATAATATACACCTATGTGATACATACATATATATATTCTTTATTCTTTATTATTATTTTACATGTATGAATTCATAACTATATGATATATATATATATATATATATATATATATATATATATATATAGTAGATGTATGTGTTACTTATATATAATAGTGTAAGATGGTACATATACATATACTTATCACTTTTACTTTTACTAAGTTTACTAACTTATACTTTACTTTCATAATGAACATTCATACATACATTCACACGTACATATACATACATATATACACATACATATACACGTTATGTATATATTTACATATACACACACACACACATATACATACAGTGTATACATGCACATACGTACGTATGCATGCATGCATGCACGTACACCACGATCATAATTATTTAACTAATCACAAAATCATAAATTTTAACATAATCTTAACCTAATCAATATATAAAATCACAACTTTTTAACATAATAATTAATCATAATTTATAATATTTTAATCTTTTAACCTAGTTATTCCCTTATATAAAATCTTATAATCATAACCTTTATTATCTTTTAATTACATAAAATAATAACTTTTTAACATATCAACTAATAATCTTATTAGCCATAATCTATTCGTATACGTAATCTTTATCTATCTTTACTAACTACTTAATAACTTTCCACATAAAATCATAACTTTATTCCTACATGACTCATTAACTAGTTCTTCTTTTATCAATCATAACTAATTCTTAATACTTTTAGGGTTAGCAATCTTATTAATCAATTTGTAACCCTTATTCATAACCTTTTAACATATCCTTACTACTTCATGAACAATTCGTAATTCACAACTCTTTATTATAACAACTAGTTTATTATCATACATCTTTTATCATTATCATAATCTTATACTTAACAATTACTTGATTAATATCTTTATCATTAATCATTATAATTAACCTTACAACAATCTTAACTCAATCAAAACTTAGCCTTAATGCTTTAACATAATACTTATATATACAACATTAAGGGTAATTAAATTAAGAACAAATTTAACTAGGGTTTAGGCTACCTTAAGGATGATTGGATACAAGGCTTTGGTGATGAGTCTGGTACGTACAAAAAACAGAAAAAAGCATCAGCAACAGCTGATAATCACGACCCAAAAGGACTGTTTTGGGTCCTCTTTGATCACGACAGAAACCAGGAACAAAAACGTAGCAGTTATGCAGCAACAGACGAGCAGAATACACAGCAACAGGAGAAGGAAACAGGATGGTTTTTGCAGCAGGTTTAATGGCTAATTGCAGTCGAAATAAGAGGCTGTTTTGGTGGCTATGTTGTCGACAAAAAACAGATGGAGCAGGTGCTCTAGTTCGACAGAATATGGAGATGGTTTAGGGGTTTTTAACGACTGAAAACTGGAGGGAAAGCAGGAAGTATGTCAACTGGATGCAGATTATGTTTGTGGTGATTAATCCTGGAAAATCACGATGGCTTATATAGTTGTTGGATTTTCCTAATTGCACTCTAATTCTTGGAGATTAAGGAAAGAAATTAGAGGTTAACTAGGATTAGAAGCTTAAGGATCAAGTTAAATTTCCTACAACTGATTGCTTTTGATGCATATGATTTATATAATTTTTTTTTGCTTTTGATGCATATGATTTATATAATTTTTTTTATCTATTATAGTTCCTTATATATATATATATATATATATATATATATATATATATATATATATATATATATATATATATATATATATATATATATATATATATATATATATATTATTTTTTTTATAATAATTATTATTATTATTAATATTAGGGTTATATTATTTAATACATTTTATTTATTCATTAACCACTAAGTTTTATTAATTTTTATTAGTTCCAATTAGTTTGTATTTATTTTTAAAGGTTATAAAATATCACTCTTTAATATTACATATAGTTTTAAAAATAATGAAACACAAATGCATAAACTTTATATTTACAGAATTATTGATCAAAAGATAATATTTAATCAAAGTTTATTAATAAAGTTTACGATCACATACAGTCTTAATAATGGAACAGATATAACAGAACTGAAAGAATTGAGGGTCGTCATAGTACCTCTCCGTTAATTTAAACTTCGTCCCGAAGTTTTAGGTGGACTTCTCAGATGCACCAACAGTTGAGAATAGATGTGGATATTTCCGTTTCATTTGGTCTTCACTTTCCCAGGTATACTCGAGGCCTCTTCGTGAATTCCAACGGATTTTAACAACAGGAATAGAGCTTTGTTTCAAACGTTTATCCTCATGATCCAGAACTTCTCTAGGTTTTTCGATGAAGTGAAATAAATGCGAAGATCATTCAAGGGAATAACGAGTATATTGTCAACAAGACACTTTTTAAGATTCGAGATGTGAAATGCATGAACTTTATTTAACAGGAAGTGTTGACTAAAAATTATCATTTGGTAAACGTTTTGTTAAAGCAATGTCTACACTTAATTACAGTGGGGACCTACTTGAATGAGAGTTGATATTGTATGAAATTTCAGCTAAAAGAGCCTAGGTGATTAGAATATCTAGTCTTATGGACTTCCTCCATGACTAGTTCTTGAAATTTTCTGATTAATGGTGATTTTTATAGGATCGACATGTATTCCTTCACTATTAACTACATGTCCAAGAAATTGTACGATTCGTAGCCAAAGTTCACACTTTGAAAAACTTGGCATACAGTTGTTCCTTCTTTAAGAGCTCTAGAATCAATTGCAGATGTTGCCCATGCTCTTTCTCGCTCTTAGAATAGATTAAGATGTCATCAATGAAAACGATCACGGATTGGTCAAGAATAGGTTTGCATACATGGTTCATAAGATCCATGAATACACAGGAGTATTGGTTAAATCAAAAGGCATGACAAGAAACTCATAGTGTTTATAACGAGTTTGGAAGGTAGTCTTAGAAACATCGGTTTCCTTGACTCTCAATTGATGATAACCTGACCTAAGATCAATCTTCGAATATATACTTGATCCTTGCAGTTGGTCAAACTACATCAATAAGCAGGAATGGATAACAATTCTTGATGGTTAGCTTGCTGAGATCTCGGTAATCAATACACATTCTCAACGTACCCTCTTTCTTTTTGACAAATAGAATGGGTGCTCCTTACGGAGACAAGCTAAGACGAATGAAATCTTTCTCCAAAAGTTCTTGGAGTTGGTTAGATAATTCCTTCCTTTCGGATAGAGCTAAGAGGTATGGTACCTATGCAATAGGTACAGAACCGGGCATGGATAATTGATAAGTAAAAGATATATAATATCTAGTGTTGATATTTTTAGTTGACAATATAGTGATAAGGAGTATGTAATGGCACACAGTGGTCCTAAGGTTGATCAAATCTTATTCCCATCATGATCTATTAGGATTTCTGTATGACTTATCATAATATAATGACGTTGATCAAGTGTCATTATATTATTCTAAATCGTACTTTTATCACTCCATAAGGTTACTACTATGTCATCTAGTCAATATGCATCTTCTTCAATGCGAATAATTCAATGGAAAATGAAAGAAAAGAAATAACATGATTCATTCATTTAAAAGAAAAGTAACCAGAGTATTACAGAAACTTAACGAAATCTTCCAAAATATAAAGTACTAAATGATAACATAAAGAACACTATGAGAAATTTTAAATGACTTTATAGTTGTCAAAAACTCTTTATTGCGCCTCTTCCCCTTCTTCCTCATTATCCTGAGCTTCCTCGGCAGTCATCACAAACGCTCGGCCTTTAGCATTTCCCGTTTTATCCTGGTTCTTTGGACACTGATTGCGGAAATGTCCAACTTCTCCACAACCATAGCAAGTTGGAACAAAAGCGTTTGACTTTGTAGCGGGAGATTTACAATACTTAGCAATATGACCCACCTTTTTGGACTTAGTGCACTCAGTCAAACACTTCCCACAATGATGTCTATCACAATGATTACACTTTGGTCTTGTCCCAGCATAACCACCTCTAGAATTATCGGCAGCTTTCTTGTTTGAACCTTGGCTTGAACCTTGAGATGGTTCAAACTTTCTCTTACCCTCACTAGACTTAGCCTCAGCTTGTTTATTAGCCGCGACCTTTCTCCTCTTAGCCATCATCAAATTTTGAGACATAAGTATTACTGCATCTAAAGTCTCCTTACTAGCAGCAATTACGTTTCCTTGAATCTCATCAGGAAGACCTTCTATGTATCGCTCAATCTTCTTTTGTCCAGTTGGTACCATATCCGGGCACAAAGAAACCAACTCTATAAACCTGTTGGTATAAGCTTCAATGTTAGTACCAATGACCTTCAATTCCCAAAACTCAACCTCTAGCTTTTGAATTTGGTTCCTTGGGCAAAACTTATCCGTCATCATTCTTTTCACAACAGCCCATGGAATAGCATTAGCAGCATCTAGCCCTACAGTTTGGGCATAAGCGTTCCACCAAGTCAAAGCAAGATCACTTAGTGTATGAGTGGCATACTGTAGTGACCCGAACTTTTCCATGTTTATATATATATTAAATGAAATTGTTATTTACATGATTAAGTGTTTCCAACATGTTAAGTAATCAAACTTGTTAAGACTTGATTAATTGAAATAGGTTTCATATAGACAATTGACCACCCAAGTTGACCGGTGATTCACGAATGTTAAAACTTGTAAAAAACTATATGATGACATATATATGGATATATATATAGTTAACATGATATTATGATAAGTAAACATATCATTAAGTATATTAACAATGAACTACATATGTAAAAACAAGACTACTAACTTAATGATGTTGAAACGAGACATATATGTAACGATTATCGTTGTAACGACATTTAATGTATATATATATCATATTAAGAGATATTCATACATCATAATATCATGATAATATAATAATTTAAAATCTCATTTGATATTATAAACATTGGGTTAACAACATTTAACAAGATCGTTAACCTAAAGGTTTCAAAACAACACTTACATGTAACGACTAACGATGACTTAACGACTCAGTTAAAATGTATATACATGTAGTGTTTTAATATGTATTCATACACTTTTTAAAGACTTCAAGACACTTATCAAAATACTTCTACTTAAAAAAATGCTTACAATTACATCCTCGTTCAGTTTCATCAACAATTCTACTCGTATGCACCCGTATTCGTACTCGTACAATACACAGCTTTTAGATGTATGTACTATTGGTATATACACTTCAATGATCAGCTCTTAGCAGCCCATGTGAGTTACCTAACACATGTGGGAACCATCATTTGGCAACTAGCATGAAATATCTCATAAAATTACAAAAATATGAGTAATCATTCATGACTTATTTACATGAAAATAAAATTACATATCCTTTATATCTAATCCATACACCAACGACCAAAAACACCTACAAACACTTTAATTATTTAATTTTCTTCATCTAATTGATCTCTCTCAAGTTCTATCTTCAAGTTCTAAGTGTTCTTCATAAATTCTACAAGTTCTAGTTTCATAAAATCAAGAATTCTTCCAAGTTTGCTAGCTTACTTCCAATCTTGTAGAGTGATCATCCAACCTCAAGAAATATTTCTTATTTACAGTAAGATATATTTCTAATATAAGGTAATACTCATATTCAAACTTTGATTCAATTTCTATAACTATGACAATCTTATTTCGAGTGAAAATCTTACTTGAACTTGTTTTCGTGTCATGATTCTGCTTCAAGAACTTTCAAGCCATCCAAGGATCCTTTGAAGCTAGATCCATTTTTCTCATTTCCAGTAGCTTTATCCAGAAAACTTGAGGAAGTAATGATGTTCATAACATCATTCGATTCATACATATAAAGCTATCTTATTCGAAGGTTTAAACTTGTAATCACTAGAACATAGTTTAGTTAATTATAAACTTGTTCGCAAACAAAAGTTAATCCTTCTAACTTGACTTTTAAAATCAACTAAACACTTGTTCTATATCTATATGATATGCTAACTTAATGATTTAAAACTTGGAAACACGAAAAACACCGTAAAACCGGATTTACGCCGTCGTAGTAACACCGCGGGCTGTTTTGGGTTAGTTAATTAAAAACTATGATAAACTTTGATTTAAAAGTTGTTATTCTGGGAAAATGATTTTTATTATGAACATGAAACTATATCCAAAAATCATGGTTAAACTCAAAGTGGAAGTATGTTTTCTAAAATGGTCATCTAGACTTCGTTCTTTCGACTGAAATTACTACATTTACAAAAACGACTTGTAACTTATTTTTCTGACTATAAACCTATAACTTTTTCAATTTAGATTCTTAAAATAGAGTTCAATATGAAACCATAGCAATTTGATTCACTCAAAACGGATTTAAAATGAAGAAGTTATGGGTAAAACAAGATTGGATAATTTTTCTCATTTTAGCTACGTGAAAATTGGTAACAAATCTATTCCAATCATAACTTAATCAACTTGTATTGTATATTATGTAATCTTGAGATACCATAGACACGTATACAATGTTTCGACCTATCACGTCGACACATCTATATATATTTCGGAACAACCATAGACACTCTATATGTGAATGTTGGAGTTAGCTATACAGGGTTGAGGTTGATTCCAAAATATATATAGTTTGAGTTGTGATCAATACTGAGATATGTATACACTGGGTCGTGGATTGATTCAAGATAATATTTATCGATTTATTTCTGTACATCTAACTGTGGACAACTAGTTGTAGGTTACTAACGAGGACAACTGACTTAATAAACTTAAAACATCAAAATGTATTAAAAGTGTTGTAAATATATTTTGAACATACTTTGATATATATGTATATATTGTTATAGGTTCGTGAATCAACCAGTGGCCAAGTCTTACTTCCCGACGAAGTAAAAATCTGTGAAAGTGAGTTATAGTCCCACTTTTAAAATCTAATATTTTTGGGATGAGAATACATGCAGGTTTTATAAATGATTTACAAAATAGACACAAGTACATGAAACTACATTCTATGGTTGAATTATCAAAATCGAATATGCCCCTTTTTATTAAGTCTGGTAATCTAAGAATTAGGGAACAGACACCCTAATTGACGCGAATCCTAAAGATAAATCTATTGGGCCTAACAAACCCCATCCAAAGTACCAGATGCTTTAGTACTTTGAAATTTATATCATATCCGAAGGGTGTCCCGGAATGATGGGGATATTCTTATATATGCATCTTGTTAATGTCGGTTACCAGGTGTTCACCATATGAATGATTTTTATCTCTATGTATGGGATGTGTATTGAAATATGAAATTTTGTGGTCTATTGTTACGATTTGATATATATAGGTTAAACCTATAACTCACCAACATTTTTGTTGACGTTTAAAGCATGTTTATTCTCAGGTGAATACTAAGAGCTTCCCCTGTTGCATACTAAAATAAGGACAAGATTTGGAGTCCATGTTTGTATGATATTGTGTAAAAACTGCATTCAAGAAACTGATTTCGATGTAACATATTTGTATTGTAAACCATTATGTAATGGTCGTGTGTAAACAGGATATTTTAGATTATCATTATTTGATAATCTACGTAAAGCTTTTTAAACCTTTATTTATGAAATAAAGGTTATGGTTTGTTTTAAAAATGAATGTAGTCTTTGAAAAACGTCTCATATAGAGGTCAAAACCTCGCAATGAAATCAATTAATATGGAACGTTATTAATCAATAAGAACGGGACATTTCAGTTGGTATCCGAGTGTTGGTCTTAGAGAACCAGAAAATTTGCATTAGTGACTTATCGAGTTTGTTAGGATGCATTAGTGAGTCTGGACTTCGGCCGTGTTTTCTTTAAAAATGATTGCTTAACATTTTTGTTGGAAACTATATATTATTAACATGTATATATTATGTGATATATTAATCTCTTAACATGTTTGATATTGTGTGATAGATGTCTACCTCTAGCACAAATCCCATTGACTCACCTAATAATAACGAAGAGTCGAATATATATTGGACTGATTCACAAGTTCCCGCAGAGGAACCGGAAGAAGAATCAGAACCGGAAGATGAGGAACCGGAGGAGGAAATAGAACCGGTGGGGGAAATAATAAAACGGTTAAGTAAAAGAAAATCCTCAACCAACCGACCAAGGTTAATTATGGTCAATGGTGTTTCCGCCAAGGAAGCAAAATATTGGGAGGATTACCAATTCTCTGATGAATCGGATTCCGACGAGAATTCCGATGATGTTATAGAAATTACCCCAACTGAATTTAAAAAGGCAAAAGAAAATAATAAGGGAAAGGGCATAAAAATAGAGAAATCTAATTCCAACCCCGATGAACTTTATATGT
Source organism: Rutidosis leptorrhynchoides (assembly GCF_046630445.1). Classification (NCBI taxonomy): domain Eukaryota; kingdom Viridiplantae; phylum Streptophyta; class Magnoliopsida; order Asterales; family Asteraceae; genus Rutidosis; species Rutidosis leptorrhynchoides. The sequence continues at coordinate 110,850,001 of NC_092340.1, forward strand.
ATCGTCAACCCCCGAAGTCCTTAAGTTGTAATAATGACCCGAGAACCTCTAAACCACCAGGTTTTTCTAAACCGTTGTGGAAAATGACAGCTAGTATTAGGGGAACATCATATATCCCTAGAAACTTGGCAAAACGAACCAAAACCGAAGAAGAAGAAACGAGCGAGTCGGAATAAGATAGTTGTATTCGTGTGGTGTAATATATGTAATATAGTGTGCTTATGCTTTATGATATATGTAAAAATTGCTTGTATTAATAGGTATTTTTTTTATGAATCTTACTCTTGTCTATTTTACAGTATAAAAACACAAAATGGATAGACAACCCAATATTTTAAGAGACCTACCCGGAGACATGATTGATGAAATCTTGTCTAGAGTCGGTCAGAATTCCTCGGCACAACTATTTAAGGCGAGATCAGTTTGTAAGAAATTCGAAGAACGTTCCAAGAATGCCTTGGTTTATAAGAGACTTTCGTTTGAAAGATGGGGGATATCACATTGGGAAACCCATAAGTTACGATGTGTTTACTTTGACGTATATATTACGGGGAACCCAAATGCTATTTTACGCAACGGGTTAAGAAATTATTTTGACTCAATGTATCTGAATATAGGACTTCATGATTTAGAAAAAGCGGCTAACATGCAACATAAAGAAGCATGCGATGCTTACGGGTTAGTAATGTTCGCTTCTCACCAAAGTGAGAAAAAGAACATCGGGCTACAACTATTAAATAAAACGTTCCCACAAGCGACAGAGTCGGTAATTGAGGTAAGAAATGAGGTTTTTAGGTTATTACGAGACTGTTGGTCATTACGTAACCCTCGTCCCTTTGACGACATTACAACACGCTGTCTTATCAACGACCATAACGGTTATGTTCCACAAGACCAAGGATGGGAAGTAGTCCTAGTAAAACCAGAATGCATGACTTGTTTCTGGACGTATGAATTACGTATCTTTATTGCCTTAGCTGAACGACTTGTGTACTAGCTGGAATTATCTTCACAACTATCTTGTATCAAAGTTATTGTGTGATATATTTCATGCTTTATGTAAAATAAGCGGTATTGTAAGTTTGTAAAATATTGTATAAAAGTTTGAACGCGAAATATTATTATAATCAGTTTTTCATATAGAATTGTAGTAGTTGAATTGTATATTAGCTACTAAGTATGAACTTAACGGGTAGGTACTACCTGAATTTAAACTTATAAAACGCTAATATGAAGAAAAAGCTTTTATAAATGAGTTCATATTATGCTACGAAATACTATTAACTACTCTTAATATTCTGTATGATTAACTATTAACTTGTTCCATTTGACTATTTTGAAGGAAATGGCACCGACTACTCGACACACTGTGAATATGAATGAAGAGGAATTTCGTACTTTTCTAGCTTCAAACATAGCCGCAGTACAGGCTGCGCTACATACCAACAATAACCTTGGATCTAGCAGTACAAGAAATCGTGTAGGATGCACCTAAAAAGAATTCACTGCCTGCAAACCTTTGGAATTTGATGGAACCGAAGGACCGATCGGATTGAAACGGTGGACCGAGAAGGTCGAATCGGTGTTTGCCATAAGTAAGTGTACTGAAGAGGAAAAAGTGAAGTACGCTACGCATACCTTCACAGGTTCTGCGTTAACATGGTGGAATACCTATCTAGAGCAAGTGGGACAAGATGATGCTTACGCACTACCGTGGTCAGCATTTAAGCACTTGATGAACGAGAAGTACCGTCCTAGAACCGAGGTCAATAAGCTCAAGACAGAACTTAGAGGGTTACGAACCCAAGGATTTGATATTACCACGTACGAAAGATGATTCACAGAATTGTGCCTATTGTGTCCGGGAGCGTTCGAAGATGAGGAAGAGAAGATCGACGCGTTTGTGAAAGGATTACCGGAAAGAATCCAAGAAGATATAAGTTCACACGAGCCCGCCTCCATACAACAGGCATGTAGAATGGCTCACAAACTAGTGAACCAGATTGAGGAAAGAATTAAAGAACAGACGGCTGAAGAGGCCAATGTGAAGCAAGTCAAAAGAAAGTGGGAGGAAAAAGGTGATAAGAATCACCAATACAACAACAACAGCAATTACAACAATAATCGCAACAATTATCCCAACAATCGCAACATCAATCGCAACTACAACAAATGGCCCAACAACAACAACAACAACAACAACAACAGCAACTACAACAATCATCCCAACAACAATAACAACCGCAATAACAAAAACAATCAGAAGCAGCTATGCCAAAGGTGTGAAAAGTATCACTCGGGGTTCTGCACCAAATTTTGCAACAAGTGTAAAAGAAATGGTCATAGTGCGGTGAAGTGTGAGGTCTACGGATCAGGGGTTAACAGAACGAAAGGAACAAATGGTGTCGGAACGAGTAATGGCGAAGCAAGTAGTGTCGGAGCAAGTTATGCCAATGTAGTTTGTTATAAATGTGGAAAACCGGGCCACATTATTAGAAATTTCCCGAACCAGGAGAACACGAATGGACAAGGCCGCGGAAGAGTTTTCAATATTAATGCGGCAGAGGCACAGGAAGACCCGGAGCTTATTACAGGTACATTTCTTATTGACAATAAATCTGCTTACGTTTTATTTGATTCGGGTGCGGATAGAAGCTATATGAGTAGAGATTTTTGTGCTAAATTAAGTTGTCCATTGACGCCGTTAGATAGTAAATTTTTACTCGAATTAGCAAACGGTAAATTAATTTCAGCAGATAATATATGTCGGAATCGAGAAATAAAACTGGTTAGCGAAACATTTAAGATTGACTTGATACCAGTAGAGTTAGGGAGTTTTGATGTGATAATCGGTATGGACTGGTTGAAAGAAGTGAAAGCAGAGATCGTTTGTTACAAAAATGCAATTCGCATTATACGAGAAAAAGGAAAACCCTTAATGGTGTACGGAGAAAAGGGCAACACGAAGCTACATCTTATTAATAATTTGAAGGCACAAAAACTAATAAGAAAAGGTTGCTATGCTGTTCTAGCACACGTCGAGAAAGTACAAACTGAAGAAAAGAGCATCAATGATGTTCCCGTCGAAAAAGAATTTCCCGATGTATTTTCGAAAGAATTACCGGGATTACCTCCACATCGATCTGTTGAATTTCAAATAGATCTTGTACCAGGATCTGCACCAATAGCTCGTGCTCCTTATAGAATCGCACCCAGCGAGATGAAAGAACTGCAAAGCCAACTGCAAGAACTATTAGAACGTGGTTTCATTCAACCAAGCACATCACCATAGGGAGCTCCTGTTTTGTTTGTCAAGAAGAAAGATGGTACATTCAGGTTGTGTATCGACTATCGAGAGTTGAACAAACTTACCATCAAGAACCGCTACCCACTACCGAGAATCGACGACTTATTTGATCAACTACAAGGCTTCTGTTTATTCAAAGATTGACTTACGTTCCGGGTATCATCAAATGCGGGTGAAAGAAGATGATATTCCAAAGACTGCTTTCAGAACACGTTACGGTCATTACGAGTTTATGGTCATGCCGTTTGGTTTAACTAATGCACCAGCTGTGTTCATGGACCTTATAAACCGAGTGTGTGGACCATACCTTGACAAGTTTGTCATTGTTTTCATTGATGACATACTTATTTACTCAAAGAATGACCAAGAACATGGTGAACATTTGAGAAAGGTGTTAGAAGTATTAAGGAAGGAAGAATTGTACGCTAAGTTTTCAAAGTGTGCATTTTGGTTGGAAGAAGTTCAATTCCTCGGTCACATAGTGAACAAAGAAGGTATTCAGGTAGATCCAGCAAAGATTGAAACCGTTGAAAAGTGGGAAACCCCGAAAACTCCGAAACACATACGCCAGCTTTTAGGACTAGCTGGTTACTACAGAAGGTTCATCCAAGACTTTTCCAGAATAGTAAAACCCTTGACTGCATTAACACATAAAGGGAATAAATTTGAATGGAAGGATGAACAAGAGAAAGCGTTTCAGTTATTGAAGAAAAAGTTAACTACGGCACCTATATTGTCATTACCTGAAGGGAATGATGATTTTGTGATATATTGTGACGCCTCAAAGGAAGGTCTCGGTTGTGTATTAATGCAATGGACGAAGGTGATTGCTTATGCGTCTAGACAATTGAAGATTCACGAGCAAAATTATACGACGCATGATTTGGAATTAGGCGCGGTTGTTTTTGCATTAAAGACTTGGAGGCACTACTTATATGGGGTCAAAAGTATTATATATACCGGCCACAAAAGTCTTCAACACATATTTAATCAGAAACAACTGAATATGAGGCAGCGTAGGTGGTTTGAATTGTTGAATGATTATGACTTTGAGATTCGTTACCACCTGGGGAAGGAAAATGTGGTAGCCGACGCCTTGAGCAGAAAGGACAGAGAACCCATTCGAGTAAAATCTATGAATATAATGATTCACAATAACCTTACTACTCAAATAAAGGAGACTCAACAAGGAGTTTTAAAAGAGGAAAATTTAAAGGATGAAATACCCAAAGGATCGGAGAAGTATCTTAATATTCGGGAAGACAGAACCCGGTATAGGGCTGAAAGGATTTGGGTACCAAAATTTGGAGATATGAGAGAAATGGTACTTAGAGAAGCTCATAAAACCAGATACTCAATACATCCTGGAACTGGGAAGATGTACAAGGATCTCAAGAAACATTTTTGGTGGCCGGGTATGAAATCCGATGTTGCTAAATATGTAGGAGAATGTTTGACGTGTTCTAAGGTCAAAGCTGAGCATCAGAAACCATCAGGTCTACTTCAACAACCCGAAATCCCGGAATGGAAATGGGAAAACATTACCATGGATTTCATCACTAAATTGCCAAGGACTACAAGTGGTTTTGATACTATTTGGGTAATAGTTGATCGTCTCACCAAATCAGCACACTTCCTGCCAATAAGAGAAGATGACAAGATGGAGAAGTTTGCACGACTGTATTTGAAGGAAGTCGTCTCCAGGCATGGAATACCAATCTCTATTATCTCTGATAGGGATGGCAGATTTATTTCAAGATTCTGGCAGACATTACAGCAAGCATTAGGAACTCGTCTAGACATGAGTACTGTCTATCATCCACAAACTGATGGGCAGAGTGAAAGGACAATACAAACGCTTGAAGACATGCTACGAGCATGTGTTATTGATTTCGGAAACAGTTGGGATCGACATCTACCGTTAGCAGAATTTTCCTACAACAACAGCTACCATTCAAGCATTGAGATTGCGCCGTTTGAAGCACTTTATGGTAGAAAGTGCAGGTCTCCGATTTATTGGAGTGAAGTGGGGGATAGACAGATTACGGGTCCGGAGATAATACAAGAAACTACCGAGAAGATCATCCAAATTCAACAACGGTTGAAAACCGCCCAAAGTCGACAAAAGAGCTACGCCGACATTAAAAGAAAAGATATAGAATTTGAAATTGGAGAGATGGTCATGCTTAAAGTTGCACCTTGGAAAGGCGTTGTTCGATTTGGCAAATGAGGGAAATTAAATCCAAGGTATATTGGACCATTCAAGATTATTGAAAGTGTCGGACCAGTAGCTTACCGACTTGAGTTGCCTCAACAACTCGCGGCTGTACATAACACTTTCCATGTCTCGAATTTGAAAAAATTTTTTGCTAAAGAAGATCTCACTATTCCGTTAGATGAAATCCAAATCAACAAAAAACTTCAATTCATCGAAGAACCCGTCGAAATAATGGATCGTGAGGTTAAAAGACTTAAGCAAAACAAGATACCAATTGTTAAGGTTCGATGGAATGCTCGTAGAGGACCCGAGTTCACCTGGGAACGAGAAGATCAGATGAAGAAGAAATATCCGCATTTATTTCCAGAAGATACGTCAACACCTTCAACTGCTTAAAATTTCGGGACAAAATTTATTTAACGGGTAGGTACTATAGTGACCCGAACTTTTCCATGTTTATATATATATATATTAAATGAAATTGTTATTTCCATGATTAAGTGTTTCCAACATGTTAAGCAATCAAACTTGTTAAGACTTGATTAATTGAAATAGGTTTCATATAGACAATTGACCACCCAAGTTGACCGGTGATTCACGAACGTTAAAACTTGTAAAAAACTATATGATGACATATATATGGATATATATATATATATAGTTAACATGATATTATGATAAGTAAACATATCATTAAGTATATTAACAATGAACTACATATGTAAAAACAAGACTACTAACTTAATGATGTTGAAACGAGACATATATGTAACGATTATCGTTGTAACGACATTTAATGTATATATATCATATTAAGAGATATTCATACATCATAATATCATGATAATATAATAATTTAAAATCTCATTTTATATTATAAACATTGGGTTAATAACATTTAACAAGATCGTTAACCTAAAGGTTTCAAAACAACACTTACATGTAACGACTAACGATGACTTAACGACTCAGTTAAAATGTATATACATGTAGTGTTTTAATATGTATTCATACACTTTTGAAAGACTTCAAGACACTTATCAAAATACTTCTACTTAACAAAAATGCTTACAATTACATCCTCGTTCAGTTTCATCAACAATTCTACTCGTATGCACCCGTATTCGTACTCGTACAATACACAGCTTTTAGATGTATGTACTATTGGTATATACACTCCAATGATTAGCTCTTAGCAGCCCATGTGAGTCACCTAACACATGTGGGAACCATCATTTGGCAACTAGCATGAAATATCTCATAAAATTACAAAAATATGAGTAATCATTCATGACTTATTTACATGAAAATAAAATTACATATCCTTTATATCTAATCCGTACACCAACGACCAAAAACACCTACAAACACTTTCATTCTTCAATTTTCTTCATCTAATTGATCTCTCTCAAGTTCTATCTTCAAGTTCTAAGTGTTCTTCATAAATTCTACAAGTTCTAGTTTCATAAAATCAAGAATTCTTCCAAGTTTGCTAGCTTACTTCCAATCTTGTAGAGTGATCATCCAACCTCAAGGAATATTTCTTATTTACAGTAAGATATATTTCTAATATAAGGTAATACTCATATTCAAACTTTGATTCAATTTCTATAACTATGACAATCTTATTTCGAGTGAAAATCTTACTTGAACTTGTTTCCGTGTCATGATTCTGCTTCAAGAACTTTCAAGCCATCCAAGGATCCTTTGAAGCTAGATCTATTTTTCTCATTTCCAGTAGCTTTATCCAGAAAACTTGAGGTAGTAATGATGTTCATAACATCATTCGATTCATACATATAAAGCTATCTTATTCGAAGGTTTAAACTTGTAATCACTAGAACATAGTTTAGTTAATTCTAAACTTGTTCGCAAGCAAAAGTTAATCCTTCTAACTTGACTTTTAAAATCAACTAAACACATGTTATATATCTATATGATATGCTAACTTAATGATTTAAAACTTGAAAACACGAAAAACACCGTAAAACCGGATTTACGCCGTCGTAGTAACACCGCGGGCTGTTTTGGGCTATTAATTAAAAACTATGATAAACTTTGATTTAAAAGTTGTTATTCTGGGAAAATGATTTTTATTTTGAACATGAAACTATATCCAAAAATCATGGTTAAACTCAAAGTGGAAGTATATTTTCTAAAATGGTCATCTAGACGTCGTTCTTTCGACTGAAATGACAACCTTTACAAAAATGACTTGTAACTTATTTTTCCGACTATAAACCTATAACTTTTTCTATTTAGATTCATAAAATAGAGTTCAATATGAAACCATAGCAATTTGATTCACTAAAAACGGATTTAAAATGAAGAAGTTATGGATAAAACAAGATTGGATAATTTTTCTCATTTTAGCTACGTGAAAATTGGTAACAAATCTATTCCAACCATAACTTAATCAACTTGTATTGTATATTATGTAATCTTGAGATACCATAGACACGTATACAATGTTTCAACCTATCATGTCGACACATCTATATATATTTCGGAACAACCATAGACACTCTATATGTGAATGTTGGAGTTAGCTATACAGGGTTGAGGTTGATTCCAAAATATATATAGTTTGAGTTGTGATCAATACTGAGATATGTATACACTGGGTCGTGGATTGATTCAAGATAATATTTATCGATTTATTTCTGTACATCTAACTGTGGACAACTAGTTGTAGGTTACTAACGAGGACAGCTGACTTAATAAACTTAAAACATCAAAATGTATTAAAAGTGTTGTAAATATATTTTGAACATACTTTCATATATATGTATATATTGTTATAGGTTCGTGAATCAACCAGTGGCCAAGTCTTACTTCCCGACGAAGTAAAAAATCTGTGAAAGTGAGTTATAGTCCCACTTTTAAAATCTAATATTTTTGGGATGAGAATACATGCAGGTTTTATAAATGATTTACAAAATAGACACAAGTACATGAAAATACATTCTATTGTTGAATTATCAAAATCGAATATGCCCCTTTTTATTAAGTCTGGTAATCTAAGAATTAGGGAACAGACACTCTAATTGACGCGAATCCTAAAGATATATCTATTGGGCCTAACAAACCCCATCCAAAGTACCGGATGCTTTAGTACTTCGAAATTTATATCATATCCGATGGGTGTCCTGGAATGATGGGGATATTCTTATATATGCATCTTGTTAATGTCGGTTACCAGGTGTTCACCATATGAATGATTTTTATCTCTATGTATGGGATGTGTATTGAAATATGAAATCTTGTGGTCTATTGTTACGATTTGATATATATAGGTTAAACATATAACTCACCAACATTTTTGTTGACGTTTAAAGCATGTTTATTCTCAAGTGAATACTAAGAGCTTCCGCTGTTGCATACTAAAATAAGGACAAGATTTGGAGTCCATGTTTGTATGATATTGTGTAAAAACTGCATTCAAGAAACTGATTTCGATGTAACATATTTGTATTGTAAACCTTTATGTAATGGTCGTGTGTAAACAGGATATTTTAGATTATCATTATTTGATAATCTACGTAAAGCTTTTTGAACCTTTATTTATGAAATAAAGGTTATGGTTTGTTTTAAAAATGAATGCAGTCTTTGAAAAACGTCTCATAGAGAGGTCAAAACCTCGCAACGAAATCAATTAATATGGAACGTTATTAATCAATAAGAATGGGACATTTCACATACTTCACTCGGTCGACCTCCGCGCAGTTACAGATGCGAAAAATTGATTCAAGTTTTTCGAACCAACGAGTCAATTCGACTGCTTCCTCATTCCCATTGAAGGATGGAGGCTTACAGTTCATAAACTCCTTGTAGGTGCATGATGTAGGTGGGTTTCCTTGGTTGTTTCCTTGAATATTGTTGCCTTGGGCGGCAGCAAGTAGTTGTTGAAATTGTGCGGGAGTCAAAGTAACATTGGGAAGAGCGTTAGCGCCACGAGTTGCCATTGATTCTTCAATACACAAAGACAATATTAGTTGAAGAGTTATGGTGCACTAAGTAGCAACACCAATGGATAAGAAAAGGTAATATGGGTTAGTTAGTGATAATGATGGTGAAACAAGTGAGTAATTGGGTGTGCGGATAGATCCTTTAGTGTCGGATCCTTCGGTGTCCAAAACGGTGATTGGGTGATGACTAGACATCCTAGGGAAGGAGTACTAACTAGATTCTAAGGCACGGTATGATGGTAGGGATATAAGGGGGCATAGTAAGGCAATCATAGATATGAGGATTACACTTCAAACTAAGGCAGGAAAGGTTATAGTCTTATAGATTGCTAAAGCACTTAACCAACACATAAGGCACACTTAAAATACAATCCTGGTTCTCTATAACAACCTGGCTATGATACCACTCTGTCATACCCCCAAATAGGGCCGTGGATGTAGTGACCCGAACTTTTCCATGTTTATATATATTAATTGAGATTGATATTTACATGATTAAATGTTTCCAACATGTTAAGCAATCAAACTTGTTAAGACTTGATTAATTGAAATATGTTTCATATAGACAATTGACCACCCAAGTTGACCGATGATTCACGAACGTTAAAACTTGTAAAAAATATATGATGACATATATATGGATATATATATATAGTTAACATGATACTATGATAAGTAAACATATCAGTAAGTATATTAACAATGAACTACATATGTAAAAACAAGACTACTAACTTAATGATTTTTAAACGAGACATATATGTAACGATTATCGTTGTAAAGACATTTAATGTATATATATCATATTAAGAGATATTCATACATGATAATATCATGATAATATAATAATTTAAAATCTCATTTGATATTATAAACATTGGGTTAACAACATTTAACAAGATCGTTAACCTAAAGGTTTCAAAACAACACTTACATGTAACGACTAACGATGACTTAACGACTCAGTTAAAATGTATATACATGTAGTGTTTTAATATGTATTTATATACTTTTGAAAGACTTCAATACACTTATCAAAATACTTCTACTTAACAAAAATGCTTACAATTACATCCTCGTTTATTTTCATCAACAATTCTACTCGTATGCACCCGTATTCGTACTCGTACAATACACAGCTTTTAGATGTATGTACTATTGGTATATACACTCCAATGATCAGCTCTTAGCAGCCCATGTGAGTCACCTAACACATGTGGGAACCATCATTTAGCAACTAGCATGAAATATCTCATAAAATTACAAAAATATGAGTAATCATTCATGACTTATTTACATGAAAACAAAATTACATATCCTTTATATCTAATCCATACACCAACGACCAAAAACACCTACAAACACTTTCATTCTTCAATTTTCTTCATCTAATTGATCTCTCTCAAGTTCTATCTTCAAGTTCTAAGTGTTCTTCATATATTCTACAAGTTCTAGTTACATAAAATCAAGAATACTTTCAAGTTTGCTAGCTCACTTCCAATCTTGTAAGGTGATCATCCAACCTCAAGAAATCTTTGTTTCTTACAGTAGGTTATCATTCTAATACAAGGTAATAATCATATTCAAACTTTGGTTCAATTTCTATAAGTATAACAATCTTATTTCAAGTGATGATCTTACTTGAACTTGTTTTCGTGTCATGATTCTGCTTCAAGAACTTCGAGCCATCCAAGGATCTGTTGAAGCTAGATCCATTTTTCTCTTTTACAGTAGGTTTATCCAAGGAACTTAAGGTAGTAATGATGTTCATAACATCATTCAATTCAAACATATAAAGGTATCTTATTCGAAGGTTTAAACTTGTAATCACTAGAACATAGTTTAGTTAATTCTAAACTTGTTCGCAAACAAAGTTAATCCTTCTAACTTGACTTTTAAAATCAACTAAACATATGTTCTATATCTATATGATATGCTAACTTAATGATTTAAAACCTGGAAACACGAAAAACACCGTAAAACCGGATTTACGCCGTCGTAGTAACACCGCGGGCTGTTTTGGGTTAGTTAATTAAAAACTATGATAAACTTTGATTTAAAAGTTGTTATTCTGAGAAAATAATTTTTATTATGAACATGAAACTATATCCAAAAATTATAGTTAAACTCATAGTGGAAGTATGTTTTCTAAAATGGTCATCTAGACGTCGTTCTTTCGACTGAAATGACTTCCTTTACAAAAATGACTTGTAACTTATTTTTCTGACTATAAACCTATACTTTTTCTGTTTAGATTCATAAAATATAGTTCAATATGAAACCATAGCAATTTGATTCACTCAAAACGGATTTAAAATGAAGAAGTTATGGGTAAAACAAGATTGGATAATTTTTCTCATTTTAGCTACGTGAAAATTGGTAACAAATCTATTTCAACCATAACTTAATCAACTTGTATTGTATATTATGTAATCTTGAGATACCATAGACACGTATACAATGTTTCGACCTATCATGTCGACACATCTATATATATTTCGGAACAACCATAGACACTCTATATGTGAATGTTGGAGTTAGCTATACAGGGTTGAGGTTGATTCCAAAATATATATAGTTTGAGTTGTGATCAATACTGAGATACGTATACACTGGGTCGTGGATTGATTCAAGATAATATTTATCGATTTATATCTGTACATCTAACTGTGGACAACTAGTTGTAGGTTACTAACGAGGACAGCTGACTTAATAAACTTAAAACATCAAAATATATTAAAAGTGTTGTAAATATATTTTGAACATACTTTGATATATATGTATATATTGTTATAGGTTCGTGAATCAACCAGTGGTCAAGTCTTACTTCCCGACGAAGTAAAAATCTGTGAAAGTGAGTTATAGTCCCACTTTTAAAATCTAATATTTTTTGGGATGAGAATACATGCAGGTTTTATAAATGATTTACAAAATAGACACAAGTACGTGAAACTACATTCTATGGTTGAATTATCGAAATCGAATATGCCCCTTTTTATTAAGTCTGGTAATCTAAGAATTAGGGAACAGACACCCTAATTGACGCGAATCCTAAAGATAGATCTATTGGGCCTAACAAACCCCATCCAAAGTACCGGATGCTTTAGTACTTCGAAATTTATATCATATCCGAAGGGTGTCCTGGAATGATGGGGATATTCTTATATATGCATCTTGTTAATGTCGGTTACCAGGTGTTCACCATATGAATGATTTTTATCTCTATGTATGGGATGTGTATTGAAATATGAAATCTTGTGGTCTATTATTATGATTTGATATATATAGGTTAAACCTATAACTCACCAACATTTTTGTTGACGTTTTAAGCATGTTTATTCTCAGGTGATTATTAAGAGATTCCGCTGTCGCATACTTAAATAAGGACGAGATTTGGAGTCCATGCTTGTATGATATTGTGTAAAAACTGCATTCAAGAAACTTATTTTGTTGTAACATATTTGTATTGTAAACCATTATGTAATGGTCGTGTGTAAACAGGATATTTTAGATTATCATTATTTGATAATCTACGTAAAGCTTTTTTAACCTTTATTGATAAAATAAAGGTTATGGTTTGTTTTAAAAATGAATGCAGTCTTTGAAAAACGTCTCATATAGAGGTCAAAACCTCGCAACGAAATCAATTAATATGGAACGTTTTTAATCAATAAGAACGGGACATTTCAGTAGAAATATGACTTCACAATATCACAACACAAGTATGTATAAACAAGAATGACTCTATATGAGACGTTTTAATTGATAACCAATGTATTAAAGCAGCGGAAAGTATTATGTCATTACAATTGAATTTAAATATTTTAATGCAATAATATGAATGTATAAATGCGGACTCTAAAGGCAGCAAAGTCCAAAAAGCAAATAATCTTTAGCAATCTTCACCTGAGACAAAACATGCTTAAAGTGTCAACCAAAATGGTTGAGTGAACAACATAGGTTTAATATATATAGTTTTAGACCACAAGATTTAGTTATCAAAAGTAAATGCTAAAGTTATGATATCGAGACATAAACAAAGTTACCCCTGGACACCTTGAACTATCGGTGTCGTAATCATTATTATGTAACCAAAGACCAACGGTCAAATGGTTAGAGACGTCACTCTCAATAGCGCTATTCACAATAACTAAGCTTACCAAATTCTAGTAATTAACGATATCATGGTAGGGATTTAGCATGAATCAAAGCATGTCAGCACAGTTAAACAGTTTTCAGGTACTTGTGTCTAAGCGTAAAACAGTTTAAAAGCAAGCATGTGTCTCACCCCAAAAGTTTAAAATAAGTAATAGATAAAGTTAAAAAGTGGGGCTATGAAGTTCACCTTAATAGCAAGCAAGCAAATCCACGCAAGTAGTATGAATGGAGTGTATAATCGGAGATCTCAACCTAGAGATATAATGTTCGATTAGTTGATGTCTAATAGACATATAGTTTGTTTATTGATATAGTAAACTATATTAACAGTGACCGTTTTTGAAAAAAAGTTATATTTATATAAGTGATAATATACTTAGTGTACTTTAGTGTTACTATGTAATTAGGTGTGTAAGTTATAGTAGTATTAGTATCTAGTAAATCAGCTATTATGTATACTTGCTCATTATATGTTACATAGATAATATACACCTATGTGATACATACATATATATATTCTTTATTCTTTATTATTATTTTACATTTATGTATTCATAACTATATGATATATATATAGTAGATGTATGTGTTACTTATATATAATAGTGTAAGATGGTACATATACATATACTTATCACTTTTACTTTTACTAAGTTTACTAACTTATACTTTACTTTCATAATGAACATTCATACATACATTCACACGTACATATACATACATATATACACATACATATACACGTTATGTATATATTTACATATATACACACACACATATACATACAGTGTATACATGCACATACGTACGTATGCATTCATCCATGCACGTACACCACGATCATAATTACTTAACTAATCACAAAATCAAAACTTTTAACATAATCTTAACCTAATCAATACATAAAATCACAACTTTTTAACATAATAATTAATCATAATTTATAATCTTTTAATCTTTTAACCTAGTTATTCCCTTATATAAAATCTTATAATCATAACCTTTATTATCTTTTAATTACATAAAATAATAACTTTTTAACATATCAACTAATAATCTTATTAGCCATAATCTATTCGTATACGTAATCTTTATCTATCTTTACTAACTAGTTAATAACTTTCCACATAAAATCATAACTTTATTCCTACATGACTCATTAACTAGTTCCTCTTTTATCAATCATAACTAATTCTTAATACTTTTAGGGTTAGCAATCTTATTAATCAATTTGTAACCCTTATTCATAACCTTTTAACATATCCTTACTACTTCATGAACAATTCGTAATTCACAACTCTTTATTATAACAACTAGTTTATTATCATACATCTTTTATCATTATCATAATCTTATACTTAACAATTACTTGATTAATATCTTTATCATTAATCATTATAATTAACCTTACAACAATCTTAACTCAATCAAAACTTAGCCTTAATGCTTTTACATAATACTTATATATACAACATTAAGGGTAATTAAATTAAGAACAAATTTAACTAGGGTTTAGGCTACCTTAAGGATGATTGGAGACAAGGCTTTGGTGATGAGTCTGGTACGTACAGAAAACAGAAAACAGAAAACAAGCATCAGCAACAGCAGATAATCACGACCCAAAAGGACTGTTTTGGGTCCTCTTTGATCACGACAGAAACCAGGAACAAAAACGTAGCAGTTACGCAGCAACAGACGAGCAGAATACACAGCAACAGGAGCAGGAAACAGGAGGGTTTTTGCAGCAGGTTTAATGGCTAATTGCAGTCGAAATAGGAGGCTGTTTTGGTGGCTATGTTGTCGATAGAAAACAGATGGAGCAGGTGCTCTAGTTCGACAGAATATGGAGATGGTTTATGAAAGAACCCGTTCATATACATTATAAACGATTCGCAATAGTTGATTACATTGCGAGGTATTTGACCTCTATATGATACATTTTACAAACATTGTATTCGTTTTTAAAAGACAATCTTTCTTTACATCAAAAATTGACAGGCATGCATACCATTTCATAATATCCACTATCCAACTATAAATTGATTTAATAATAATCTTTGATGAACTCAATGACTCGAATGCAACGTTCTTCGAAATATGCTATGAAAGACTCCAAGTAATATCTTTAAAATGAGCAAATGCACAGCAGAAGATTTCTTTAACACCTGAGAATAAACATGCTTTAAAGTGTCAACCAAAAGGTTGGTGAGTTCATTAGTTTATCATAATCATTTATTTCCATCATTTTAATAGACCACAAGAATTTCATTTCCAGTTCTCAAAAATATACGTCTCATGCATAAAGACAAAAAAATAATCATTCATATGGTGAACACCTGGTAATCGACATTAACTAGATACATATAAGAATATCCCCTATGATTCCGGGATCCTCCTTCGGACATGATATAATTTTGAAGTACTAAAGCATCCGGTACTTTGGATGGGGTTTGTTAGGCCCAATAGATCTATCTTTAGGATTCGCGTCAATTAGGGTGTCTGTTCCCTAATTCTTAGATTACCAGACTTTAATAAAAAGGGGCATATTCGATTTTGATAATTCAACCATAGAATGTAGTTTCAATTACTTGTGTCTATTTCGTCAAACATTTATAAAAGCGCATGTATTCTCAGTCCCAAAAATATAAAGGGTAAAAAGGCAAATGAAACTCACCATTTCGTATTTCGTAGTAAAAATACATATAACGTCATTGAACAAGTGCAAGGTTGGCTTCGGATTCACGAACCTAAATTAATTATATATATTTATGTGTTAGTCAATATTTGTCTAACAAATTTGGTCAAGTCATAGTGTACCACAATCCTAATGCTCGAGACTAATATGCAAAAGTCAACAAAAGTAAATTTGACTAAAAATAATTTCCAAAAATCTATACATGATTAATAAATAGTTTAAATATCGTCGTTTTATATTTTTAAATATTTTTAAAATATTTATTAGAGTAAATAATATAATTTATTTATTAATAAATAAAATTTTATATTATATTTATATAATAAAATATACTTTTATATATATTAAGTAATAAAATTTATAGGGTTCATTTAATATTATAAAGATAATATGATAGGTATTATTAAAGTAAGTTATTACACGTAGTAAAATATGTTTGTATCAAATATTTATTTGATAAAATAATATCTATAATGATAGTAAGTAAAAGTTGTATTATTTTGTAATAATAATTATTATTATAAAAATATCAATATTTATAATTACTAAGATGACATTATGATAAACGATAATTCTAATTATGATAACTTTAATATTTACGATAATTTTTAATATTATCTTTAAAATAATAATTCTATTTAAAATAATAATAATAATGATATTTTAGAGTAACAATGACATTTCTATTAAAATGATAATTTTTGTTAAAATGATAGTTTTAATACTAACGATAATTTTAATAATAATAGTAATGATAAAAATAATAAGAACGATAATTTTATCTAAATCAATATCTTATAATATTTTAATTTCATCATGATACTCTTACCCATTATTTCCTAATCGTTTTGTTTAATTGCTTTTAATCGTCTTTTATACCGTGTTCGTAATAATGATAATAATAGTAATCAAAATAATTAGGTGTTACAAATATTTGTTTTAATTACACTAATATTAATAATGATAGTTACTATAACATTATTAACGATAATACTAATAATTATCTTAATGATAATATAGTAATAATAATATTAACAATAACAATAACCATTTTTAAATAATGATATATATATTAATAATGATAATAATAATAATAATACCAATAATAATAATAATAATTGGATAATATAATAATACTAATTATAACTTTAACGATAATAACGATAGTAATAATAAAAAAAATAACAATTTTTTTTAATGATAAATCCTTTTATTGATAAAGATAATAATAATAATAATAAGATAAAACTAGAACGACGATAATAACGACCATAATAATAATCATTTTTAATAATAATACAAAAATTCGATGGACTATAACTTCAAATCCGTTCATCGAAATCATTCGATATCTAAATGAAAAGTTCTTAATTTTTTGCTAGCTTTCCAACGACATGCATATCTTATACCTTATCTCAGTCGCATATATAACTAATTCAGGATTCAACATAACCTAACTAAAGGCAATATCAAAAGTACAAATATGCATAATCCTATATACTCGAGCACTAGTCAAGGATACACTATTAGTATGTAAAAGTTAAATTATGAGTACTCACGTATCAATATTGAGATTCAATATTGCAGGAAAGGTACGTAGACGCAACGGAGATGATAAACACTATATTAACCTCACGAGCATACCCATGAACCATACCCAATCACCTCCATAGCTATAACCCATAATTTCCTTAATCCAATCCCACTCGAAAAACAATTTCAAAATCACTCGGACAGCACTCTGACGTAATATTTTATGTATACTAATAATATCTTGAAATAATACGGAGTAAATATATATATGTAAATCGATTGAGAGAGTTTAGAGAAAAATATTTTCAAGTTTCTATTAAATAATGAAATCTATTGAATTCTATTTATATTAGATTTTTGAATTATTAAAGTGAATTATTAAAGTATGAATTATTAAAGTGAATTATTAAAGTATGAATTATTAAAGTGAATTATTAAAGTATGAATTATTAAAGTGAATTATTAAAGTTAAAGTAAAGTAAAAATAAAGTAAAGGTAAAGTTTAAGTATAGTAAAAGTATAAAACTATGTACGTATAATACACGTATAAATATATATAATATTAATTTAAATCGTTATATATATTTAATAAAATAAAATATAAATATCGTTATCTTTATCATACTGGTTAAGTAATGAGTTGTCAAAAGTGGTTCTAGATATTTATAAAAGTTATATACGTTTTAATAATAAAGTTCTTTTTAAACTGAAAACGTTTTTGTACGTTTGAAACTAAATATAATAATTTTGTTTTCCAAAACCAAATATATTTTTAAGAATCATTTTGTTTAAAGGTTAAAATAATGGAAATCGTTATATCATAAAATGTTTTAGAAAAGTAGAATCATATATATTCATAATAGGTTTCAAGTTTTTAAATTACAGTTTGTTGGTGAAGCATGGGATAAAGTTCAAAGGTTAAATAAACGTATGAAATCATCTTAATGAAAAATGTCGAGTTACTTAACTTGTCGATATCCAACATCTAAGTTATTTACACTTCACGTTCTTACTTATAAATCACTTTACCATTTTCCGAATGTTGTCAAAAAGAATAGATTTCTTAAATCACAGTGGACCTCATAACATAGACCCGTAATCATATCATAATGTATCTGATAAATTAATCATTTGATATTATCTTCTAATTCCATCGATAAACATATTGAAACAAATACGTTCATGTAAAGTATTATACGTTTAATACTTTATTAATATTCTCAAGTTATAATATATATATATATACATATTTATTTATATATAACGGTTCGTGAATCGTCAGAATTTGGTCGAGGTTATAATGAATGTATGAACACAATTTAAAATTCTTGAGATTTAACTTAACAAACTTTGCTTATCGTGTCGGAATAATATAAAGATAAAGTTTAAATTTGGTTGGAAATTTCCGGGTTGTCACAGTACCTACCCGTTAAAGAAATTTCGTCCCGAAATTTGAGTGGAAAGGTCGTAAATGATAATAAGTATGTTTTCATGATGCATACAGGCTGAAAATTAGAGTTTTATCATCAGCGAATAATTTGAATAAACAATCCATTTATATGAAGAGTACGAAAGAAGCTAACATAGAAGAGTGAAATGAGTAAGTGTAGATTCATCTTATCATTTGACGTAGATATGATTAATTTCCAGATTTCAAGGGATTTGAAGAAAATCTTTGTAATAAGATTTGATTCTCCGGTAACAAAAGGAATTTGGATCCGCTTTAAATGCGATAGTCCATTTTAATTGTTCTGTCGGAGATTTTCTTATAAATTTACCTCCTTCGTTTTCTTACAACTCACACCTTCTGTTGATGCATTTTATGCAAGTCCCTAGACATCTACCCACGTCCATTGCAGGTATAACAGTTTACAGACCACCATGATCGTTCGTTATTATCCTATCCGTGTTTGTATGTGGTTACAGCAACTGTAGGAACGAGATTTGGATGTTTGACTATGTTAGACTTAGTCAGACGTCCGAGTGAAGCCTCACTCGTACGGCTGATAGGCTCATACGCACGGTTGATACTGAGCTAAGTCACAATTACAACCTAAATGAGAAGACACGAGTGAGTGATCACCCGTACGGCTGATGAAGCCAACTCGTATGTGTGATAGATGAATCGTACGGGCGAGTCAACAGCAGGGGTATATAAAGTCTTATGTTCATCATTTTAGGTTAAGCCTCTCATTTGTTATACACACTCAGATCTGGTGAGCTCCTCCGATTCTCTCTCAACCCAAATCACCCAGGTGGTGAATAATAGCTCTAGGTGTTGATCTAATCACACTTGATTTAGTTATGGTATGACTAAATTAATCCCAAAAAGCTTAACCTATTTACTAGAGGGTTTGATTCACGTATTCCGTCATTGTGTGAGTTAAATCTGTTGATTTCTAAGTTCCTAGTCATGTTTCATCACCTTCTATTCTTTCCCCCTCAACTCATATTTTAAAGTGTTCATCAATATGCTCCATCCAGTTCTGATTCTCGATATACTTATAACTTTCATATCGGTCATTCTTCTTTTTCATCTACCGCCGGAAGAATCTATTTACTTCTACTATACTCTTGGGTTTATAGTGTTTCTAGTTCTTCCGTGTCTTTATATTGCTATATGCATCGATATATATGGTTTATAATTTTTGGTTTGTCGTTGGGCTTTATATCTTCCCTTATATTTCAAAGTCTCTTTTTCTATCTTATATAATCATTGTCATCCACAGTTAATGCTCTCTTTTATTTGCTACAATTTATACCCCAATTTCTATTTCGGAGTTTTGTCCTTTCGTTTCTTCTTCTTGCGATTAAGCACCGCTTGTAATGGTCCAGAATTCACAGATATGAATTTCGGAATGAACATTGTTAATGTTCTAGGAAGGAAATTGTGATGGCACGATCTTGATTTGTCAAATTACTAGAATACCTTGGAAAAGGCCGAATCATCAAGAAATATTTTCTTGATATTTTAGAGGTTAAATAGAACACAAGAGTCGTAAAACATGGCACATGATGATGTTATGATCTGTGAATCATCAAGTTCCATTTAGAAACTCAGCATGAATTACTGTAATATAATCACGTTGATCAAGTGTCATTATATTATACTAACTCATGCTTCAGTTTCCAACACTACTTCAAAAACATTCATATTTTAAACTCAAAGGTTTACAGAGTATAGGAACTAAACAGTTTCCTTTTTGATGTAATACAGATAGCGCAAAGAGATAAATGATTCCAGATAAGAATAGTTATGGAAATATCTTCAGAAATATGGAGGATATTTATAATGAAAGATACGATGATATCTTAGAATTTCTAATATCAGAGGATGATGAAGAATATTGTCTGTAAGGGTTTAGTGTCAGGAGCAAGGTATTCGTTAATGACTTCAGCAGACACTGAATCATTTGGATTCTTTGAAGGCAGGTTCAGTCTTTGTGATTTGTCCACATCCTCCTTCATACTTTGCTCAATCCATTTTCCAGTTCCAAAACTTCTCTATTTCTGAGCTTTGTTAATACACTAATCTTTATCATCAAACTTTTTACTGCTAAGGTCATTTACAGTTTTTGTTGCTTCATCATCATTTCGAGAACTAGTTCGCGGTTCAGAGTGTTTTTCAGAAACTTCACATTCGAAGTATGTAAGCCTTGGAAATAGACATTATGTATAACTGTTGGCGTCAACATGCTGTGAGATTTCAAAATACTGATTGCTAATTCCCAATGATTCGTATGGCAATTCTCGTTACAAGAGGCAGATGAGTAAATGATGAGGTTTCGATAAATATAAAGATTCTTCGGAATGCCCAAGATCAGTGAAGTTGTTGGTAAGTTTATTGCTAATGTGGTAGAATATGAAAGATTCTCCGATAACAAAAGGGTAATCACATAAATCAAAATTATGATAAGGCTACTCCGAATGAAAAATCGAAGTTGTCTTGCAGGAGCTGTGATATAATTTGCTACTTTGCAAAGGAATTGCAAGGTTATTTTTGATAATAAATGCCAAAAGATCTGACACAGATATGTGTTGAATTATGACTTTAGTTTCGAGAGCTTTTTTAGTACATAACTGTGGGTAATATGTGGTTGGATCATCATCTCGATTGCTCATTATTTGAAGTGTCTTCAGAGATTTTTGAAGGGTTTGAACACAGATTGTAATTGTTTGTATACATTTGATGTTCTAACACACTTTTGAAGTCAAAGTATAGCTTTGAAAGATGTAGGAATCTAAAAGTGATGGTACCGGTTATATCTCGAATTGAATTCTGAGATTTTAAAATCAGAATATGTAATTGGGTTTGAATGAGTATGGTTGTTTTGATTTCTATGAAAGAATGTATATTATTGTGAAAGTAGGAAGTATAATTGATAATTTGCTTAATCTGATTCGAAGAATGTAACATATTAATTGTGAATTTATATATATATCTCGGGTATTACCTACCCGTTAAAAAATTTTCACAATTAATATTTTGTACATAAGAATTTTATTACAGTCTTTATGAAAATATATATGTATATATTCTCCTCAGATGTAACATAGATTTTAACGAGTTAATACTAAATTAAACTCATTCGATTTACGTTTGGAACTAGAATTGAATAATTCCTTGAAGGCTTTAGAGGTTACATAAGTATTTCTTCAATAATATTGAAATTATGAATCAATACTTCGTTATTTATTGAGATGTGATGTTGGTTTTCGTTAAATTCTTGTGAACTTCGCAAAGTACGAATGATGTTATCTGAAAAGTTTCGGTTACATCAATGATGAAGTGTAAAATCAAATATATACTTGATTTATTAGGAATTGGAATTTATTGAATTGAGACAGAGATTATAGTTAACGATGGTTAAGTCACGGGCGAGGGACGTACATTATTGCATATTTCTAATATGAATTAATCGAGTAGTTAAGATTCACACACAATAGCTTAGCACGGAAAGATTTATTTTTTATTTCAAAATATATATATATATTTATAATATATATATAATTTCTACAGAGGGAATGAGTTAATTCTTCATAACTTGTCGATACAATATACACGTTATTGATTCGTAATGATGTCCACAGTGATTCTTAAACTGACGGAGTTTGTGATATTATAGTTGTTGTTGATTCTGATGTTGACTGTACTGACGATGCTGGTGACGTTGACGGTACTATTGATGCTGTTGGTAAAACAAGTTTAACTTGTTAATCACACACCATTTTTGTCAGGGTTTCTATTCTTCCTTCTATCATTTTGGTTCGCTTAACTGATTTATGGTTAGGGCTAGATTAGATAATCTCTAAGACTTTAGAGATTATATAATCATCGCAGAATGTTTCTCCAATGAAGTTATGAATTAATACTTCGTCAGTTATTGTTGTTGGTACTCCTTGGTATCTATGGTGCGTATGACGTTGATACTAGTGGGACAGATTATGAAGTTGAGGTTTACAACGCGGTTGCGGTTTGAGGTGGTAATGGTACTGTTGGCGTTGATGATGGTGGTACTGGTTTTGCTGCTGGTGCTGGTGTTTGTAATATCTGCACCATATTCTCCAAAGCCACTACCCGAGCAAGAAGTTCGTTGACTTCTTCAATTATTCCAGGATGATTGTCGGTCGGAACGAGTGGATAAATAAAATCTAGAATTTGATGTAGTATATAATCATGACGATATACCCTGGAAATGAGAAAGAAAATGGTGTCTCGAACAGGTTCGCCGGTAAGTGCTTCAGGTTCTTCGCCAAGAGGGCAATGTGGTGGATGGAAAGGATCGCGTTCTTCTTGTTTCCAATGATTGAAGAGGCTATGAACCTATCCCCAATTCATCCAGAATAGGTGATGACTGATTGGTTGATCCATTCCGGTCACACTGCTTTCGGAGCTTGAGTGAGATTCCATTTTGGAATCCGAGTGACTTGAACTGATGACAAATTCCATTTCGTACGATTGGATAAAGGATTTTTGGTATAAAATGATTTTTCGGCTATCGGGTGGTATTCTATTTACATAGGATATCTATATATAGAGATCAAAAGATTTCATAGATTACGGAGGAATTTGCGGGATATGTCAGGCAAAGTTTAAAGTAACAGATACGATAAGATATGATTTAGCAGATACGCTAAGATATGAATTTTGTCTATACACTACTCATGCAATTAATGTAGCAAGACGTGTGACGACCCGGAGATTTTCGACCAAATTTAAACTTGATCTTAACATGATTTCGACACGATAAGCAAAGTCTGTAATGTTGAGTCACAAATATTTTGAACTGTTTCATATATTCGTTTGACTTTCGACCATTCCCGACGATTCACGAACAACTATTTGTAAATAGATAACATATATATTTAAATAGGTATTTATAATTTGAAATATAAATTTAGATTATTATATAATATGATTATTAGGATTTATATTGTAAAATAAATAAAATAAAATGCTATTAATGGAAACTATAGAATATATAGATATATATAAATATATATATAAATATGTATATAAATATTACTTGTAAATATATAAAGTTATATTAAATCTATTTGTTTAAAAATATATAATATATTTGTTTTAGTAATTAACTTTGCTATTTTAAAACTGTTTATATATAGAAAGGGAATATAAATGATTTCGAGCTTAATTAGTAAACGTCAGTAATGCTCGGTTGACATTTCGTAAGCGTTCATATAGATTTAATATAAGTTTATGATGGATTAAAATAAAATTTGAACTGTAGATTGATTAGGAAGATTTTAGATTTGTTAAAAGTATTTTTACCTTTTTAAGTTTAAATATTAGTACTCCGTACATATAAATCGGAATAGAAAATAAATAATTTTCAAACCTTTTTAATCAGGTTTCAATCAGGTAATGAGTGAAATAATTAAATATGTTTAATCTAAAAATTTGAGATTTTTAGGGACACTTTTATACATTAACTGTTTAGCAATGGACACGATATGGCCATCCGGGATAAACTGTCAGCACATTCAAACAAAGAGGCTACTTTACTGTTTTTAATTATCAATTCATATACTTGCACGATCCTTTTAGCATATGATTGATTAATATTTTAATATTATTATTATTAATTATTATTAGTTTATTATTATAAATTACATATATGTATTATATAGATACACTTATATATACAATGAAGGAGGGATATTAACCCAGCTTCTTCTTCATCCTTCTTCCCTGACAAACCACCACCCTCGTCCACCTTAGCCGTCATCACCTCAACCTACACCCACCATGAACTGCTGGACCTCCGGTCACCATGAACAACGAACCACCTCTTTCTCTATATCTCCCTCTCTATTTTTCCTTTATGTCTTCGGTCACCAAAATACCACCATGAGTTACAACTAGCCATCATGGAAACACCACCATCCTCCACTTTCACTCTCAACCGCCACCCATCACAACCATCCATCCACCACAAACCCATTTAAAAATCACCTTTTTGTTTATTATTTTTTTTCGAGCTCCATATGCAAACACCCATTTACGGTGCATCACCACCATTCAATTGAAATCCTCGTGACTAATTAATGTACAATCACCACCAAACAAACATCCTAATCATCACTACCCTATATTTGTAAAATGCTAGACATTAAACCCAAAAACTACCATATGCACCACTAAATCCAACACGAAAGCTACTACTAATATTTTTCTGTTTTTCTATTTTGTTATCCCTCCGAACTATAACTGCAACTGCAGCTTTACGTTTCTTTTTTTTTCATGCGTATGAAGATGATGGCCAAAGACATAGATGAATGATGTTACAATAACAAGAAGAATAATTATATGGTAACCGAGATGTATAAAGAAGATGAAAACGTAATTATAAATATTGATGAACCAAAAACCCTGAAGAAAATCATCATTTTTTTCCCCTCATGTGTCGGCCACTATTGTTGTATACCGAAGGGATTAATCAACGGATGGAACTTGGGCATGAATTGATTTTGGGCTTCAATTAAATGGATTTAGCTAAGTGAACCTAGTGTTGTTGGATTGATTAATTTGGGGTGGGCCGAAACAAACACCCATTTAATCAAATTATACATGTTGGGTTTAAATAAAGGATTGGGCCGTTATTTGGTAGTTGGGCCGAAAACCTTGTTGGGCTGAAGTAAACGAGTTAAATAATTAGAAGGAACTAATTAAAACGGAAAACTAGTCTTGGATTGATGGTATAAGGGTGTTAACGGGGGAGCGAGGGGTCTTGAGTTCGATCCTTGTCTGGGGTTTTTTTGAGTTGGAAAAGCCTTTTAAGGTGGTATTTCCTTATTATTATTATTATTATTATTATTATTATTATTATTATTATTATTATTATTATTATTATTATTATTATTATTATTATTATTATTATTATTATTATTATTATTATTGTCATTATCATTAACATTAAAAATTAATGTTATTATTTTTATATTATCAATGTTATTATCATAATAACAATTATTATTATTATTATTGTAAAATAAAACAAATTTTACTTATTGTTATTATCAATATTATTATATCAAATAACTATTAGTTACATAAAACTATATTTACTACACATAACATAAATATATTAACACTTTTATGATAAATACATTAATTAGGTTATTAATGAAAAACCTAATTAAAATAACAATTAAATCCATAATAATATATAAATTTGTTCGACTACCATATTATGTGTTAATATATATATAAATGATATAGGTTCGTGAATCCGAGGCCAACCCTGCATTGTTCACTTGTTAAATGACGTCATATGTATTTTTACTACAAAATACAGTATGGTGAGTTTCATTTACCCGTTTTACTCTTTACATTTTTGGGCTGAGAATACATGCAATGCTTTATTAACTGTTTTACAATATCTATACACCTGAGTTTCATTTGCCTTTTTACCCTTTATATTATTGGGCTGAGAATACATGCGCAATTTTTATAAATGTTTTACGAAATAGACACAAGTAATTGAAACTACATTATATGGTTGAATTATCGAAATCGAATATGCCCCTTTTTATTAAGTCTGGTAATCTAAGAATTAGGGAACAGACACCCTAATTGACGCGAATCCTAAAGATAGATCTATCGGGCCCAACAAGCCCCATCCAAAGTACCGGATGCTTTAGTACTTCGAAATTTATATCATGTCCGAAGGAGGATCCCGGAATGATGGGGATATTCTTATATGCATATTGTGAATGTCGGTTACCAGGTGTTCAATCCATATGAATGATATTTTTGTCTCTATGCATGGGACGTTTATTTATGAGAATTGGAAATATGAAATCTTGTGGTCTATTAAAATTATGAAATGTTTGTTTATGATAAACTAATGAACTCACCAACCTTTTGGTTGACACTTTAAAGCATGTTTATTCTCAGGTATGAAAGAAATCTTCCGCTGTGCTTTTGCTCATCTTAGAGATATTAATTGGAGTCATTCATGACATATTTCAAAAGACGTTGCATTCGAGTCGTTGAGTTCATCAAGATTATTATTAAGTCAATTATAGTAAGATATATTATGAAATGGTATGCATGTCGTCCACCGTAGATGTAATAAAAGATTGTCTTTTCAAAAATGAATGTAATGTTTGTAAAATGTATTATATAGAGGTCAAGTACCTCGCGATGTAATCAACTGTTGTGAATCGTTCATAATCGATGTGGACTTTGTCCGGATGGATTAGGACGGGTCCTTTCAGTTGGTATCATATATATATATATATATATATATATATATATATATATATATATATATATATATATATATATATATATATATATATATATATATATATATATATATATATATATATATATATATATATATATATATGTTATTTGGAATAACCATAGACACTCTATATGCAGTAATGATCGAGTTCTCTATACAGGGTTGAGGTTGATTCTTAAATAATATATATACTTTGAGTTGTGATCGAGTCTGAGACATGTACACGGGTCACGATACGTATTAATTAATTCGAATACTATATATTAAATTATATATGAATTGTTGAATTGCTAACTGTGGACTATCAATCGAGGACTACCAACATTGGACAATTAAAATGAATTAAAATATTGATTATAACATATGAAACTAAACAAATCTTCAAGTTTGCCAGTTGAATTCATCTTAAACCTCATTTATATCTTGACGATTCCAATCTGCGTTCAAACCTTTTATGATCCTTGAAAACAACTCAATCGAGAGGATGAACCAACCGCACTTCATCTACGAAAGAAGAGATTGATGCATAGAGTTATGCACCTGAAAACATTCGGAACCTGAGTAAACGTTTAACACGTATCTGTGCTAGCTCTTTTGACGTTGTTATTACCAAAAATAACTTTACAATTCCTTTCCAAAGTAGTCAATTTTGTCACAGCTTCAGCAGATCAATTTCGTCTTTTCATTCGGATAAGCCTTAGTATAACCTTGTTATATAAGTTGCCTTTCGTCATCGTTACCGGGGAAACCTTTTATATTTCACCACATTAGCAGTAAACTTACCAACAACTTCATTGATCTTTGACTTTCCGAAAAACCATTATATCTGTTCATTAAAACCTTAACAAATATTCATCCGCACCTTGTAACTAGAATTGCCATACCAATTACCGAGAATCAGCAAACGGTACTTTGAATCTCGCAGCGTTTCCATGCCAACAGTTATATATGTACATATAACGTCTATCTCCTGAACTTACATACTGCGAATGTGAAGTTTCTGAAAAACACCCTAAACTGCGAACTAGTTTTCCGAAATTTTGAGATTTCTGATGAAGCAGCAAAAAATGTTAACAATCTTATCAGTCGAAAGTTGATTATAAAGAATAGTGGCTGAAGAAGCTCAGAAGATGAGAAAAAAATTTAGTACAGAAAAGCAGATTATGCGAAACTATGAAGGAGGCTGTGGACAAATCACAAAGACTAAATCTGCCTTCAAATAATCCTGATGATGCTGTTTCTGATGAAATCTTTAGCGAATATCTTGCTCCGGATTCATGTTAAAATCTTGCGGAAAATCTTTCCTCATCAACCATCGAACTTAGAAATTCCAAAATATCATCATAAATATCTTCGATATTTCTGAAGATATTTCCATAAATATTCTCATCCGAAATTATTTATATCTTTGTGCTATCTATATTACATCATAAAGGAAACTACGTTAGTTTCTAAATTTTCTTTAAAATTTAAGTTTGAATTATGAATGATTTTGAAGTAGTGTTGGAAATTGATGCATGAGTTAGTATAATATAATGACACTTGATCAACGTGATTATATTATAGTAAGTTGTGCTGAGTTTCTAATGGGACGTGATGATTCACAGATCATAATGTCATCATGTGCCATTTACACGACTCTTGCATTCTACTCAAACTCTAAACATATTAAGAACATATCTTCTTGATAGTTCTATCTTTCCGGATATTCTGGTAATTTACTAAATCAAAATCGTACTATTACAATCTCCCTCTTAGAACATTAGTCATGTTCATTCAAAACTCCATACCTACAAATTCTGGACCATTACTTGCGAAAAGAAAACAAAAGCATGGAACTTCGAAATAGGAAGAGGGTATAAATCACAGCAAATAAGAGAGAGCATTAACTGTGAATGACAATGATTATAGAAGACGAAAGCAGGGACTCCGAAATATAAGGGAGAATATAAAGCCCAAAGATAACACTGAAATTACAAACCGTGGATATCAGTGCGTATAGCAATAAAAAGACACGGAAGGATTATACATACAATAATCCCTAGAGCATAGTAGAAATAAACAGATTCTTCCGGTGGGAGTTGGAAAAGAAGAACGATCATTACAATAGTCAGAATAAGAACAAGAATTAGAACCGAATTAAGCATTATTATAATCTTTTGGATATATGAACTAAGAAAGAAAGTATAAGAATGGTGAAAACTAATGGAACGGAAAAGGTAGAATTTATAGTGGAAATACCAGACAGAGTAATCGAGGCAGATCACCGTATTTAATTATAGAGATCTTAATTCGCCGAAGAATCAAATCTTTTAGATTTCGAAGATTTTCTTTACATTCCTTGAATTCCGGAATTCAACCAAGACAACGTCAAAGGTTAAGACTCACCTAATTTTCTAAATTCAACCATGACTAGTCAAAAGTTATGATGATACTTGTCTTTCTCATTTCACTATTTAATGATAGCTTCATTCGTGCTCTTCGAATAATCGAATTATCTATCCCATAGTACTCAACAGTAATAAAACTCTATTTATTAGCTCAAATTCGTCATGAAAACATATTTATTGTTAGCCATGACCACCTCACTCAAATTTCGGGACGAAATTTCTTTAACGGGTAGGTACTGTGACGACCCGGAGATTTCTGACCAAATTTAAACTTGATCTTAACATGATTTCGACACGATAAGCAAAGTCTGTAATGTTGAGTCACAAATATTTTGAACTGTTTCATATATTTGTTTGACTTTCGACCATTCCCGACGATTCACGAACAACTATTTGTAAATAGATAACATATATATTTAAATAGGTATTTATAATTTGAAATATAAATTTAGATTATTATATAATATGATTATTAGGATTTATATTGTAAAATAAATAAAATAAAATGCTATTAATGGAAACTATAGAATATATAGATATATATATAAATATATATATAAATATGTATATAAATATTACTTGTAAATATATAAAGTTATATTAAATCTATTTGTTTAAAAATATATAATATATTTGTTTTAGTAATTAACTTTGCTATTTTAAAACTGTTTATATATAGAAAGGGAATATAAATGATTTCGAGCTTAATTAGTAAACGTCAGTAATGCTCGGTTGACATTTCGTAAGCGTTCATATAGATTTAATATAAGTTTATGATGGATTAAAATAAAATTTGAACTGTAGATTGATTAGGAAGATTTTAGATTTGTTAAAAGTATTTTTACGTTTTTAAGTTTAAATATTAGTACTCCGTACATATAAATCGGAATAGAAAATAAATAATTTTCAAACCTTTTTAATCAGGTTTCAATCAGGTAATGAGTGAAATAATTAAATATGTTTAATTTAAAAATTTGAGATTTTTAGGGACACTTTTATACATTAACTGTTTAGCAATGGACACGATATGGCCATCCGGGATAAACTGTCGGCACATTCAAACAAAGAGGCTACTTTACTGTTTTTAATTATCAATTCATATACTTGCACGATCCTTTTAGCATATGATTGATTAATATTTTAATATTATTATTATTAATTATTATTAGTTTATTATTATAAATTACATATATGTATTATATAGATACACTTATATATACAATGAAGGAGGGATATTAACCCAGCTTCTTCTTCATCCTTCTTCCCCGACAAACCACCACCCTCGTCCACCTTAGCCGTCATCACCTCAACCTACACCCACCATGAACCGCTGGACCTCCGGTCACCATGAACAACGAACCACCTCTTTCTCTATATCTCCCTCTCTATTTTTCCTTTATGTCTTCGGTCACCAAAATACCACCATGAGTTACAACTAGCCATCATGGAAACACCACCATC
Source organism: Rutidosis leptorrhynchoides (assembly GCF_046630445.1). Lineage (NCBI taxonomy): Eukaryota > Viridiplantae > Streptophyta > Magnoliopsida > Asterales > Asteraceae > Rutidosis > Rutidosis leptorrhynchoides. The sequence continues at coordinate 110,881,507 of NC_092340.1, forward strand.
CTCCACTTTCACTCTCAACCGCCACCCATCACAACCATCCATCCACCACAAACCCATTTAAAAATCACCTTTTTGTTTATTTTTTTTTTCGAGCTCCATATGCAAACACCCATTTACGGTGCATCACCACCATTCAATTGAAATCCTCGTGACTAATTACTGTACAATCACCACCAAACAAACATCCTAATCATCACTACCCTATATTTGTAAAATGCTAGACATTAAACCCAAAAACTACCATATGCACCACTAAATCCAACACGAAAGCTACTACTAATATTTTTCTGTTTTTCTATTTTGTTATCCCTCCGAACTATAACTGCAACTGCAGCTTTACGTTTCTTTTTTTTTCATGCGTATGAAGATGATGGCCAAAGACATAGATGAATGATGTTACAATGACAAGAAGAATAATTAGATGGTAACCGAGATGTATAAAGAAGATGAAAACGTAATTATAAATATTGATGAACCAAAAACCCTGAAGAAAATCATCATTTCTTTTCCCTCATGTGTCGGCCACTATTGTTGTATACCGAAGGGATTAATCAACGGATGGAACTTGGGCATGAATTGATTTTGGGCTTCAATTAAATGGATTTAGCTAAGTGAACCTAGTGTTATTGGATTGATTAATTTTGGGTGGGCCGAAACAAACACCCATTTAATCAAATTATACATGTTGGGTTTAAATAAAGGATTGGGCCGTTATTTGGTAGTTGGGCCGAAAACCTTGTTGGGCTGAAGTAAACTAGTTAAATAATTAGAAGGAACTAATTAAAACGGAAAACTAGTCTTGGATTGATGGTATAAGGGTGTTAACGGGGGAGCGAGAGGTCTTGAGTTCGAGCCTTGTCTGGGGTTTTTTTGAGTTGGAAAAGCCTTTTAAGGTGGTATTTCCTTATTATTATTATTATTATTATTATTATTATTATTATTATTATTATTATTATTATTATTATTATTATTATTATTATTATTATTATTATTATTGTCATTATCATTAACATTAAAAATTAATGTTATTATTTTTATATTATCAATGTTATTATCATAATAACAATTATTATTATTATTATTGTAAAATAAAACAGATTTTACTTATTGTTATTATCAATATTATTATATCAAATAACTATTAGTTATATAAAACTATATTTACTACACATAACATAAATATATTAACACTTTTATTATAAATACATTAATTAGGTTATTAATGAAAAACCTAATTAAAATAACAATTAAATCCATAATAATATATAAATTTGTTCGACTACCATATTATGTGTTAATATATATATAAATGATATAGGTTCATGAATCCGAGGCCAACCCTGCATTGTTCACTTGTTAAATGACGTCATATGTATTTTTACTACAAAATACAGTATGGTGAGTTTCATTTACCCGTTTTACTCTTTACATTTTTGGGCTGAGAATACATGCAATGCTTTATTAACTGTTTTACAATATCTATACACCTGAGTTTCATTTACCTTTTTACCCTTTATATTATTGGGCTGAGAATACATGCGCAATTTTTATAAATGTTTTACGAAATAGACACAAGTAATTGAAACTACATTATATGGTTGAATTATCGAAATCGAATATGCCCCTTTTTATTAAGTCTGGTAATCTAAGAATTAGGGAACAGACACCCTAATTGACGCGAATCCTAAAGATAGATCTATCGGGCCCAACAAGCCCCATCCAAAGTACCGGATGCTTTAGTACTTCGAAATTTATATCATGTCCGAAGGAGGATCCCGGAATGATGGGGATATTCTTATATGCATATTGTGAATGTCGGTTACCAGGTGTTCAATCCATATGAATGATATTTTTGTCTCTATGCATGGGACGTTTATTTATGAGAATTGGAAATATGAAATCTTGTGGTCTATTAAAATTATGAAATGTTTGTTTATGATAAACTAATGAACTCACCAACCTTTTTGTTGACACTTTAAAGCATGTTTATTCTCAGGTATGAAAGAAATCTTCCGCTGTGCTTTTGCTCATCTTAGAGATATTAATTGGAGTCATTCATGACATATTTCAAAAGACGTTGCATTCGAGTCGTTGAGTTCATCAAGATTATTATTAAGTCAATTATAGTAAGATATATTATGAAATGGTATGCATGTCGTCCACCGTAGATGTAATAAAAGATTGTCTTTTCAAAAATGAATGCAATGTTTGTAAAATGTATTATATAGAGGTCAAGTACCTCACGATGTAATCAACTGTTGTGAATCGTTCATAATCGATGTGGACTTTTTCCGGATGGATTAGGACGGGTCCTTTCAAGACGTGTCTAGACTAATAATGATAAGCAGGTAATTTCCTATGGATGATAAGCAGATGATTTCCGACTAGAAATGATAAGCAAAACTTTTGACATGCAGACACGGTTGAAGTCCAGACTCACTAATGCATCCTAACAACTTATCAGTTAGACACACTAATGCAGACCTGGTTCGCTAAGACCACCGCTCTGATACCAACTGAAAGAACCCGTTCATATACATTATAAACGATTCACAATAGTTGATTACATTGCGAGGTATTTGACCTCTATATGATACATTTTACAAACATTGCATTCGTTTTTAAAAGACAATCTTTCTTTACATCAAAAATTGACAGGCATGCATACCATTTCATAATATCCACTATCCAACTATAAATTGATTTAATAATAATCTTTGATGAACTCAATGACTCGAATGCAACGTTCTTCGAAATATGCTATGAAAGACTCCAAGTAATATCTTTAAAATGAGCAAATGCACAGCGGAAGATTTCTTTAACACCTGAGAATAAACATGCTTTAAAGTGTCAACCAAAAGGTTGGTGAGTTCATTAGTTTATCATAATCATTTATTTCCATCATTTTAATAGACCACAAGAATTTCATTTCCAGTTCTCATAAATATACGTCCCATGCATAGAGACAAAAAAATAATCATTCATATGGTGAACACCTGGTAACCGACATTAACTAGATACATATAAGAATATCCCCTATCATTCCGGGATCTTCCTTCGGACATGATATAATTTCAAAGTACTAAAGCATCCGGTACTTTGGATGGGGTTTGTTAGGCCCAATAGATCTATCTTTAGGATTCGCGTCAATTAGGGTGTCTGTTCCCTAATTCTTAGATTACCAGACTTTAATAAAAAGGGGCATATTCGATTTTGATAATTCAACCATAGAATGTAGTTTCAATTACTTGTGTCTATTTCATCAAACATTTATAAACGCGCATGTATTCTCAGTCCCAAAAATATAAAGGGTAAAAAGGCAAATGAAACTCACCATTTCGTATTTCGTAGTAAAAATACATATAACGTCATTGAACAAGTGCAAGGTTGGCTTCGGATTCACGAACCTAAATTAATTATATATATTTATGTGTTGGTCAATATTTGTCTAACAAATTTGGTCAAGTCATAGTGTACCACAATCCTAATGCTCGAGACTAATATGCAAAAGTCAACAAAAGTAAATTTGACTCAAAATAATTTCCAAAAATCTATACATGATTAATATATAGTTTAAATATCGTCGTTTTATATTTTTAAAAGATTTATTAGAGTAAATAATATAATTTATTTATTAATAAATAAAATTTTATATTATATTTATATAATAAAATATACTTTTATATATATTAAGTAATAAAATTTATAGGGTTCATTTAATATTATAAAGATAATATGATATGTATTATTAAAGTAAGTTATTACACGTAGTAAAATATGTTTGTATCAAATATTTATTTGATAAAATAATATCTATAATGATAGTAAGTAAAAGTTGTATTATTTTGTAATAATAATTATTATTATAAAAATATCAATATTTATAATTACTAAGATGACATTATGATAAACGATAATTCTAATTATGATAACTTTAATATTTACGATAATTTTTAATATTATCTTTAAAATAATAATTCTATTTAAAATAATAATAATAATGATATTTTAGAGTAACAATGACATTTCTATTAAAATGATAATTTTTGTTAAAATGATAGTTTTAATACATACGATAATTTTAATAATAATAGTAATGATAAAAATAATAAGAACGATAATTTTATCTAAATCAATATCTTATAATATTTTAATTTCATCATGATACTCTTACCCATTATTTCCTAATCGTTTTATTTAATTGCTTTTAATCGTCTTTTATACCGTGTTCGTAATAATGATAATAATAGTAATCAAAATAATTAGGTGTTACAAATATTTTTTTTAATTACACTAATATTAATAATGATAGTTACTATAACATTATTAACGATAATACTAATAATTATCCTAATGATAATTTAGTAATAATAATATTAACAATAACAATAACCATTTTTAAATAATGATATATATATATTAATAATGATAATAATAATAATAATACCAATAATAATAATAATAATTGGATAATAATAATAATACTAATTATAACTTTAACGATAATAACGATAGTAATAATAAAAAAATAACAATTTTTTAATGATAAATCCTTTTATTGATAAAGATAATAATAATAATAATAAGATAAAACTAGAACGACGATAATAACGACGATAATAATAATCATTTTTAATAATAATACAAAAATTCGATGGACTATAACTTCAAATCCGTTCATCGAAATCATTCGATATCTAAATGAAAAGTTCTTAATTTTTCGCTAGCTTTCCAACGACATGCATATCTTATACCTTATCTCAGTCGCATATATAACTAATTCAGGATTCAACATAACCTAACTAAAGGCAATATCAAAAGTATAAATATGCATAATCCTATATACTCGAGCACTAGTCAAGGATACACTATTAGTATGTAAAAGTTAAATTATGAGTACTCACGTATCAATATTGAGATTCAATATTGCAGGAAAGGTACCCATGAACCATACCCAATCACCTCCATAGCTATAACCCATAATTTCCTTAATCCAATCCCACTCAAAAAACAATTTCAAAATCACTCGGACAGCACTCTGACGTAATATTTTATGTATACTAATAATATCTTGAAATAATACGAAGTAAATATATATATATGTAAATCGATTGAGAGAGTTTAGAGAAAAATATTTTCAAGTTTCTATGAAATAATGAAATCTATTGAATTCTATTTATAATAGATTTTTGAATTATTAAAGTGAATTATTAAAGTATGAATTATTAAAGTGAATTATTAAAGTATTAATTATTAAAGTGAATTATTAAAGTATGAATTATTAAAGTGAATTATTAAAGTTAAAGTAAAGTAAAAATAAAGTAAAGGTAAAGTTTAAGTATAGTAAAAGTATAAAACTATGTACGTATAATACGCGTATAAATATATATAATATTAATTTAAATCGTTATATATATTTAATAAAATAAAATATAAATATTGTTATCTTTATCATACTGGTTAAGTAATGAGTTGTCAAAAGTAGTTCTAGATATTTATAAAAGTTATATACGTTTTAATAATAAAGTTCTTTTTAAACTGAAAACGTTTTTGTACGTTTGAAACTAAATCAAATAAATATAATAATTTTGTTTTCCAAAACCAAATATATTTTTAAGAATCATTTTGTTTAAAGGTTAAAATAATGGAAATCGTTATATCATAAAATGTTTTAGAAAAGTGGAATCATATATATTCATAATAGGTTTCAAGTTTTTAAATTACAGTTTGTTGGTGAAGCATGGGATAAAGTTCAAAGGTTAAATAAACGTATGAAATCATCTTAATGAAAAATGTCGAGTTACTTAACTTGTCGATATCCAACATCTAAGTTATTTACACTTCACGTTCTTACTTATAAATCACTTTACCATTTTCCGAATGTTGTCAAAAAGAATAGATTTCTTAAATCACAGTGGACCTCATAACATAGACCCGTAATCATATCATAATGTATCTGATAAATCAATCATTTGATATTATCTTCTAATTCCATCGATAAACATATTGAAACAAATACGTTCATGTAAAGTATTATACGCTTAATACTTTATTAATATTCTCAAGTTATAATATATATATATACATATATATACATATTTATTTATATATAACGGTTCGTGAATTGTTGGAATTTGGTCGAGGTTATAATGAATGTATGAACTCAATTTAAAATTCTTGAGATTTAACTTAACAAACTTTGCTTATCGTGTCGGAATAATATAAAGATAAAGTTTAAATTTGGTTGGAAAATTTCCGGGTTGTCACAGTACCTACCCGTTAAAGAAATTTCGTCCCAAAATTTGAGTGGAAAGGTAGTAAATGATAATAAGTATGTTTTCATGATGCATACAGGCTGAAAATTAGAGTTTTATTATCAGCGAATAATTTGAATAAACAATCCATTTATATGAAGAGTACGAATGAAGCTAACATAGAAGAGTGAAATGAGTAAGTGTAGATTCATCTTATCATTTGACGTAGATATGATTAATTTCCAGATTTCAAGGGATTTGAAGAAAATCTTTGTAATAAGATTTGATTCTCCGGTAACAAAAGGAATTTGGATCCGCTTTAAATGCGATAGTCCATTTTAATTGTTCTGTCGGAGATTTTCTTATAAATTCACCTCCTTCGTTTTCTTACAACTCACACCTTCTGTTGATGCATTTTATGCAAGTCCCTAGACATCTACCCACGTCCATTGCAGGTACAACAGTTTACAGGCCACCATGATCGTTCGTTATTATCCTATCCGTGTTTGTATGTGGTTACAGCAACTGCAGGAACGAGATTTGGATATTTGACTATGTTAGACTTAGTCAGACGTCCGAGTGAAGCCTCACTCGTACGGCTGATAGGCTCATATGCACGGTTGATACTGAGCTAAGTCACAATTACAACCTAAATGAGAAGACACGAGTGAGTGATCACCCGTACGGCTGATGAAGCCAACTCGTATGTGTGATGGATGAATCGTACGGGTGAGTCAACAGCAGGGGTATATAAAGTCTTATGTTCATCATTTTAGGTTAAGCCTCTCATTTGTTACACACACTCAGATCTGGTGAGCTCCTCCGATTCTCTCTCAACCCAAATCACCCAGGTGGTGAATAATAGCTCTAGGTGTTGATCTAATCACACTTGATTTAGTTATGGTATGACTAAATTAATCCCAAAAAGCTTAACCTATTTACTAGAGGGTTTGATTCACGTATTCCGTCATTGTGTGAGTTAAATCTGTTGATTTCTAAGTTCCTAGTCATGTTTCATCACCTTCTATTCTTTCCCCCTCAACTCATATTTTAAAGTGTTCATCAATATGCTCCATCCAGTTTTGATTCTCGATATACTTATAACTTTCATATCGGTCATTCTTCTTTTTCATCTACCACCGGAAGAATCTATTTACTTCTACTATACTCTTGGGTTTATAGTGTTTCTAGTTCTCCCGTGTCTTTATATTGCTATATGCATCGATATATATGGTTTATAATTTTTGGTTTGTCGTTGGGCTTTATATCTTCCCTTATATTTCAAAGTCTCCGTTTCTATCTTATATAATCATTGTCATCCACAGTTAATGCTCTCTTTTATTTGCTGCAATTTATATCCCAATTTCTATTTCGGAGTTTTGTCCTTTCATTTCTTCTTCTTGCGATTAAGCACTGCTTGTAATGGTCCAAAATTCACAGATATGAATTTCGGAATGAACATTGTTAATGTTCTAGGAAGGAAATTGTGATGGCACGATCTTGATTTGTCAAATTACTAGAATACCTTGGAAAAGGCCGAATCATCAAGAAATATTTTCTTGATATTTTAGAGGTTAAATAGAATACAAGAGTCGTATAACATGGCACATGATGATGTTATGATCTGTGAATCATCAAGTTCCATTTAGAAACTTAGCATGAATTACTGTAATATAATCACGTTGATCAAGTGTCATTATATTATACAAACTCATGCTTCAGTTTCCAACACTACTTCAAAAACATTCATATTTTAAACTCAAAGGTTTACAGAGTATAGGAACTAAATAGTTTCCTTTTTGATGTAATACAAATAGCGCAAAGAGATAAATGATTCCAGATAAGAATAGTTATGGAAATATCTTCATAAATATGGAGGATATTTATAATGAAAGATACGATGATATCTTAGAATTTCTAATATCAGAGGATGATGAAGAATATTGTCTGTAAGGGTTTAGTGTCAGGAGCAAGGTATTCGTTAATGACTTCAGCAGACACTGAATCATTTGGATTCTTTGAAGGCAGGTTCAGTCTTTGTGATTTGTCCACAGCCTCCTTCATACTTTGCTCAATCCGTTTTCCAGTTCCAAAACTTCTCTATTTCCGAGCTTTGTTAATACACTAATCTTTATCATCAAACTTTTTACTGCTAAGGTCGTTTACAGTTTTTGTTGCTTCATCAGCATTTCGAGAACTAGTTCGCGGTTCAGAGTGTTTTTCAGAAACTTCACATTCGAAGTATGTAAGCCTTGGAAATAGACGTTATGTATAACTGTTGGCGTCAACATGCTGTGAGATTTCAAAATACTGATTGCTAATTCCCAATGATTCGTATGGCAATTCTCGTTACAAGAGGCAGATGAGTAAATGATGAGGTTTCGATAAATATAAAGATTCTTCAAAATGCCAAAGATCAGTGAAGTTGTTGGTAAGTTTATTGCTAATGTGGTAGAATATGAAAGATTCTCCGGTAACAAAAGGGTAATCACATAAATCAAAATTATGATAAGGCTACTCCGAATGAAAAATCGATGTTGTCTTGCTGGAGCTGTGATATAATTTGCTACTTTGCAAAGGAATTGCAAGGTTATTTTTGCTAATAAATGCCAAAAGATCTGACACAGATATGTGTTGAATTATGACTTTAGTTTCGAGAGCTTTTTAAGTACATAACTGTGGGTAATATGTGGTTGGATCATCATCTCGATTGCTCATTATTTGAAGTGTCTTCAGAGATTTTCGAAGGGTTTGAACACAGATTGTAATTGTTTGTATACATTTGATGTTCTAACACACTTTTGAAGTCAAAGTATAGCTTTGAAAGATGTAGGAATCTAAAAGTGATGGTATCGGTTATATCTCGAATTGAATTCTGAGATTTTAAAATCAGAATATGTAATTGGGTTTGAATGAGTATGGTTGTTTTGATTTCTATGAAAGAATGTATATTATTGTGAAAGTAGGAAGTATAATTGATAATTTGCCTAATCTGATTCGAAGAATGTAACATATTAATTGTGAATTTATATATATCTCTCAGGTATTACCTACCCGTTAAAAAATTTTCACAATTAATATTTTGTACATAAGAATTTTATTACAGTCTTTATGAAAATATATATGTATATATTCTCCTCAGATGTAACATAGATTTCAATGAGTTAATACTAAATTAAACTCATTCAATTTACGGTTGGAACTAGAATTGAATAATTCCTTGAAGGCTTTAGAGGTTACATAAGTATTTCTTCAATAATATTGAAATTATGAATCAATACTTCGTTATTTGTTGAGATGTGATGTTGGTTTTCGTTAAATTCTTGTGAACTTCGCAAAGTACGAATGATGTTATCTGAAAAGTTTCGGTTACATCAATGATGAAGTGTAAAATCAAATATATACTTGATTTATTAGGAATTGGAATTTGTTGAATTGAGACAGAGATTGTAGTTAACGATGGTTAAGTCACGGGCGAGGGACGTACATTATTGCATATTTGTAATATGAATTAATCGAGTAGTTAAGATTCACACACAATAGCTTAGTACGGAAAGATTTATTTTTTATTTCAAAATATATATATATAAAATATATATATAATTTCTTCAGAGGGAATGAGTTAATTCTTCATAACTTGTTGATACAATATACACGTTATTGATTCGTAATGATGTCCACAGTGATTCTTGAACTGACGGAGTTTTTGATATTATAGGTGTTGTTGATTCTGATGTTGACTGTACTGACGATGATGGTGACGTTGACGGTACTATTGATGCTGTTGGTAAAACAAGTTTAACTTGTTAATCACACACCATTTTTGTCAGGGTTTCTACTCTTCCTTCTATCATTTTGGTTCGCTTAACTGATTTATGGTTAGGGCTAGATTAGATAATCTCTAAGACTTTAGAGATTATATAATCGCCGCAGAATGTTTCTCCAATGAAGTTATGAATTAATACTTCGTCAGTTATTGTTGTTGGTACTCCTTGGTATCTATGGTGCGTATGACGTTGATACTAGTGGGACAGATTGTGAAGTTGAGGTTTACAACGCGGTTGTGGTTTGAGGTGGTAATGGTACTGTTGGCGTTGATGATGGTGGTACTGGTTATGCTGCTGGTGCTGGTGTTTGTAATCTCTGCACCATATTCTCCAAAGCCACTACCCGAGCGCGAAGTTCGTTGACTTCTTCAATTATTCCAGGATGATTGTCGGTCGGAACGAGCGGATAAATAAAATCTAGAATTTGATGTAGTATATAATCGTGATGAGATACCCTGGAAATGAGAGAGAAAATGGTGTCTCGAACAGGTTCGCCGGTAAGTGCTTCAGGTTCTTCGCCAAGAGGGCAATGTTGTGGATGGAAAGGATCGCCTTCTTCTTGTTTCCAATGATTGAAGAGGCTATGAACCTATCCCCAATTCATCCAGAATAGGTGATGACTGATTGGTTGATCCATTCCAGTCACACTGCTTTCGGAGCTTGAGTGAGATTCCATTTTGGAATCCGAGTGACTTGAACTGATGACAAATTCCATTTCGTACGATTGGATAAAGGATTTTTGGTATAAAATGATTTTTCGGCTATCGGGTGGTATTCTATTTACATAGGATATCTATATATAGAGATCAAAAGATTTCATAGATTACGGAGGAATTTGCGGGATATGTCAGGCAAAGTTTAAAGTAACAGATACGATAAGATATGATTTAGCAGATACGCTAAGATATGAATTTTGTCTATACACTACTCATGCAATTAATGTAGCAAGACGTGTCTAGACTAATAATGATAAGCAGGTAATTTTCTATGGATGATAAGCAGATGATTTCCGACTAGAAATGATAAGCAAAACTTTTGACATGCAGACACGGTCGAAGTCCAGACTCACTAATGCATCCTAACGACTTATCAGTTAGACACACTAATGCAGACCTGGTTCACTAAGACCACTGCTCTGATACCAACTGAAAGAACCCATTCATATACATTATAAATGATTCACAATAGTTGATTACATTGCGAGGTATTTGACCTCTATATGATACATTTTACAAACATTGCATTCGTTTTTAAAAGACAATCTTTCTTTACATCAAAAACTGACAGGCATGCATACCATTTCATAATATCCACTATCCAACTATAAATTGATTTAATAATAATCTTTGATGAACTCAATGACTCGAATGCAACGTTCTTCGAAATATGCTATGAAAGACTCCAAGTAATATCTTTAAAATGAGCAAATGCACAGCGGAAGATTTCTTTAACACCTGAGAATAAAAATGCTTTAAAGTATCAACCAAAAGGTTGGTGAGTTCATTAGTTTATCATAATCATTTATTTCCATCATTTTAATAGACCACAAGAATTTCATTTCCAGTTCTCATAAATATACGTCCCATGCATAGAGACAAAAAAATAATCATTCATATGGTGAACACCTGGTAACCGACATTAACTAGATACATATAAGAATATCCCCTATCATTCCGGGATCCTCCTTCGGACATGATATAATTTCGAAGTACTAAAGCATCCGGTACTTTGGATGGGGTTTGTTAGGCCCAATAGATCTATCTTTAGGATTCGCGTCAATTAGGGTGTCTGTTCCTTAATTCTTAGATTACCAGACTTTAATAAAAAGGGGCATATTCGATTTTGATAATTCAACCATAGAATGTAGTTTCAATTACTTGTGTCTATTTCGTCAAACATTTATAAAAGTGCATGTATTCTCAGTCCCAAAAATATAAAGTTTAAAAAGGCAAATGAAACTCACCATTTCGTAATTCGTAGTAAAAATACATATAACGTCATTGAACAAGTGCAAGGTTGGCTTCGGATTCACGAACCTAAATTAATTATATATATTTATGTGTTGGTCAATATTTGTCTAACAAATTTGGTCAAGTCATAGTGTACCACAATCCTAATGCTCGAGACTAATACGCAAAAGTCAACAAAAGTAAATTTGACTCAAAATAATTTCTAAAAATCTATACATGATTAATATATAGTTTAAATATCGTCATTTTATATTTTTAAATATTTTTAAAAGATTTATTAGATTAAATAATATAATTTATTTATTAATAAATAAAATTTTATATTATATTTATATAATAAAATATACTTTTATATATATTAAGTAATAAAATTTATAGGGTTCATTTAATATTATAAAGATAATATGATAGGTATTATTAAAGTAAGTTATTACACGTAGTAAAATATGTTTGTATCAAATATTTATTTGATAAAATAATATCTATAATGATAGTAAGTAAAAGTTGTATTATTTTGTAATAATAATTATTATTATAAAAATATCAATATTTATTATTACTAAGATGACATTATCATAAACGATAATTTTAATTATGATAACTTTAATATTTACGATAATTTTTAATATTATCTTCAAAATAATAATTCTATTTAAAATAATAATAATAATGATATTTTAGAGTAACAATGACATTTCTATTAAAATGATAATTTTTGTTAAAATGATAGTTTTAATACTAACGATAATTTTAATAATAATAGTAATGATAAAAATAATAAGAACGATAATTTTATCTAAATCAATATCTTATAATATTTTAAGTTCATCATGATACTCTTACCCATTATTTTCTAATCGTTTTGTTTAATTGCTTTTAATCGTCTTTTATACCGTGTTCGTAATAATGATAATAATAGTAATCAAAATAATTAGGTGTTACAAATATTTGTTTTAATTAAACTAATATTAATAATGATAGTTACTATAACATTATTAACGATAATACTAATAATTATCTTAATGATAATATAGTAATAATAATATTAACAATAACAATAACCATTTTTAAATAATGATATATATATTAATAATGATAATAATAATAATAATACCAATAATAATAATAATAATAATAATTGGATAATAATAATAATACTAATTATAACTTTAACGATAATAACGATAGTAATAATAAAAAAAATAACAATTTTTTTAATGATAAATCCTTTTATTGATAAAGATAATAATAATAATAAGATAAAACTAGAACGACGATAATAACGACGATAATAATAATCATTTTTAATAATAATACAAAAATTCGATGGACTATAACTTCAAATCCATTCATCGAAATCATTCGATATCTAAATGAAAAATTCTTAATTTTTCACTAGCTTTCCAACGACATGCATATCTTATACCATATCTCAGTCGCATATATAACTAATTCAGGATTCAACATAACCTAACTAAAGGCAATATCAAAAGTACAAATATGCATAATCCTATATACTCGAGCACTAGTCAAGGATACACTATTAGTATGTAAAAGTTAAATTATGAGTACTCACGTATCAATATTGAGATTCAATATTGCAGGAAAGGTATGTAGACGCAACGGAGATGATAAACACTATATTAACCTCACGAGCATACCCATGAACCATACCCAATCACCTCCATAGCTATAACCCATAATTTCCTTAATCCAATCCCGCTCGAAAAACAATTTCAAAATCACTCGGACAGCACTCTGACGTAATATTTTATGTATACTAATAATATCTTGAAATAATACGGAGTAAATATATATATGTAAATCGATTGAGAGAGTTTAGAGAAAAATATTTTCAAGTTTCTATGAAATAATGAAACCTATTGAATTCTATTTATAATAGATTTTTGAATTATTAAAGTGAATTATTAAAGTATGAATTATTAAAGTGAATTATTAAAGTATGAATTATTAAAGTGAATTATTAAAGTATGAATTATTAAAGTAAATTATTAAAGTATGAATTATTAAAGTGAATCATTAAAGTAAGAATTATTAAAGTGAATTATTAAAGTTAAAGTAAAATAAAAATAAAGTAAAGGTAAAGTTTAAGTATAGTAAAAGTATAAAACTATGTACGTATAATACGCGTATAAATATATATAATATTAATTTAAATCGTTATATATATTTAATAAAATAAAATATAAATATCGTTATCTTTATCATACTGGTTAAGTAATGAGTTGTCAAAAGTGGTTCTAGATATTTATAAAAGTTATATACGTTTTAATAATAAAGTTCTTTTTAAAGGTTAAAATAATGGAAATCGTTATATCATAAAATGTTTTAGAAAAGTAGAATCATATATATTCATAATAGGTTTCAAGTTTTTAAATTACAGTTTGTTGGTGAAGCATGGGATAAAGTTCAAAGGTTAAATAAACGTATGAAATCATCTTAATGAAAAATGTCGAGTTACTTAACTTGTCGATATCCAACATCTAAGTTATTTACACTTCACGTTCTTACTTATAAATCACTTTACCATTTTCCAAATGTTGTCAAAAAGAATAGATTTCTTAAATCACAGTGGACCTCATAACATAGACCCGTAATCATATCATAATGTATCTGATAAATCAATCATTTGATATTATCTTCTAATTCCATCTATAAACATATTGAAACAAATACGTTCATGTAAAGTATTATACGTTTAATACTTTATTAATATTCTCAAGTTATAATATATAGATATATATACATATATATACATATTTATTTATATATAACGGTTCGTGAATCGTCAGAATTTGGTCGAGGTTATAATGAATGTATGAACACAATTTAAAATTCTTGAGATTTAACTTAACAAACTTTGCTTATCGTGTCGGAATAATATAAAGATAAAGTTTAAATTTGGTTGGAAATTTTCGGGTTGTCACAGTTTAGGGGTTTTTAACGACTGAAAACTGGAGGGAAAGCAGGAAGTATGTCGACTGGATGCAGATTATGTTTGTGGTGATTAATCCTGGAAAATCACGATGGCTTATATAGTTATTGGAGTTTCCTAATTGCACTCTAATTCGTGGAGATTAAGGAAAGAAATTAGAGGTTAACTAGGATTAGAAGCTTAAGGATCAAGTTAAATTTGCTACAACCGATTGCTTTTGATGCATATGATTTATATATTTTTTTTTTGATTTTGATGCATATGATTTATATAATTTTTTTTTATCTATTACGGTTCCTTATTTATCTATATATATATTATTTTTTTATAATAATAATTATTATTATTAATATTAGGGTTATATTATTTAATACATTTTATTTATTCATTAACCCCTAAGTTTTATTAGTTTTTATTAGTTCCAATTAGTTTGTATTTATTTTTAAAGGTTATAAAATATCACTCTTTAATATTACATATAGTTTTAAAAATAATGAAACACAAATGCATAAACTTTATATTTACATAATTATTGATCAAAAGATAATATTTAATCAAAGTTTATTAATAAAGTTTACGATTACATACAGTCTTAATAATGGAACAGATATAACAGAACTGAAAAAATTGAGGGTCGCCATATGGTATGTTAGTAAGACATCAAAGTTGTATGAAGATTCGAAGTGTACAAAACCATAAATGTTAAAATAGACAACTCAAATGTTGAATGAAAGAGAAGATGACGAATACAAAAATGGTGGATTTGGTAATGAAACAATATTAAACTTCATAAAAAACAAAAAAAAAACAAATTGTATTATATAGCCCACCTGCTTCTAGCTCCTACATACAAGAAGACCAACAAGGTATGTTATTATCTAAAATTAATTATGATAATATAATAAAACTGTAACTATTACCTATTATAAAATAAATCTAAAAAAAAATGCAAATGTAGAAGATGATGATAACGAAGATGGAGAAGAAGAAATGGTTGAAGTGGAACAAAAGAAGAACAAGAAAGAAATGATGAACAAAGAAATACAAATCATGAGTTACATGAAGATACATCTGAGGTACATACTTTCTATTTTTATTTAGTTAATAAAAAAAGTTTTGATTTTATTAATTTTTTGAAAACAATATAAATTCGTTTTATATTGCTTTTAATCCAGTTCGATTGTCTTCATATCCAAAAATTATATGATATGACTGTTTAAAAGAATGATGATCTAATAAACGAGATGGAGAAGACACTCATGAAACATGGGGATAATGAAAAAGTGTATGCAGTAATTGAAGAAATTAGGGCTTCGATGATAACAGATGTTCTTGATAAAAAAGAAAGTTAGATATGATGCTATCAAGAAAAGAGGTGGAGAGAAATAATGAGGATAGAGCAATTGAGTTGACGAATGATATTGAGGAAGAATTACCTTCTTCACCAGATAGTATATTTGAAGAAATAGGAAAATTCGCAGATCCAATTTGTGAAAAATATCATGAGCAACAAAGTTTGTAGAAGAAATTCTTTTTGTTACCATTGCCAGAAATTAAAAAAGTTGGATTATTCACAAAAAATACACCTGACAT
This sequence comes from Rutidosis leptorrhynchoides, assembly GCF_046630445.1. Taxonomy (NCBI): domain Eukaryota; kingdom Viridiplantae; phylum Streptophyta; class Magnoliopsida; order Asterales; family Asteraceae; genus Rutidosis; species Rutidosis leptorrhynchoides. The sequence goes on from NC_092340.1 coordinate 110,898,107, forward strand.
TTTTGATGGGGTTATAAAAGATAAAGAGATAAGAGTATCACCCTCTTTTAGTGGTTTGGAATTATCAAAGGAAAGAGAAGAATGGGAGAGACATACTTTGTCATTGAGATATAAAAGTGACAAAGAATATGTTACTAAATTTGGTGAAGATGCACAATTGTATCCTGTACCCATTGTTAGTGAAGGTTTGAAAAAGAAAGTTGAAGCTGGAACAGAATGTCATGAAAAGAGATTAGACGATTTGTTTGCAGAAAAAGTCAACCAAAGATAACAAAACTTATCCATATTCCTGATGATACTAGTACAATCGTGGATATTAACAGCAAACTAACAGAGTTTGAAATTAAATTGGCGTCGGCAGTGTTTTCGGGTGGAATAATCGCACAGTAAGTATTCATTACTGTAAAAAAAATCTATTAAAATTAATTATTAATTTTATAATTTAATTAATTTTTATTTTCAGTGAATTTGTGTTCATGAGCAAAAATTGAAGTGCAAGTAAGTGCTGTTCTAATGGAAAGTATGATGTCAAACTCAAATGTTCACGTCGGCGTAATTCAGGCATGGGTATCGACTTTGAATTTCGAAGAAATGGCCAAAAAAACTTTTCCTAAAAGACTAATGTGTCACACACGATTTGTAGTAAGTTTTACATTATAAACAATAGTTAATAGAATTATAATAATTTGATTAAAATTAATAAAAAAAATTATAAAATGTTTGATACAGACCGATGAAATCTTCAACTCATTTAATGATGCAACGAACTTTGATGATTATCTGCCATACTTTAATAAAGAAATGGATGAATGGATTACAAAGTTTCCGATTTCAATTGCAGAAATTGATGTTGTAAGTTTTACACTTTTTTTTAACTACTTAAATTTAATTTAACTTTTTATGTTTCGAATAATAGTCGTTGATTTATATTTTTCAGGTACTTTTCCCTATTTTGCTAAACAGTCATTATTACTTGACATGCTTCAATTTGCGGACATTAAAATGTTATGTTATTGATAATATTTTCCATGAAGAAGGATGGGAAGACGTTTACAGACATGTAACTGAATATTTGGTAAGAAAATCATTGTTTAATTTTTTTTTATATAATTAGTACTTTTAAAAACTATGTTGAAAACTAGAAAAAGTTAGACGATGAAAGGACCCGTCCTAATCCATCCGGACGAAGTCCATATCGATTATAAACGATTCACAACAGTTGATTACATCGCGAGGTACTTGACCTCTATATGATACATTTTACTAACATTGCATTCGTTTTTGAAAAGACAATCTTTCATTACAACAAAAGTTGACGGCATGCATACCATTTCATAATACATCTAACTATAATTGACTTAATAATAATCTTGATGAACTCGACGACTCGAATGCAACTTCTTTTGAAATATGTCATGAATGACTTCAAGTAAATGTCTCTAATATGAGCAAATGCACAGCGGAAGATTTCTTTCATACCTGAGAATAAACATGCTTTAAAGTGTCAACCAAAACGTTGGTGAGTTTATTAGTTTAACATAAATAATCATTTCATAATTTTAATAGAACACAAGATTTCATATTTCCAATTCTCGTAAACGTACGTCTCATGCATAGAGACAAAAATATCATTCATATGGATTGAACACCTGGTAACCGACATTCACAATTTGTATATAAGAATATCCCCATCATTCCGGGATCCTCCTTCGGACATGATATAAATTTCGAAGTACTAAAGCATCCGGTACTTTGGATGGGGCTTGTTGGGCCCGATAGATCTATCTTTAGAGTTCGCGTCAATTAGGGTGTCTGTTCCCTAATTCTTAGATTACCAGACTTAATAAAAAGGGCATATTCGATTAGATAATCCAACCATAGAATGTAGTTTCGATTACTTGTGTCTATTTCGTAAAGCATTTATTAAAGCAGTGCATGTATTCTCAGTCCTTAAAATATATATTGCAAAAGCATTTAAAAAGGGAGCAAATGAAACTCACGCATATAAATATTGTAGAACAGTTAACAAAGCATTTGCATGTATTCTCAGCCCAAAAAGGTAAAGAGTAAAAAGGGTAAATGAAACTCACCTACTGTATTTTGTAGTAAAAATACATATTACGATATTGAACAATGCAGGGTTGGCCTCGGATTCACGAACCTATATCAATTGTATATCTATTAAAACTTATAATAGAAAACTCATAAACTCATTTATTAATTATATAACATTTATATGTTTGTAGTTATATAAATTTAATATTAATTTTTTTATTTTTATGCATATACTTCGTTTACATGTATTATAACTTAAATTATATGTCATATATCTATTTTGTATATATATACATGGAAAATAATTAATATTTATTCATTTAGTTATATTAATATATCTATATATATTTATATATGTTTTAGTATTATATAAAAAAATATAATTTGTTATATGTAATATTGTTCATAACAATAATACTAATCTGAATGAAATTTTAATAATTATAATAACTTTATTAAAAATGTTAATTTTTGATAAAAAGATAATTTCAATATAATGGTAGTGATAATAATATTAATGAAAATGATGATAATATTAGTGATAATACTTTATGTTAAAAACAATTATATTAATAGTAAAATTAACAATAATAATTGTAACTTGATATTAATACAACATTAGAGATAACAGTAATAATGATAATAATAATGATAATGATACTAACTATAATAACTATCTTAATAATAATAGTGGTAATATAATAATACTTACAACAATGATAATAATAATACTAACAATTGTAATTATAACGATATTACTAATTTTTAATAGATTTTAGTATGTTAGTAATCATAATAGTTAACTTAACACTTCTAATAATAATAATAGTAATACTTACTAATAATAACATCAATAACTAATAACAATAACAATAACAATAACAATAATAATAACAACTAATAATAATAATGATAGAAATAAAATAAGAGTGTATACCCCTTTAAAAGCTTTTTGTAAAAAAACAATGCCCTGGACCAGGCTCGAACCCGAAACTTCTCGCTTAAACACCCAAGCTCTAACCAATGCTCTGCTGGTACTTTTCTATTTTAAACCATAGCCTAATCTATATAACCCTTTTACTTCGGCCCAACAGAAGATAAATTTTTGGCCTAACAGCAAATAAAAGTTTTCAGCCCAACATCCTAATATTCTTGAAGCCCAATTATGTGATTTTCTTTGAGATTCACAATTAGCCCAAACATATAACCAGTTCAAGTATTAATAAGGTTTACTGTTACTTGTTTTCTTGATTGTGTTCGATGGGAAGGGAAAAAAAAAAGGAACCATACTCGTCACCTTCCCATGACATCACCTCATCATCATCAAGTGCTCATCATCGAATAAACATGGCCTTATCTATATCATACGTAACCATAACACCTCATCATTGTTGCCATCTTTATCAAATCCAAATATATATACATATATACCGTACGTCCCTCACTGTTGTAGCGAAACAAGAATAAAGCATAGCAAAAATTACGCGTATCATATAACTTCATATGTACATTACGCGAAACGTGTACTATTATAGTTGAATTACACGAAATGCGTATACCTTACACGGAACTCGTAATGTTTTAACCCTTCATACGGTAGCATCGTCTATCTTTTTAATACAGTTTCAGACAAGAACAAAGAGGGCAGCGAGTAACAGTAGCAGGGTTGTTGTTTGCTCGTTCTGAACAGAAACATTAAATAGTTTTAGTTAAAGGTGGGTATTAATGGTCAAGGTGGAAACTTGATGATGGTGGTGAGTTGTATTTGACGACAATAAAAATAAAATAAAAAATTCAATGGTGATGATCAATTGGAGGTGAATCACAATGGTGATAGATGGTGGATCATGGTGGAAGGTGAAGGTTCATGGTGATGATGGTTAGCGGTAGAGGTGATGGTGGTTAAAGTGGTTGTAGGGTGGCATTTTGAAACACAAAACAGACATACTTATCGAGTAGCAGCTGCAGTCATCGAATGAAACAGGAACAGTAATATTGCAGGTGGGTTTCGGTGTTTTAATGGAGGAGAAGTGGTGGTTTATGATGACGGTTGGATGTGGGGTGAATGGACGACATCTGAAGCAAGATAGAAGCATCAATGAGCTGTTTTTAACCCGACTGTTTTGGTGTGCTTTATGACGGAGAATAGCAGCGATGTTCATAGTGGTTGAAGGAAAGTGGTGTAGTAACCGGAAATGGTAAGGTAGCATGATCGAGCTTATATATCTATATGGGGTATATGTTCTTGTATCTCTAACTGGTAAATATTTATATATTATATATATATAGATAATAGGTAGATAAGGTTTTAGAATCCACAAATAGTTATCTCATGTTAAATTATGTAGGGTAATCTAAATCAATTAGCCACAGTTATTTTCCAATATTTCAACACTTAAATAGTTTAGCCGCCTGTGCACTTTGTATTCTTTCTCTACCGACAGTTTATTTATGAAAGGTATATTGTGTTCAATGTTAAACAGTTAACGCAATAAAGTGTTCCTAAAAAAAATCTCAAATTTTTAGATTAAATGTAATTAATTATTTCACTCATTACCTGATTGAAACCTGATCAAAAAGGTTCTAAAAATATTTAATTTATGTTCCAATTTATATGTACGGAGTACTAATATTCAAACTCAAAAGGGTAAAAATATATTTAACAAATCTAAGATCTTCGAAATCAATTTACAGTTCAACTTTTATTTCAATCCAACATGAACAAGTACTATATCTATACTAAAATTAACAAAACGTCAACCAAGTGTTACTAACGTTTACTAATTAAACTCAAAATCATTTATTTTTAATATGTTCACATTCTATATAAAAACAGTTTTAAAATTAGTAAGTTTAATTACTAAAACAAATATATTATATATTTTTAAACAATTAGATTTAATATAACTTATATATTTATAAATAATATTTATATACATAATTATATATATATCTATATATTTATAAATATTGTTTCCATTACATCGCATGATATTTTACATATTTAATTCTAACAGTTTAATCATATATTATTTCAATAATATCTATATGCATCTATTTATATAGTTGTTCGTGAATCGTCGGGAATAGTCGAAGGGTAATTGATTACATGAACACAATTCAAAGTTTTTGAAGACATTAACATTACAGACTTTGCTTATCTTGTCAAAACTATATAAAGATTAAGTTTAAATTTGGTCGGAAATTCCCGAGTCATCACAGTACCTACCCGTTAAAGAAATTTCGTCCCGAAATTTGAGTGAGGTGGACATGGTTAACAATAAAAATGTTTTCATGACGAATATGAGTTGATAAATAGAGTTTTATCATCATTGACTAATATAGATAAAACGATTCGATTAGGTGAAGCGTACAAATGAAGTTGTCACAACAGATGGGGATAGAGATTTAACTTTTGACGTAGTCACGGTGGAATTTAGAAAATAAGGTGCGTCTTAACTTTTGACGTAGAGGGTTGAATTCTGGAATTCAAGGGATTTAAACAAAATCTTCGAAATCTAAAAAATTTGATTCTTCGGTGAATAAAGAAATTAAGATCACTATAATTAAATACGGTGATCTTCCTCGATTACTCTGACTGTTATTTCCATTATAAATTAAATTCTTCTATTCCATTATTCTCATTATTCCTATACTTTCTTTCTTAGTTCATACATCCAAACGATTGTGAAAATGCTTAACCCAGTTCTGATCCTTGGCCTCATCCTTACTATTGCAACAATCATTCTCCTTTTCCAATTACTACCGGAGGAATCTGTTTTCTTCTACTTCGCCCTTGGGGTTATAATGTTTTTAATTCTCCCGTGTCTTTATGTTACGATCAACATTGATATACATGGTTTGTAATTCCTGTGTTTGTGTTCGGCTTTATATTTTTCCTTTATTTTTGGGAGCTCCATGCTCTTGTTTTCTCTTCCTGACTCCAAGTCAAGCGAAAAATAGTCCAGAATTCGTAGATATAGAATTTTGAATGATTATAATGTTCTAAGCAGGGTGGAACCTGATAGCACGATTTGATTTTTAAATTTATCAAAATTGCAGAAGATAAAACTATCAAGAATACATTTTCTTGATATGTTCAGAACTTAAGTAGAATGAAAGAGTTATGTAACATGGCACATGATGACGTTATGATCTTGTGAATCATCATGTTCCAATAGAAACTCAGCATGACTTACTGTAATATAATCACGTTGATCAAGTGTCATTATATTATACTAACTCATGCATCAGTTCCCAACACTACTTCAAAACATTCGTATTTTAAATTCGAAAGTTTACAGAATATAGAAACTAACAGTTTCTATATGATGTAACACTGATAGCACGAAGAGGTATATAATTTCGGACGAGAATATTTATGAAAATATCCTCAGAAATATCGATGGTATTTATGATGATATTTTGGAATTTCTAAGTTTGAAGGTTGATGAAGAAAAATTTTCCGCAAGATTTTGTAATGACCCGGAAATTTCCGACCAAATTTAAACCTTAATCTTTATAGGTTTTCAACGCGATAAGCAAAATCTGTAATGTTGAGTCTAGAAAGTTTGAAATCTATGTTTAGGCAATCAATTACCCTTTGACCATGCCTGACGATTCACGAACGAATGTTATAAATAATATTTATGTGTATATATACATAAATATAATTATAAGTGTACATATTAACTTAAATTAAATACCAACGAACCACTTAAGTTGAATTAAAAATTTAAAAGTAATATATATAATAATTAAGTTACTAATAAAATGAATATATTACATAGATAGTAAATATAATATAAATAATAATGTATAAGATTAAGTATAAGTTAAAATATAAAAGTTATATTATTAACATTATTTTCATTATAAATATTAATATTAATATAGAAATAGGTAATCTGTTAAATTTTAAATTGAATTATTATTAGACAGTATTAATAACAATTATTATTATAGTTATTAATTATTTAAAATTACAATAATATATATGGAAACAGAGATACCACGTAATTTGATCTACTCTGTATGTCTTAATCTGTTTTTTTTTTACTTTTTCTCATTTCTGCTATTTTGCTCGTGATATATGGTCGCCCCATACTTTCTATAAATTAATCTATCTATTTGTTTTATTGAGAAAATCTACTCAATTTCCATACCCACTTCTTTAATTCATCACCAACCTCATTTGATAATCACCATCACATCTATAGCACCGTAGACACTACCACTTCTATCACCACCCTCTAAACCGTCGGAACACCATCATAATCGACACCCTCACACCTTGGAAACCGTCATCTCACAATCATCATAAACCACTCTACACCCAAAGTCACCATATCACCACCACCATGACAAACAACCGGAGGCCACCATCTCAATCCACCATCACCATGGAAATAATAAGACTACCACTCGAACACCACTATACACCATCACAGTCACCATACATCAACCGTCACCTTGCCATCTCTCTCTCTCTTCATTTTTCTACTTCGGTTTTCTGTTTTCTTTTAACAAACCATCACTACCTTCACCGGTGGCCACCCATCAATCTTCTTGAACAACTCACAAGAGTCACCACCATCAATCACCATAAACCGCACCCACCATGTCAACGCCACAACCATAGGCTACCACCATACTCATCGTGGCACCATCATAACTCCATCATCACACTTAAACTCGATAAACCACCATTACCATCATTATTTTGTTTACTGTTCGAATCCCTCAACAAACGATCTGCCATACTATAATTTCTTTTATTCCGGACTATGTTTAAATAACTAATTAAATAATGAAGATTAATGGCAAAGGTGATATTTATATTCGCTGTTAATAATGAATTGATTGAAGATGTATACGGGATGAGGGACGACAAAGGAGATGACATCCGTTTATTTTTTCTTTTGTTTGTAGACCCTACCACCGTTTTTCCCATTGTAGCTGTCAACGTAAAATTTAAACTATGAAACAGTTTATTAATGGTGGACCAAGATACATACTCACACCCCATTTACTTTACCTAAATAAAATAATATATATACAAAATAACCTTGTCTGCTATGTTCCTGGTTTCGAATTAAAACACAAAAGTAATTGATGGACCATAATCCTTCTTTTCACCTTGGGCCGTGACTTGTTTTAGAAACTGGGCTGAAAGAAACGGATTAAAGATAAACGGGTTCCATTATATATTAGAAAAGTGAAATGGCTCAAATGGTTTGGGGTGTTAGTGAGTGAGCAATTGGTCGCGGGTTCGATCCTTGATTGGGTCAGTTTATTTTTGCAAGCCTTCCCTCTTGAGGTATAACTATAATTATTAACACTATACCACTATGAATATTATTATTATTTATTATTATTATTATTATTATTATTATTATTATTATTATTATTATTATTATTATTATTATTATTATTATTATTATTATTATTATTATTATCATCATCATCATCATCAAAATAAGTATTGATATTATTATTAACATTATTATAATTATTATAATTTTTACAAACTAAAAGATATTTATATATAAAAATATATTTTTACATCTAAATTACTACTAGGTACTATTTTGTTCAAATAAAATATTATTATATTATGTTACAAATAATATATAAATATATTTTTAAGTAAAATCATATATGTAAATATTAATTCTAATACATTTTAAACATATATATAATAACATATATTATATCCTAATTAAAATACTGTAGTAGGAATCTGTTATATATAAATATTAATTATTAATTTATTTACCAAAATAACATATAAATTATGAATATAAAAAGTATATTAATAATATTAATATAAACTTGTTAATTGTTAATATGTATTTTAATATATATACGAATAATATAGGTTCATGAATCCAAGGCCGACCCTACACTTGTTCAATGATGTTATATGTATTTTTACTACAAAATACAGTATGGTGAGTATATAGTCCCTTTTAAACTCTAAATATTTTGGGATGAGAATACATGCATTTTATGATTTACGTTATGGACACAAGTGATCAAAAATAAATTTTATATTGAGTTGTACCATGGCATATTTCTTTATACTTGGTAGCTAATATTTACATGAGGAATGTAAACGCGAATCCTATTGATAGATCTATTGGGCCCGACAACCCCAACCGGGCTGGACGACCAGTTTTCAACGGTTGCACAGTACTTCGTTTCTGTATACTACACTTGGTACGGTGTAGCGATTATTTAAGAATATGTTGCGATGATTTAAATGTTAAGTATGGTTACCAAGTGCTCAACTACTTTTACATACACTTGCGAGTGTATTATGTTTAAATATATGAAATCTTGTGGTCCATAGTTATAACGTTGCTAGCATCAAACCTATATCTTACCAACTTTATGTTGACGTTTTAAAGCATGTTATTCTCAGGTACGAATTAAGTCTTCCGCTGTGCATATACTCATTTTAAGGACATTATTTAGAGTCGATCATCGCAATGGGACCAAATGTTGAAGATTTCGTCCAGATGGATAAGGACGGGTAATCACAGTTGATATCAGAGCGGTGGTCTTAGTGAACCAGGTCTGCATTAGTGTGTCTAACTGATAAGTTGTTAGGATACATTAATAAGTCTGGACTTTGACCGTGTCTACATGTCAAAAGTTTTGCTTATCAATTCTAGTCGGAAATCATCTACTTATCATCCTTAGGGAATTGCCTGCTTATTATTCACAAGTTTAGACACGTCTTACTGCATTTAGTGCATCGATAGTGTATAGACAAAATTCATATTCTAGCGTATCTATTACGGTAAACTTTGCCTGATATTTTCTGTAAATTTTTCCGTAATTAAAGGGATCCTGGTACTATATATATTTTTACATATTATGCATTGAGTATACTACCATTCAACTATCGTTGCTCTCACTAAGCTTTTCATACCAAAAATCTTTTCTGTGATGGCGTACGATGGCCTCCACGAATCGACAAAGTTCCTCTGACTCCGAAGATAGCGTGACCGGAGCACACCACCCGATCAACTACCGTGATTATTGGAGAAAATGGGGGTGGGTTCGCGACATACTCACCCTATGGAGAAGGGAAGAAGGTACTCCATATCATGAGCCGAATCTACCGCCTAATGTAGGAGTACTCGACCTGCTCACCGGCGAACCTGTTCGCAATACTGTTTATACCCTCTTTGCAAGAATTTTTCGTCTTGAGGTTATCATTAACGGAACTAGAGAAAATATCCAACCTCCATCTCACACTAATAACCGGCCAGGGTTAGTAGAAGAAGTCAACGAACTTCGCGCTCGAGTAGTAGCTTTGGAGAATATGGTGCAAAACTTAACAGCTCCAGCAACATCACCGGCACTAACATCAACACCAGTACCACCAACAACCCAAGTTTCAACATCACCTGCCTCAACATCTCATTATATACCTCAAGCCTAATCATCGTTCTACGTATTGTTCTATCTACTTTATCTTCATTCTACATATCGTTCTACACCGATTATCTTCTCTTTACGTATCGTTCTACCTCAATTATCTTCGTTCGACATGGTGATTATGTAATCTCTAATGTTTTAGAGATCATGTAATCAAGTACTAATGATAAATCAAATGAGTTTAATATCTTATTGACTCATTAAATCCATAATTACATCTGAAGAAAATATATATGTATGTATATTTTCATAAAGATTGTAATTAAAAATTCTTTTGTACAAACTGTTAATGATGAAAATATTTTAACGGGTAGGTAATACCAGAGGAATATTTAGATTTCACATTAATAAGTTACACTGTACATTATTCGAATCTGATTCAACGGTCATTTACTATCCTACTTACATCCACAGAGATACGAATCTGTTCACCGAAAAATAACCATTTTCATTCAATTTTATATTTGGATTTTGACCTATCAGAATCCAACAAGTGGCATAATGAAGAAAACATTGGACAAATAAAATTTGTTAGAAACAAACGAACTAATTAATTGAAATATTGTTAAGAATCCACGCTAACTGTTCCTAGCTAACTGTTCCCAGCTGACTGATTACATTTATTTATCGCACTTTATTTATCGTAATTTACATTCTCGCAATTTTATTTATCATCATTTAATTTCTGTTATTTACTTTTACGCACTTTAAATCGGGACACATGTACACAATACGTCGGATTAATTCTGAGACAATACGTTGTATACGGGTCATGATATATATTTATTTATTTTACGCACTTTAAATAACGGGACACGTATACAAAGTTTTGACCTATCATATCGACCCATCTATATATATATTTCGGAACAACCATAGACACTCTATATGTGAATGTGGGAGTTGGCTATACAGGGTTGGAGTTGATTCCAAAATATATATATGGTTTGAGTTGTGATCAATACTGAGACCGGTACACGAGTCACGATACGTATTAATTAATTTGAATATTATATATATAACTATATATGAATTTATTGTACCATTGGACAATCGGACTATTGGACTGCTAACTTTGGACAATTATAATGAATTAAAATATTGATTATAACATATGAAACTAAATAATTCTTCAAGTTTGCCACTTGATTTCATCTTAAACCTCATTTGTATCTCGACAATTACAATCCGCGTTCAAACCTTTCATGACTCTTGAAAACACCTCAATCGAGAAGTTGAACCAACCGCACTTCATTTACAGAAGAAAAGATTATGCATATAGTTATGCACCGAAAAACACTCGGAACCTGAGTAAATGATTAACATGTATCCGTGCTAGCTCCTTTGGCGTTATTATTACCCAAAATAACTTTGCAATTCCTTTCCAAATTAGCCAAATTTTGACACAGCTCCAGCAAGTTGATTTCGATTTTTCGTTCAAAACAACCTTGTTATAGCCTCGGAATATATACGTGTTTATTTATTGTTACCAGAGAACCTTTTATATTCCACCATACTACCATCAGCGTTTAATCATCTCAAAACATAATTCTCCTGAACACACCTTGATTTGATGATCCAGATCCGTTAACTTTGAAAATGCTGACGAAGCGGCATGTAGTAAATGGTCTTAATGGCCAAAAGTAAAGATAATAGAATAGAGTGATGGGAACGCTCGATAGAAAATTTGGTACTGAAAAACGGATTGAGATAACTGTAAAGGAAACAAAGAACAAATACAAGGACTGAACCTACCTTCAAAGAATCCCAATGATTCAGTGCCTGCTAAAACCGTTAGTGAGAACTCTACTCCTTATTCTAAACCTTTCCAAAATGATATTCTTCATCATCATCTTATCTTAGAAATTATAAGATATCTTCATATATTCCGTTATACATATTCTCCATATTTCTAGAGATATTTTCACAACTATTCTTATCTGAGGTCACGTATCTCTCTGTAATACCTGCGATACAACATAAAAGAAACTGTGTTAGTTTCTAAATTTTGAAACCTTCAAGTTTAAAATAGGAATGTTTTGAAGTAGTGTTGGGAACTGATGCATGAATTAATATAAAATAATGACACTTGATCAACGTCATTATATTACAGTAAGTCATGTTGAGCTTCTAATAGAACGTGATGATTAACAGTACCATCACCATGTGCCATGTTACACGGCTCTTACATTCTATTCAATTTCTAAAAACATCAAGAAAATATTTCTTGATGATTCTGTCTTTTCTAGGATATTTTGGTAATTTAACAAATTAAAAATCGTGCCATTACCATTTCTTTCTGAGAACATTAGCTATGTTCATTCCAAATTTCATACCTATGAATTCCGGATCATTACTCGCTTGACTCGAAGTCGGGAAAAGAAAACGGAAGCATGAAGCTCCGAAAAATAATGAAGAATATAAAGCCCGATAATAACCCCGAAATTACAAACCGTGTATATCGATGCAGATAGCAATATAGAGACACGGGAGAACTAGAAACACTATAAACACAAGAGTATAGTAGAAGTAAATGGATTCTTCTGGTGGTAGATAGAAAAGAAGAATTACAGATACAAAAGTTAGAAGTATATCAAGAATCAGGATAGGATGGAGCATATTGATGAATACTTTAAAGTATGAATCAAGGAGGAAAGAATAGGAGGTATGAGTTGTGAAAAATAAGGAAACGAATGAGGTGGATTTATAGTGAAATATCCGACAGAGAAATCGAAACAGATTGCCGCATTTAATCAAAGAAGATCCTGATTTCCTTAATTATTGAAGAACCAAATCCTATTACGTAAGATTTTCTTTAAATCTCTTAAATCCCGGAAATCAATAGTAACTACGTCATCGGTTGAAACGAATATATTTATTTATTCATTTCGCTCTTTTGTGATAGCTTCACTCGTGCGCTTCACATGATCGAATCGTTTTATCAATATCTCTTAATAATGATAAAACTCCATTGTTACCTCATATTCGTCATGAAAAATTCTTATTGTTATCCATGACGACCTCTATCAAATTTTGGGGACGAAATTTCTTTAACGGGTAGGTACTGTAATGACCCGGAAATTTCCGACCAAATTTAAACCTTAATCTTTATAGGTTTCCGACGCGATAAGCAAAATCTGTAATGTTGAGTCTAGAAAGTTTGAAATCTATGTTTAGGCAATCAATTACCCTTTGACCATGCCTGACGATTCACGAACGAATGTTATAAATAATATTTATGTGTATATATACATAAATATAATTATAAGTGTACATATTAACTTAAATTAAATACCAACGAACCACTTAAGTTGAATTAAAAATTTAAAAGTAATATATATAATGATTAAGTTACTAATAAAATGAATATATTACATAGATAGTAAATATAATATAAATAATAATGTATAAGATTAAGTTAAAATATAAAAGTTATATTATAAACATTATTTTCATTATAAATATTAATATTAATATAGAAATAGGTAATCTGTTAAATTTTAAATTGAATTATTATTAGACAGTATTAATAACAATTATTATTATAGTTATTAATTATTTAAAATAACAATAATATATATGGAAACAGAGATACCACGTAATTTGATCTACTATGTATGTCTTAATCTGTTTTTTTTTACTTTTTCTCATTTCTGCTATTTTGCTCGTGATATATAGTCACCCCGTACTTTCTATAAATTAATCTATCTATTTGTTTTATTGAGAAAATCTACTCAATTTCTATACCCACTTCTTTAATTCATCACCAACCTCATTTGATAATCACCATCACATCTATAGCACCGTAGACACTACCACTTCTATCACCACCCTCTAAACCATCGGAACACCATCATAATCGACACCCTCACACCTTGGAAACCGTCATCTCACAATCATCATAAACCACTCTACACCCAAAGTCACCATATCACCACCACCATGACAAACAATCGGAGGCCACCATCTCAATCCACCATCACCATGGAAATAATAAGACTACCACTCGAACACTACTATACACCATCACAGTCACCATACATCAACCGTCACCTTACCATCTCTCTCTCTTCATTTTTCTACTTCGGTTTTCTGTTTTCTTTTAACAAACCATCACTACCTTCACCGGTGGCCACCCATCAATCTTCTTGAACAACTCACAAGAGTCACCACCATCAATCACCATAAATCGCACCCACCATGTCAACGCCACAACCATAGGCTACCACCATACTCATCGTGGCACCATCATAACTCCATCATCACACTTAAACTCGATAAACCACCATTACTATCATTATTTTGTTTACTGTTCGAATCCCTCAACAAACGATCCGCCGTACTATAATTTCTTTTATTCCGGACTATGTTTAAATAACTAATTAAATAATGAAGATTAATGGCAAAGGTGATATTTATATTCGCTGTTAATAATGAATTGATGGAAGATGTATACGAGATGAGGGACGACAAAGGAGATGACAGCCGTTTATTTTTTCTTTTATTTGCAGACCCCACCACCATTTTTCCCATTGTGGCTGTCAACGTAAAATTTAAACTATGAAACAGTTTATGAATGGTGGACCAAGATACACACTCACACCCCATTTACATTACCTAAATCAAATAATATATTTACAAAATAACCTTGGCTGCTATGTTCCTGATTTCGAATTAAAACACAAAAGTAATTGATGGACCATAATCCTTCTTTTCACCTTGGGCCATGACTTGTTTTAGAAATTGGGCCGAAAGAAATGGATTAAAGATAAACGGGTTCCATTATATATTAGAAAAGTGAAATGGCTCAAATGGTTTGGGGTGTTAGTGAGTGAGCAATTGGTCGCGGGTTCGATCCTTGATTGGGTCAGTTTATTTTTGCAAGCCTTCCCTCTTGAGGTATAACTATAATTATTAACACTATACCACTATGAATATTATTATTATTATTTTTTATTATTATTATTATTATTATTATTATTATTATTATTATTATTATCATCATCATCAAAATAAGTATTGATATTATTATTAACATTATTATAATTATTATAATTTTTACAAACTAAAAGATATTTATATATAAAAATATATTTTTACATCTAAATTACTACTAGGTACTATTTTGTTCAAATAAAATATTATTATATTATGTTACAAATAATATATAAATATATTTTTAAGTTAAATCATATATGTAAATATTAATTCTAATACATTTTAAACATATATATAATAACATATATTATATCCTAATTAAAATACTGTAGTAGGAATATGTTATATATAAATATTAATTATTAATTTATTTACCAAAATAACATATAAATTATGAATATAAAAAGTATATTAAAAATATTAATATAAACTTGTTAATTGTTAATATGTATTTTAATATATATACGAATAATATAGGTTCGTGAATCCAAGGCCAACCCTACACTTGTTCAATGATGTTATATGTATTTTTACTATAAAATACAGTATGGTGAGTATATAGTCCCTTTTAAACTCTAAATATTTTGGGATGAGAATACATGCATTTTATGATTTACGTTATGGACACAAGTGATCAAAAATAAATTTTATGTTGAGTTGTACCATGGCATATTTCTTTATACTTGGTAGCTAATATTTACATGAGGAATGTAAACGCGAATCCTGTTGATAGATCTATTGGGCCTGACAACCCCAACCGGGCTGGACGACCAGTTTTCAATGGTTGCACAGTACTTCGTTTCTGTATACTACACTTGGTACGGTGTAGCGATTATTTAAGAATATGCTGCGATGATTTAAATGTTAAGTATGGTTACCAAGTGCTCAACTACTTTTACATACACTTGCGAGTGTATTATGTTTAAATATATGAAATCTTGTGGTCCATAGTTATAACGTTGCTAGCATCAAACCTATATCTCACCAACTTTATGTTGACGTTTTAAAGCATGTTATTCTCAGGTACGAATTAAGTCTTCCGCTGTGCATATACTCATTTTAAGGACATTATTTGGAGTCGATCATCGCAATGGGACCAAATGTTGAAGATTTCGTCCAGATGGATAAGGACGGGCTATCACAGATTTTAACATGACTTCGGGGCAAGATATTCTCTAAAGATTTCAACGGATCCATAATTACCTGGATTCTTTGAATATAGAGTATGGTCCTTGTATTTGTCCTTGGTCTCCTTAGTGGTTAGCTCAATCCGTTTTTCAATACCCAATTTTCTACTGAGCGTTCCTAACACTCCTTTCTTTATCATCAAACTTTTGGCCGCTTAGACCATCTACCATTTTTCTGTTTCCACTGCATTTAATGCTATGATATCTGAATCATTGGTTATTAATCCGAGGTGGTTTCAGGAGAATTGTGTTTTTAGATGATTAAACGCTGATGGTAATATGGTGGAATATGAAAGGTTCCCTGGTAACAATAAAAGAGCACGCATATATATCAACGTTATAATAAGGTTGTTTCGTACGAAAAGTCGAAGTTGTCTTGTTGGAGATGTGACAAATTTGACTATTTTGAAGAAGAACTGTAAAGTTATTTTGGGTAATAATAACACTAAAGAAATTAGCACAGTTATGTGTTAATCGTTTACTCAGTTTTTGAGAGTATTTCAAGTGCATAACTATATGCATCAATCTTTTCTTCCGTAGATGAAGTGCGGTTGATTCATCCTATCGGTTGAGGTGTTTTCAAGAATCATGAAAGGTTTGAACGCAGATTGTAATCGTCAATATACAAATGAGGTTTAAGATGAAATCAAGTGGCAGACTTGAAGAAATGTTTAGTTTCATATGTTATAATCAATATTTTAATTTATTTTAATTTGTCCAATAATCTTAGTCCACAGTCGATAGTCCACAGTTAACAGTCTAATAATTCATATATAGTTTAATATATAATATTCGAATTAATTAATACGTGTCGTGACCTGTATACGTCTCAGACTTGATCACAACTCAAACTATATATATTATTGTAGAATCAACCTCAACTCTGTATAGAGAACTCGATCATTACTGCATATAGAGTGTCTATGGTGATTCCAAATAATATATATAGATGCGTTGATATGATATGTCAAAACCTTGTATACGTGTCCCTATATTTAAAGTGCGTAAAATAAATAACAGAAAATTAAATAACGATAAATAAAGTGCGTAAAGTAAATAACAAAAATTTAATGACGATAAATAAAATTGCGAGAATGTAAATTGCGATAAAATAAATTGCAATAAACAAAATTGTAATCAGTTAGCTAGGAACAATTAGCTAGGATTTTGTTAGCGTGGATTCTTAACAAAATTTCTCATAGTTAATTTGTTTGTTTCTAACAAATTTTATTTTGTCCAATGTTTTCTTCATTATGCCACTTGTCGGATTCTGATAAATCAAAATCCAAATATGAAATTGAATGAAAATGGTTATTCTGTGGTGAACGGATTCATATATCGGTAGATGTAAGTAGGATAGTATATGACTGTTGAAATAGATTCAAAGAACGTACAATGTAACTTATTAATGTGAAATTTAAATATTCCTCGGGTATTACCTACCCGTTAAAATATTTTCACCATTAACAGTTTTACAAGAGAATTCTTAATTACAATCTTTATGAAAACATATATGCATATATATTTTCTTCAGATATATTCATGGATTTAATGAGTTAATATGATATTAAACTCATTTGCTTTTCGGTTGGAACTAGAATAAATAATCTCTAAAACTTTAGAGATTACATATTCGCCATGTCGAATGAAGATAAATGAGGTAGAACGATACGTAAAACGAAGATCATACTCAAAGTACAGCTGATGATATTGAAGCATGGATTGTTGATGGTACTGGTGCTGTTATTGATGGTACTGTTGGTGCCGGTGAAGTTGCTGAAGCTGGTACATTTTGCACCATATTCTCCGAATTGATTATTCGAGCGCGAAGTTCGTTGACCTATTACTCCAGGATGATTGTCGGTCAGAACGAGTGGATGAATAAGGTTCAGAATTGTGGATAGAATATAATCTTGTCGAGTTACCCAGGAAATGAGACTAAAAATGGTGTCTCGAACAGGTTCGCCGGTAAACGCTTCAGGTTCATTGTCAAGAGGTGAATTCTGTTGGTGGAATGGATTGCCTTCTGCGCGTTTCCATTAATTAAGTCAACTACGAACCCATCAGATGAATTGATAATGGCTTATTGGTTGATTCATGCCGATGACGCTATTTTCGGAGCTTAGGTGAACATCTATGTCGGAATAGCTGTCGGAATAACTATCGGAATAGCTATCGGAATCTGAGGGACTCGAACTGGTTGAGGGATTCATCTCGTACGATCAGATAAAGGATTTTCGATAAGAAATAGATTATAGGATGTAGATTAGTACCCTGCAATACATAATTTACATATGCATATATAATACAAAAATCCCACAAGTTACGGAGGAATTTACGAAATCTGTCAGGCAAAGTCTACAGTAACAGATATGCTAAGATATGAATTAGCAGATATGCTAAGATAAGAATTTTGTCTATACACTATTCATGCAATCATTGCAGTAAGATGTGTCTAGACTAAGAATAATAAGCAGGTAATTTCCTAAGGATGATAAACAGATGATTTCTGACAAAAATGATAAGCAAAACTTTTGACATGCAGACACGGTCGAAGTCCAGACTTACTAATGTATCCTAACGACTATCAGTTAGACACACTAATGCAAAACCTGGTTTACTAAGACCACCGCTCTGATACCAACTGAAAGGACCCGTCCTAATCCATCCGGACGAAGTCCATATCGATTATAAACGATTCACAACAGTTGATTACATCGCGAGGTACTTGACCTCTATATGATACATTTTACTAACATTGCATTCGTTTTTTAAAAGACAATCTTTCATTACATCGAAAGTTGATGGCATGCATACCATTTCATAATATATCTAACTATAATTGACTTAATAATAATCTTGATGAACTCGACGACTCGAATGCAACGTCTTTTGAAATATGTCATGAATGACTTCAAGTAAATGTCTCTAATATAAGCAAATGCACAGCGGAAGATTTCTTTCATACCTGAGAATAAACATGCTTTAAAGTGTCAACCAAAAGGTTGGTGAGTTCATTAGTTTAACATAAATAATCATTTCATAATTTTAATAGACCACAAGATTTCATATTTCCAATTCTCGTAAACGTACGTCCCATGCATAAATACAAAAATATCGTTCATAGGGATTGAACACCTGGTAACCGACATTCACAATTTGTATATAAGAATATCCCCATCATTCAGGGATCCTCCTTCGGACATGATATAAATTTCGAAGTACTAAAGCATCTGGTACTTTGGATGGGGCTTGTTGGGCCCGATAGATCTATCTTTAGAGTTCGCGTCAATTAGGGTGTCTGTTCCCTAATTCTTAGATTACCAGACTTAATAAAAAGGGCATATTCGATTAGATAATCCAACCATAGAATGTAGTTTCGATTACTTGTGTCTATTTCGTAAAGCATTTATAAAAGCAGCGCATGTATTCTCCGTCCCAAAAATATATATTGCAAAAGCATTTAAAAAGTTAGCAAATGAAACTCACGCATATAAATATTGTAGAACAGTTAACAAAGCATTTGCATGTATTCTCAGCCCAAAAAGGTAAAGAGTAAAAAGGGTAAATGAAACTCACCTACTGTATTTTGTAGTAAAAATACATATTACGATATTGAATAATGCAGGGTTGGCCTCGGATTCATGAACCTATATCAATTGTATATCTATTAAAACTTATAATAGAAAACTCATAAACTCATTTATTAATTATATAACATTTATGTGTTTGTAGTTATATGAATTTAATATTAATTTTTATTTTTATGCATATACTTCGTTTACATGTATTATAACTTAAATTATATGTCATATATCTATTTTGTATATATATACATGGAAAATAATTAATATTTATTCATTTAGTTATATTAATATATCTATATATATTTATATATGTTTTGGTATTATATAAAAAATATAGTTTGTTATATGTAATCTTATTCATAACAATAATACTAATCTGAATGAAATTTTAATAATTATAATAACTTTATTAAAAATGTTAATTTTTGATAAAAAGATAATTCCAATATAATGGTAGTGATAATAATATTAATGAAAATGATGATAATATTAGTGATAATACTTTATGTTAAAAACAATTATATTAATAGTAAAATTAACAATAATAATTATAACTTGATATTAATACATCATTAGAGATAACAGTAATAATGATAATAATAATGATAATGATACTAATTATAATAACTATCTTAATAATAATAGTGGTAATATAATAATACTTACAACAATGATAATAATAATACTAACAATTGTAATTATAACGATATTACTAATTTTTAATAGATTTTAGTATGTTAGTAATCATAATAGTTAACTTAACACTTCTAATAATAATAATAGTAATACTTACTAATAATAACATCAATAACTAATAACAATAACAATAACAATAATAATAATAACTAATAATAATAATGATAGAAATAAAATAAGAGTGTATACCCCTTTAAAAGCTTTTTGTAAAAAAACAATGCCCTGGACCAGGCTCGAATCCGAGACTTCTCGCTTAAACACCCAAGCTCTAACCAATGCTCTGCTGGTACTTTTCTATTTTAAACCATAGCCTAATCTATATAACCCTTTTACTTCGGCCCAACAGAAGATAAATTTTTGGCCTAACAGCAAATAAAAGTTTTCAGCCCAACATCCTAATATTCTTGAAGCCCAATTATGTGATTTTCTTTGAGATTCACAATTAGCCCAAACATATAACCAGTTCAAGTGTTAATAAGGTTTACTGTTACTTGTTTTCTTGATTGTGTTCGATGGGAAGGAAAAAAAAAAGGAACCAGACTCGTCACCTTCCCATGACATCACCTCATCATCATCAAGTGCTCATCATCGAATAAACATGGCCTTATCTATATCATATGTAACCATAACACCTCATCATTGTTGCCATCTTTATCAAATCCAAATATATATACATATATACCGTACGTCCCTCACTGTTGTAGCGAAACAAGAATAAAGCATAGCAAAAATTACGCGTATCATATAACTTCATATGTACATTACACGAAACGTGTACTATTATAGTTGAATTACACGAAACGCGTATACCTTACACGGAACTCGTAATGTTTTAACCCTTCATAAGGTAGCATCGTCTATCTTTTTAATACAGTTTCAGACAAGAACAAAGAGGGCAGCGAGTAACAGTAGCAGGGTTGTTGTTTGCTCGTTCTGAATAGAAACATTAAATCATTTTAGTTAAAGGTGGGTATTAATGGTCAAGGTGGAAACTTGATGATGGTGGTGAGTTGTATTTGACGACAATAAAAATAAAAAAAAAATTCAATGGTGATGATTAATTGGAGGTGAATCACGATGGTGATAGATGGTGGATCATGGTGGAAGGTGAAGGTTCATGGTGATGATGGTTAGCGGTAGAGGTGATGGCGGTTAAAGTGGTTGTAGGGTGGCGTTTTGAAACACAAAACAGACATACTTATCGAGTAGCAGATGCAGTCATCGAATGAAACAGGAACAGTAATATTGCAGGTGGGTTTCGGTGTTTTAATGGAGGAGAAGTGGTGGTTTATGATGACGGTTGGATGTGGGGTGAATGGACGACATCTGAAGCAAGATAGAAGCATCAATGTGCTGTTTTTAACCCGACTATTTTGGTGTGGTTTATGACGGAGAATAGCAGCGATGTTCATAGTGGTTGAAGGAAAGTGGTGTAGTAATCGGAAATGGTAAGGTAGCATGATCGAGCTTATATATCTATATAGGGTATATGTTCTTGTATCTCTAACTGGTATATATTTATATATTATATATATATATAGATAATAGGTAGATAAGGTTTTAGAATCCACAAATAGTAATCTCATGTTAAATTATGTAGGGTAATCTAAATCAATTAGCCACGGTGATTTTCCAATATTTCAACACTTAAATAGTTTAGCCGCCTGTGCACTTTGTATTCTTTCTCTACCGACAGTTTATTTACGAAAGGTATATTGTGTTCAATACTAAACAGTTAACGCAATAAAGTGTTCCTAAAAAAAATCTCAAATTTTTAGATTAAATGTAATTAATTATTTCACTCATTACCTGATTGAAACCTGATAAAAAAGGTTCTAAAAATATTTAATTTCTGTTCCAATTTATATGTACGGAGTACTAATATTCAAACTCAAAAGGGTAAAAATATATTTAACAAATCTAAGATCTTCGAAATCAATTTACAGTTCAACTTTTATTTCAATCCAACATGAACAAGTACTATATCTATACTAAAATTAACAAAACGTCAACCGAGTGTTACTAACGTTTACTAATTAAACTCGAAATCATTTATTTTTAATATGTTCACATTCTATATAAAAACAGTTTTAAAATTAGTAAGTTTAATTACTAAAACAAATATATTATATATTTATAAACAATTAGATTTAATATAACTTATATATTTACAAATAATATTTATATACATAATTATATATATATATCTATATATTTATAAATATTGTTTCCATTACATCGCATGATATTTTACATATTTAATTCTAATAGTTTAATCATATATTATTTCAATAATATCTATATGCATCTATTTATATAGTTGTTCGTGAATCGTCGGGAATAGTCGAAGGGTAATTGATTACATGAACACAATTCAAAGTTTTTGAAAACATTAACATTACAGACTTTGCTTATCTTGTCAAAACTATATAAAGATTAAGTTTAAATTTGGTCGAAAATTCCCGGGTCATCACAGACGAGTACTTAGTTATTTACCAAGTTGACCAAAAATTTAATGTTTGTCTAAATTTGATTGTGTTTTACTAATTTTGACTTATTATAAACAACTTTGACAGAACAAAATTGACTATGCTTGACCGATAAATACTACTAACTTGTATTAAATGATTTTAAATATTTGATTTATTTTTTATTATATGAAAAATATACTTTATATATTTGTTTTCTTTTTGAATTATCACAGATGGAGGGTTTAATGCTTTATTGTGCTGCAAAGAAACATCCAAACTCCAAACAAATTTTATTCCAAAATTTCGAGAGAATGAGGATGCCATGGAGAACAAAAAACAATTCAGTTGATTGTGGAATTTTTATGATGAGGCATATGGAGACGTTTATGGGGACTGCAATGTCAAGATGGACTTGTGGATTCAAGAAAGAAGGAGATTTGCAAAAGCAACAACTTAATAATCTTAGATGAAAATATCTAGCCAAAATTCTAAATTCAAAACACAACATCCTACGTTGGAAGGCACCTGACATTCTTCAAAGTTTTGATGATATTACACTTGCCTTTCAAGAAGAATTTCCAAATGATACATTGTGTAATATCGAGGCAAGACTGAAAAAACATGCATAAGAAAAAAAAATTTGAAAATGCATTTTTTTTTATGTAATCTTGTTATTAGAAAAAATGTATTGGATATGAGGATTTATATATTTTTTTATGATATCTTGTTTCAATATATATAATGTTTCATTTTAAATCTTATTGTTTGAATGAAATATATAGTTCAAATTTAAATCGAATTTTTTTTTTTTTTTTTTTGAATGAATATTTGGTTTTTTCCATTTTACCCATATAAGCACAGGTAAAAAAAATTTTAGATAATGAATATATTCCTAAAATCTACAATTGCTGTTCTAAAGTTAATCTTCTAGAATTTACAATTTAAGTTATACAAAAATATGCTCTATATATAAACTCTACAAAATTAACTTCGAATTCATGTACAAATCTCAAAAACTAATTGTAAAAATTTTTAAATGTGTAATATAATAAAAAAAGTTACAATTTATAAAATTTGTAAAATTTTTTACAAGTTCTACAAATTATGTTTTATATACAAACTTTTTATGTTCTACAAAATTTGTACATGTTCTACATTTATATTTTAAACATCCATGCCAATAATTATACATATAAAAATGCATATACACTTTGTTTTTGTAATTAGCAATTAATCCTTTTTTCTATACTTTTATAAGTACTAAATTATACAATTACAACTATTTGAAAACTTAAAAAAAAATTCTATCACACTAAAATCTTTGCATAATTGTGTCACACAAAAAAAAAATCACCATCTTAGAATTATTTTGCTAGAAACCCAAAAAATACGACATTGCCCACTTATATATCCATTTAACTACCACAATAAAATAGCAACAGGATAAAAGTCTTACTAAATTATATTATATTTCAGAAGAAGAACAAAATATCTTCTACATCTGCTCTGATTGTCACACACAAACGCCTTCAAAATTCATCTCTCAACAATCTGCAACTCTATCATCGTAAATATCAGGTTTGCCTCTCTTCTTCATCAAATCTTATATTAGTTTACAATTATCATTCGGCTTTATAATAAAAACAATCTTTGTCGATAACAAGATGTTATCAGTTATAGTTAGGGTTTTTACTGAAAAGGATATTTTACTGTGCAGCTTAAATGATATAAATATATAATACAATTGCACTATGATGTTTGTTTTATTCTTTGTTTCATAGTTAGTATCAGCTTGAATGATATAAATATATAATACATTTGCACATTAGTTGCCCTGTTATGAGTGTAGCTTGATATCAAACAAATCTTATGAGTTTAGCTTGATATTAAACAAATCTTTACTTCAAAATATTACATTCATATTGCTTACAATTTATATAACAATCATTCTTTATTCTTCTGTAAGACCCAAATTATTATTGTACAGCAGTGTAAATATGATACATAGAGTGTGGGTATCATTGTGCAGTTAAACAGAAGACAGAAACCGCCCAGACCATTGTGCGCGCCGTGCAGGGTTATGTGTGCGTGCCGTGCACTAGCCCTGTGCACAGTTTTTTGCTTTTTAGTTAAAAGTTAAACGAAGGGTATTGTGGTCTTTTCACATGGGGACGAGTTTGGGGCTGTAAAGGCCAGTTTGGTGGTGGTTGAAACACATTTAACTTTATCATCTACCACATCATCTCTCCAATTCAATTTCTAGAGTGAGAAACCCTTCAAGAGAGAGAAAGCTCAAATCAAGGAGGAAGAAGCTTGATTCGGGTTAAAGCTCAAGTACTAAAGTTTTTCATCTAGCCTCTAGCTACGTTTTGAGTGTGGTGATATGCTCTAATCTTGATTTCCTTAATTTAATTTGTTTAAGGGTTAGGGTTTGGGTTAATCTTGATTTCCTTAATTTAATTTGTTTAATTTGGTGATATGCGCCAATTTGTTAAGGGTCATGAAGACTCAATAGTGACTAACCTAGGGTTTCAAATTATTAATTGGTGTTTATGAGCCCTAATTGGTTAGTTAATTACTAGCACACCTAGTTATTAAGTAAATGGGTGTTAACGGGGTTAGTGGATGACCTGAAGAGGGTGTGTTGACCCTAAAATGGTTAAATGGGTAATTATTGACCTAGTTGGGCAAGATGAGTGTGAAATGTCCCAAGTTTGGGTTAGTCGGTGTTGTTAGACCTTACTCACTAGCTTTTAGTGATTAACGATGGGTCTTGACCTTAAATGGACGGTTTTGGTATAAATGGGTCAACTAATGCATTTAAGTCGTTAAACGCACAAGTGTGTATTGTTGGTGTCTAATCCGACAAATGCTATATTAATTATATATATAATGTATTAGGTACGTCGCGTTGAAGGTTGCAAGCTTGATTAACTCACCAAAGGAGCTAAGGTGAGTGGAATAATTATACATGTGTGTATGTAATGTATTTACTTGTGCGAAATGCGATGTGGGTTTTAAGTTCGGGTATGCGATACCACATCGTGTTGGCGCGAGATGAGGGTTTAAAGTTCGGATATGTGATACCTCATCATCATGTGTGGCATGTGATATGGGTTTAAAGTTCGTGTATGCAATACCATATCATCATGTATGTTTGTGGGCATGAAGTGTGGGTTTTAAGTTCGGGTATGCGATACCACATTTAATGTAACGGGTGGGTTTTAAGTTCGGGTATGCGATACCACCTAAGGGACTAGTGATGCATACTAGTGGCATCTGTGTGGCTAGTGGTTCAATCGTGAGAAACTGTTCCCTTTGTACGATTGGTTAACTATGGTTAAGTGTTGTAGCGTAGCATATTACATTGTCGGAGTTATATGCTTTTGTTGTGCTAGCTTGCGTATTGGATTTTAGCTTTATACTTTACGATGGTATGCTATTTATATTGCTAGCGTGTATGCGGTAATTGTTGTAAGTGAATGCAAGTAAGTAGGTTATATATGTATGTGTATAATTATTGCATTCACTAAGCTTTGCTTACCCTCTCGTTGTTTACCTTTTTATAGGCTCCGGCATTGACAAGGGTAAGGGCGTTCATTTGGATTAGAGATCCTGCTTGGTTTGTTAGGGGGCGCTTTTGGATGTTATAGCTTTTGGAGTTAGACCGAGATTTGGGTAGTTTAACCCCCAAACAGCATGCTCATGTTGTCGTTTGGAATTTAAACTAATGTGGTTGAAACTCATGTTTTGTATGAAACTCGTAACTCGGGTCGATGTGGGCCCCGTTTTGTAAAACTTATTTTATTATTGAATCGTGTGAGTTTTTCTTATTATAACATGTTGTGAAAAGCGTTTCGCCTAAATATGTCGGGAAGTGGGTGATCTTTATTTGAAAAATGACCAAATCGGACATAAGCTGGAATGACCTGTGCGCGCCGCGCACCCTAGGGTGCTGTGCGCCGCGCACTGTTCTATATAAAAAATATGTATATTTTCGCGTATTCATTTGGATATTGGGTTGGGTCGTTACAAGTGGTATCAGAGCATGGTCTAAGGGATTTAGGCGACTTGAGGTAGGTGCCTAAACTTAGAGTTTATTGTGTATGCGTTTAGTGCGGGACTTGTAGGAGACGGGTCAGACCAGGGATTGGTTAGTGCCTAGGATGAGGTTAACTAACTATGCGCTAATTGTTTCGTGTTGTGTTTTGCATCATCAAGTGAGATAGACGTTGTACTAGAAAGTTAATGCGATGTGCTCGCGTAACAATGATTAGCTACCATTGTTACGGGTTCAAATCGTGTCAAACAAGCGATGTACGACGATTGTTGAGCAAGATGGGGCGGTGTGATATATATCTATATATATATATATATATATATATATATATATATATATATATATATATATATATATATATATATATATATATATATATATATACCTTGTATTTTGTCCTTTCGTTTCATTGTTTAACCGATTTTCGTTTTATAGTATGAAGACGAGAAACGGACCAGAGAACCATGAAGGAGGTACGAGCGA
The DNA here is from genome assembly GCF_046630445.1 of Rutidosis leptorrhynchoides. Classification (NCBI taxonomy): domain Eukaryota; kingdom Viridiplantae; phylum Streptophyta; class Magnoliopsida; order Asterales; family Asteraceae; genus Rutidosis; species Rutidosis leptorrhynchoides. Next base: position 110,926,035 of record NC_092340.1, read on the forward strand.
GGACCATGAGTTTACAGCCAAGGTTGAGGCCATTATTAAGAAGCAAAGAGTGGAATTTCTTGAGGATGTCCGAAAGGTTTTCCAAGAATCGGTTGATGGGCAAGTAACCGAGTTAATAAATGAGCGAATGAATGCCGCAATTGAAGAGGCATTAGAAGCTAGAAACATTCATCGTCGGGGCGAAGGAGTGATGGTAGTGGTGGGTATGGAAGGCGAGACTTCCATTACAAAAATTTCAAGGATGCTCAACCTCCTATGTTTAATGGAGTAAGGGATCCATTGAAAAGCACATGTTGGATATCTGACATCGAGGGGGCTTTCCGTACCGTGGAGTGTCCTCCCGAGAAGAAACTAGATACGGTTCTAGTATGTTGCGTGAGGAGGCTAAGTTGTGGTGGGACGATAAAATTAAGTTTTATGGTGAAGAGCAATGCATGAGCTTGACGTGGGAAGAGTTTAAAAAGGAGTTTTTCAAGGAATACCGAACTCCTTCCGACCTTGATAGAATCCGGGATGAGTTGCACAATTGGTTACTCTCAAGTCTACCTTCTTGGCAAAGACTCGTTTTTGTCCAGAGTATGTTGGTGATGACCACAAGTTGATGCTAGATTTTTACCGTACACTAAGCGATGAGATGAAGCGCAAGATTAGTCGGGGAATGGCTAAGTCTTTTGATGAATTATTTGAGTTAGCCCGGGGTTTTGAGCCGGAGGTTCCGAAAAGAAGTGATTTCTCCTTTTCTAAGAGAAAATTCGAAGGTTCGAGTCAATCAAACTTTTCAAGCAAGAAGAGTAAGAAAGGCTCCGAAAATGTTAATAGCGTTAAGAAGAGTGGTTCCGGAAGTTTTCTCCCAAATTGCTATAATTGTGGGCAAAAGGGTCACATCTCGAGCGAATGCCCAAAGCCTATTACGAACACGCTCACATGTTTTAATTGCCAAAAGCAAGGACACCGAAAGTCGGAGTGTCCCGAGTTGTATGGTGATCAAGTGAAAAAGTTAGAGAAAGCAGCGGGTACGGCTAGGGGTCGCAATTATTTGATGACTAATGACGAAGCCAAGCAATCCAATGAAGTTGTGTCAGGTACTTTCATGGTTAACTCTAATCCGGTAAGGATCTTATTTGATAGTGGTGCTAACTTATCGTTTGTTTCTCCAAGATTTGTGTCTAAGCTTGATAAACCACTAGCTAAGTTAAGTCATCCGGTAGAAGTTGAAATAGCGGATGGTAAGACGGTGCTAGGGGTTGATGTTTGTAATGATTGTGAAATTTTTTTTGGTTCCGAAACGTTTAAAATCGATCTTATCCCGATGACCTTGGGTGAATTCGATATTGTCGTTGGTATGGATTGGCTCGATCGTCATAGAGTCGATATTGCATGCCATGAAAAATCTATTCGTGTGAAGACCCCAAGTGGGGGAGAGTTAATTATTCATGGCGAGAGACAGAGAAGACTTGTGCCATTATGCACTTATGCACGGGCACGTCGTTTTCTTATTAGTGGTGGCATGGCTTTTCTTGCTCATGTAGTTGATACTCGTGAAGATCCACCACCCATTCGAGAAATTCCGGTGGTTAGTGAATTCGAAGACGTTTTTTCGGATGAATTACCGGGTGTCCCGGTGGAAAGACAAGTTGAATTTCGCATTGAGTTGGTTCCGGGTGCTACTCCCATTGCTAAAACTCCTTATCGTTTAGCACCAATGGAAATACAAGAGTTGTTAAATCAAACCCAAGAGTTGCTTGAGAAGGGTTTTATTCGACCGAGTGCTTCGCCGTGGGGCGCTCCGGTTTTATTCGTGAGGAAGAAGGATGGTAGTATGCGGATGTGCATTGATTATCGTGAGTTGAACAAGGTGACAATCAAGAATCGTTATCCATTGCCTCGGATTGACGATTTGTTTGATCAACTCCAAGGCGCGACTTATTTTTCTAAAATTGACTTACGGTCCGGCTATCACCAAATGCAGGTCCGTGAGGAAGATATTGAGAAAACGGCTTTTCGAACGCGTTACAGGCATTTTGAGTTTATAGTTATGCCTTTTGGTCTTACGAATGCACGGGCGGTATTCATGGATCTTATGAACCGAGTGTGCCAACCTATGTTGGACAAGTCGGTGATTGTGTTCATTGACGACATACTTGTCTATTCGAAGAGTATGAAGGAACATGAGCATCATTTACGTGATGTGTTGAAGACGTTGCGAAAGGAGAAGTTATATGCAAAATTCTCCAAATGTGAATTTTGGCTAAGGGAAGTTCAATTCCTTTTCCATATTGTGAACAAGGATGGTATTCATGTAGATCCGGGGAAGATTGAGACGGTGAAAAGTTGGGGACGACCGACTACGCCTACGGAAATCCGAAGTTTTCTCGGATTGGCCGGTTATTAATGTCGGTTTATCCAAGACTTTTCTAAAATCGCTTCTCCTTTGACAAAGTTAACGAGAAAGAACATGAGATTTAATTGGGAAAACGAGCAAGAAATTGCTTTCCAATTGTTAAAAGAGAAGTTATGCCAAGCTCCGGTTTTAGTGTTTCAGAAAGGTGTAGAAGACGTGACAGTTTTTTGTGATGCTTCTTTAAATGGGATCGATTGTGTTCAAATGCAATGAGGTAAAGTCATCGCGTATGACTCTCGACAATTAAAGGAACACGAAACGAGATATCCGACTCATGATCTTGAGTTGGCGGCGGTTGTTCATGCGTTGAAAATTTGGCACCATTACTTTTATGGTGTCAAGTGTACGATTTATTCGGATCACAAGAGCTTAAAACATCTTTTTGATCAACGAGATTTGAATTATCGTCAACGTAGATGGATGGATGGATGTGGTGAAAGACTATGATTGTGAAATACTTTATCATCCGGGTAAGGCGAATGTGGTCGCGGATGCGTTAAGTCGAAAGAGTCAACATCCGGTGATACGAGTAGGATCGTTACGCATGATTATTACTAACGATTTTCTTGTAAAGCTTGGTGAGACTCAAATCGAAGCTTTTATTAACAATAAGCATGAGGAATGAATCGTGAGACCAACGTAGTTTATTACCTTAGGTCCACATGGTTTGTTATCTTTTCAAGGAAGAGTGTGGGTGCCTAAAGTGGGTGATCATCGACGAGTGCTACTTGATGAAGCACATAAGTCAAAGTATTCCATTCACCCGGGCGCGACGAAAATGTATCTTGATTTGAAGAAAGAGTATTGGTGGCCGAGCATGAAACATGATGTTGTAAGGTATGTTGAACAATGTGTCACGTGTTTGCAAGTTAAGGCCGAGCACCAAAATCCGTATGGTAAGTTACAACCGTTGGAAGTCCCGAAATGGAAGTGGGAGCACATTACCATGGATTTCATTACAAAGCTACCAAAGACGGCGAGAACCCAATTTGATATGATTTGGGTGATAGTTGATCGGTTGAAGAAAAGTGCCTTGTTTCTTCCCTTTCAGCAAACGATATCGTCGGAGACTTTGGCTAAATTATTTATCAAGGAGGTGATATCGAGGCATGGGGTTCCTATATCGATTATTTCGGATCGAGACACTCGTTTCACATCTCGGTTTTGGAATAAGTTTCATGAAGATATGGGTACATAATTGAGAATGAGCATGGCGTACCATCCTCAAACGGACGGTCAAACCGAACGTACGAATCAAACATTGGAAGATATGTTACGGGCGTGCATTATTGATTTCAGTGGTAGTTGGGATGAGCACTTACCATTGGTGGAATTCTCGTTCAATAATAGTTATCACACTAGTATCGGGATGCCACCGTATGAGATGCTTTATGGGCGTAGGTGTCGAACTCCGATTTGTTGTGGTGAAGTGGGTCAAAGATAAATCGGGAGTACCGATTTGGTTTTAGAGACGAGTGGAAAGATTGAGATGATCCGAACTCATTTGAAAGCGGCTCAAGATAGACAAAAGTCGTATGCCGATAAACGTAGGCGATTGATTGAGTTCCAAGAAGGTGACATGGTGATGCTTAAGGTTTCACCATGGAAGGGTATTATTCGGTTTCAAAAACGAGGAAAGTTAGCTCCTTAGTTTATTAGGCCATTTAAGGTTTTAGCTCGTGTTGGCGAAGTTGCGTATCATTTGGAATTACCCGAAGAGCTTGCGGGGATCCATAATACATTTCATGTTTCCCATCTTCGTAAGTGTCTTGCGGATGATTCTTCTTGGATGCCATTAGACGAAATCGAGTTAAACAACAAGTTAGAGTATGTTGAGGAGCCGATTGCTATACTCGATGAAAAAGTGAAAAGGTTGAGAAATAAAGAAATGAGAACTTATAAAGTTCAATGGCGTCGTAGTAAAGGTTCCGAGTTTATGTGGGAGCCCGAAGAGTTTGTGTTGGTGTATCTTCCCTCTTGTCATGTGGCTTGGATCGCGAGGACGCGCTCCGATTCAAGTGGGGGAGAGTTGTAAGACCCAAATTATTATTGTACAGCAGCGTAAATATGGTACATAGAGTGTGGGTATCATTTTTCAGTTAAACAGAAGTCAGAAACCGCCCAGACCATTGTGCGCGCCGCGCAGGGTTATGTGTGCGCGCTGCGCACTAGCCCTGTGCACAGTTTTTTGCTTTTTAGTTAAAAGTTAAATGAAGGGTATTGTGGTCTTTTCACATGGGGACGAGTTTGGGGCTGTAAAGGCCAGTTTGGTGGTGGTTGAAACACACTTAACTTTATCATCTACCACATCATCTCTCCAATTCAATTTCTAGAGTTAGAAACCGTTCAAAAGAGAGAAAGCTCAAATCAAGGAGGAAGAAGCTTGATTCGGGTTAAAGATCAAGTACTAAAGTTGTTCATCTAGCCTCTAGCTACGTTTTGAGTGTGGTGGAATGCTCTAATCTTGATTTCCTTAATTTAATTTGTTTAAGGATTAGGGTTTGGGTTAATGATGAACATAAAACCCATATTTGGTGATTTTGGGTGTTCTTGGGTAAGATTGAGTCATGAAGACTCAATAGTGACTAACCTAGGTTTTAAAAATATTAATTGGTGTTTATGAGCTCTAATTGCTTAGTTAATTACTAGCACACCTAGTTATTAAGCAAATGCGTGTTAACGGGGTTAGTGGATGACCCGAAGAGGGTGTGTTGACTCTAAAATGGTTAAATGGGTAATTGTTGACCTAGTTGGGCAAGATGAGTGTGAAATGTCCCAAGTTTGGGTTAGTCGGTGTTGTTAGACCTTACTCACTAGCTTTTAGTGATTAACGATGGGTCTTGACCTTAAATGGACGGTTTTGGTATAAATGGGTCAACTAATACATTTAAGTCGTTAAACACACAAGTGTGTATTGTTGGTGTCTAATCCGACAAATGGTATATTAATTATATACATAATGTATTAGGTACGTCGCGTTGAAGGTTGCAAGCTTGATTAACTCACCAAAGGCGCTAAGGTGAGTGGAATAATTATACATGTGTGTACGTAATGTATTTACTTGTGCGAAATGCGATGTGGGTTTTAAGTTCGGGTATGCGATACCACATCGTGTTGGCGCGAGATGAGGGTTTAAAGTTCAGGTATGCGATACCTCATCATCATGTGTGGCATGTGATATGGGTTTAAAGTTCGGGTATGCGATACCATATCATCATGTATGTTTGCGGGCGTGAAGTGTGGGTTTTAAGTTCGGGTATGCGATACCACATTTCACGTAACGGGTAGGTTTTAAGTTCGGGTATGCGATACCACCCAAGGGACTAGTGATGCATACTAGTGGTGTCTGTGTGGCTAGCGGTTCAATCGCGAGAAACCGTTCCCTTTTTACGACTGGTTAACCATGGTTATGTGTTGTAGCGTAGCATATTACATTGTCGGAGTTATATGCTTTTGTTGTGCTAGCTTGCGTATTGGAGTTTAGCTTTTTACTTTGCGATGGTGTGCTATTTATATTGCTAGCGTGTATGCGGTAATTGTTGTAAGTGAATGCAAGTAAGTAGGTTATATATGTATGTGTATAATTATTGCATTCACTAAGCTTTGCTTACCCTCTCGTTTTTTACCTTTTTATAGGCTCCGGCGTTGACAAGGGTAAGGGCGTTTGTTTGGATTAGAGATCCCGCTTGGTTTGTTAGGGGACACTTTTGGATGTTATAGCTTTTGGAGTTAGACCGAGATTTGGGTAGTTTAACCCCCAAACACCATGCTCATGTTGTCATTTGGAATTTAAACTAATGTGGTCGAAACTCATGTTTTGTATGAAACTAGTAACTCGGGTCGATGTGGGCCCTGTTTCATAAAACTTATTTTATTATTGAATCGTGTGAGTTTTTCTTATTATAACATGTTGTGAAAAGCGTTTCGCCTAAATATGTCGGGAAGTGGGTGATCTTTATTTGAAAAATGGCCAAACCGGATAGAAGCTGGAATGGCCTGTGCACGCCGCGCAGTTCTATATAAAAAAAAATATTTTCGCGTATTCATTTGGATATTGGATTGGGTCGTTACATCTTTATTTTAGCATTAACAAAGAAAATCATAGAATTTTTTTTTAACCATCTGCTGTTGTTGCATACAATGCTATATGAATATTGTTTCAAGATTTCAGTTAAGTTAATGTGTTATGTATCTAACATTTTTCTGCTTATGTGGATGTATTAACGAAGACAAAATGGTTGTCCATGCTGCAAACGAAGATGTATATGTTTTCATGAACGTGCCGAGAGGGCATGTATGGGTAGGTTACTTTTAGTTTTTTACAAACAATACTCAAACTGAATATAAATTAAACATTATTCACTTGTATTTTATTTGTTGTTCATAAAATTTGATACATTATTTACTAATTATACTATCAATTTGATTCAGCGACTACCCAGAGATTTTGCTGAGCTGCCGGAGCTAAACATCGGTGAAACTTATGTATGCATCGACGCTTTTGATAGGATAGACTACTGGGGCCTGTTGGGGGAAGAATACAAAAGAAAACCAAACTTATTTGTTTCATCTGGATGGAGGAGATTTGTCAGGTTAAATGGCAACAATCCAGGAGACGAGATATGGATTGTATACAAACATTCTCAAGACCGGTGTGTGGTGGCATGGGATGATGCTCACAACTTTGACCATATTATATGATTCGCCTGTTTAGGTCTGGAACAGAATAGGTAAACTCTTTTGGTGTATGTATGAAGCTATTGTGTATGTCTTTTGATAATTAAACTTTATGTGCATCTAACCTAGAAAGTTGTTGGATACTTTTGGATGCAAATGATTGTAAAAATGCAGCAGCTTAATCGTTTTGTATGTATGTTAACTTTATAATAAATAGTTCTAATGGTAAATTTTCAATTATATAATTCTTTGACGATCGTTATTTGAATGTAGATGCAAATCTACATTAATAGTTCTACATTAAATGAGTGTTCTACATGTTTTTCTACACCTTTTTTGCATCAAATTTTCATACAAATAAAGTTTAAGGTTTATATTTAAGATTTTAGATTTTAGATTTTTTGGTTTATTGTTTAGATTTTTGAGTTAGGGATAAGAATAAGTTTTTTAAACAAACGGTTTTGGTGATGTTCTACATTTGCAAAGAACATTTTAATAAATTTGTCTACGGTTTTGGTGATATTTGAACGATTCTACAAATTTTGTCATTATAAATTTGTGCATAACATAAATTGTACACAGATCAATGGTCAAAAAGTCTACTCAAAAATCCATCAAAAGTTCGATCAACGCCGGTCAATTTAAATTAGAACAAATTGTTATTGTACATTGGTTCTACATTCTTATGTTCTCCATTGAAGTGTTTTACATTTATAGAAAAAACATTTATTATATTAGAACAATTTATTATATTTCAACAAATTACTAATTCGAACAATAAATTGAAATTAGAACAAATAATTAGAAGGATGAACAAAAAATATTTTCTACAATTTTAGATGTAGAACATGCTGTTTTCAATGTTCTACACAACTCATTCTTTAATTTGAAATAGATGCAAAATCTACATTTATATGTTCTACATAAAATGAGTGTTCTACATCAATTTTATATGTAGAACATGTTGTTTTACATCAATTTTCAATAAAAAAAAAAAAAAAAGTTTATGGTTTATATTTAGGGTTTTAAGGTTTAGATTTAAGGTTGTTGGGTTTAGAGTTAGGGTTAAGAATGATTTTTTTAACCCGAACGATTTTTGTAGTGTTCAATGGTATCCAACTATACAAGGACTAACTATGTCAGTCTGCTAAACTATGTTAACTAACAAAGGACTGAAAATGAAAAAAACTTAAATCTGCCTCCTAGGATCAGCAATGCAAAACTTTTGAACCTGTAGCATATTTACACTGTAAGTCCCTGTATTACAAAAAAGCATAAAATCCTCATTTGCAACTGCAATCATGAAATACCATTTAAACAAATACCAAATCCTTAACACCTCAACCATAAATCCATCACAAAAACATATCAATCTCTATAAAAATATCAAAAAACTATCATGCTACTGCACTATCACACTTGAATCATAAAATACCATAAACAAAATACCATGAAAATGCAGCAAACCATACTTTGGTTGAGATAAAACCAGAGTAAGAATAATAAAATAGACTACAAGCTTTACAATACCACATATACACTTAATCATCAAGGAGTACTTAAAATCTTAATAATCCTGTAACATTGACCAAAAGTCCAATCTGGTCAACATTTGTAGATTTAATGATCCTTTGACCAAACTGCAATATGCATATCATCACATATCATAAAACAAAACTTAGTACACCATTCAAACAACCAAAAAACCCTTTGACTTTTTAAGTCCAACCTGGTCAACCATCACTCTAAACCCTAAAAATATCACATCTGTTTCAAGCCTAAAACCCTAAACTTCTTATAATCATAACAAACCACCCTTGAATCATCATCATCTCATAAAATCATCACCCCTGCAACAAATAAATATCATCAGAAATACAAGTTTGACCTAAGAATAACACTGACCTCTGATCCTAGACTCTGTGGGCTCCAGAACTGATGTAGGACCTACGTATTACTATTTTTATACAGCTAATACACATTTTGGCAGCCTGAGACCTGCATATGGATCATTAACATCACTCTACACCAAAATTTTAACCCTAGTGCCTTATCCACATTATAACACCAAAATCCCAAAATATTTACATAAGAGACTAATAACATACTCAAACACACACCACCATTATGGCATGACACAGGTTTGACAAAAACCCTAATTATAAGGTTAGGAATTTTAAAAAGGGTAAAATAAAGTAAGAAAATAAAAATGACTCCAACCTTATTTCTCCAAGGGTTTTCAATCTAGTGCTAACCTCCAGCACATTTATTATGAATTTTTTATTTTTTCCACCCAAAACCGTTATTGATAATCCCATAAATCAATATACAGACTCAATGTTGACCCAAATGACCCATGACTTTCTTTTTCCACCACACACACATTGGGTTTTAGACTTTATTTTTTAGTGTTTAGTGTTTAGATTAAAGCGGTTTTGATTAAAAATGAGTTTTTTATACAATCGACTTTCGTGGTGTTCTACATTTGCACGAACATTTTTATAAATTTGTTCTAGGGTTTTGGTAATATTCGAACAGTTCTAGAAATTTTATATGAGTTCTACATGAAATGTCCCGTTCTTATTGATTAAAAACGTCCCATATTAATTGATTTCGTTGCGAGGTTTTGACCTCTATATGAGACGTTTTTCAAAGACTGCATTCATTTTAAAACAAACCATAACCTTTATTTCATCAATAAAGGTTTAAAAAGCTTTATGTAGATTATCAAATAATGATAATCTAAAATATCCTGTTTACACACGACCATTACATAATGGTTTAAAAGTGGGACTATAACTCACTTTCACAGATTTTTACTTCATCGGGAAGTAAGACTTGGCCACTGGTTGATTCACGAACCTATAACAATATATACATATATATCAAAGTATGTTCAAAATATATTTACAACACTTTTAATATATTTTGATGTTTTAAGTTTATTAAGTCAGCTGTCCTCGTTAGTAACCTACAACTAGTTGTCCACAGTTAGATGTACAGAAATAAATCGATAAATATTATCTTGAATCAATCCACGACCCAGTGTATACGTATCTCAGTATTGATCACAAATCAAACTATATATATTTTGGAATCAACCTCAACCCTGTATAGCTAACTCCAACATTCACATATAGAGTGTCTATGGTTGTTTCGAAATATATATAGATGTGTCGACATGATAGGTCGAAACATTGTATACGTGTCTATGGTATCTCAAGATTACATAATATACAATACAAGTTGATTAAGTTATGGTTGGAATAGATTTGTTACCAATTTTCACGTAGCTAAAATGAGAAAAATTATCCAATCTTGTTTTACCCATAACTTCTTCATTTTAAATCCGTTTTGAGTGAATCAAATTGCTATGGTTTCATATTGAACTATATTTTATGAATCTAAACAGAAAAAGTATAGGTTTATATTCGGAAAAATAAGTTACAAGTCGTTTTTGTAAAGGTAGTCATTTCAGTCGAAAGAACGACGTCTAGATGACCATTTTAGAAAACATACTTCCACTTTGAGTTTAACCATAATTTTTGGATATAGTTTCATGTTCATAATAAAAATCATTTTCTCAGAATAAAAACTTTTAAATCAAAGTTTATCATAGTTTTTAATTAACTAACCCAAAACAGCCCGCAGTGTTACTACGACGGCGTAAATCCGGTTTTACGGTATTTTTCGTGTCTCCAAGTTTTAAATCATTAAGTTAGCATATCATATAGATATAGAACATGTGTTTAGTTGATTTTAAAAGTCAAGTTAGAAGGATTAACTTTTGTTTGCGAACAAGTTTAGAATTAACTAAACTATGTTCTAGTGATTACAAGTTTAAACCTTCGAATAAGATAGCTTTATATGTATGAATCGAATGATGTTATGAACATCATTACTACCTTAAGTTCCTTGGATAAACCTACTGGAAAATAGAAAAATGGATCTAGCTTCAACGGATCCTTGGATGGCTCGAAGTTCTTGAAGCAGAATCATGACACGAAAACAAGTTCAAGTAAGATCATCACTTGAAATAAGATTGTTATAGTTATAGAAATTGAACCAAAGTTTGAATATGATTATTACCTTGTATTTGAATGATAACCTACTGTAAGAAACAAAGATTTCTTGAGGTTGGATGATCACCTTACAAGATTGGAAGTGAGCTAGCAAACTTGAAAGTATTCTTGATTTTATGTAACTAGAACTTGTAGAATATATGAAGAACACTTAGAACTTGAAGATAGAACTTGAGAGAGATCAATTATATGAAGAAAATTGAAGAATGAAAGTGTTTGTAGGTGTTTTTGGTCGTTGGTGTATGGATTAGATATAAAGGATATGTAATTTTGTTTTCATGTAAATAAGTCATGAATGATTACTCATATTTTTGTAATTTTATGAGATATTTCATGCTAGTTGCCAAATGATGGTTCCCATATGTGTTAGGTGACTCACATGGGCTGCTAAGAGCTGATCATTGGAATGTATATACCAATAGTACATACATCTAAAAGCTGTGTATTGTACGAGTACGAATACGGGTACATACGAGTAGAATTGTTGATGAAACTGAACGAGGATGTAATTGTAAGCATTTTTGTTAAGTAGAAGTATTTTGATAAGTGTATTGAAGTCTTTCAAAAGTGTATAAATACATATTAAAACACTACATGTATATACATTTTAACTGAGTCGTTAAGTCATCGTTAGTCGTTACATGTAAGTGTTGTTTTGAAACCTTTAGGTTAACGATCTTGTTAAATGTTGTTAACCCAATGTTTATAATATTAAATGAGATTTTAAATTATTATATTATCATGATATTATCATGTATGAATATCTCTTAATATGATATATATACATTAAATGTCTTTACAACGATAATCGTTACATATATGTCTCGTTTAAAAATCATTAAGTTAGTAGTCTTGTTTTTACATATGTAGTTCATTGTTAATATACTTAATGATATGTTTACTTATCATAGTATCATGTTAACTATATATATATCCATATATATGTCATCATATAGTTTTTACAAGTTTTAACATTCGTGAATCACCGGTCAACTTGGGTGGTCAATTGTCTATATGAAACATATTTCAATTAATCAAGTCTTAATAAGTTTGATTGCTTAACATGTTGGAAACACTTAATCATGTAAATATCAATCTCAATTAATATATATAAACATGGAAAAGTTCGGGTCACTACAGTACCTACCCGTTAAATAAATTTCGTCCCGAAATTTTAAGCTGTTGAAGGTGTTGACGAATCTCCTGGAAATAGATGCGGGTATTTCTTCTTCATCTGATCTTCACGCTCCCAGGTGAACTCGGGTCCTCTACGAGCATTCCATCGAACCTTAACAATTGGTATCTTGTTTTGCTTAAGTCTTTTAACCTCACGATCCATTATTTCGACGGGTTCTTCGATGAATTGAAGTTTTTCGTTTATTTGGATTTCATCTAACGGAATAGTGAGATCTTCTTTAGCAAAACATTTCTTCAAATTCGAGACGTGGAAAGTGTTATGTACAGCCGCGAGTTGTTGAGGTAACTCAAGTCGGTAAGCTACTGGTCCGACACGATCAATAATCTTGAATGGTCCAATATACCTTGGATTTAATTTCCCTCGTTTACCAAATCGAATAACGCCTTTCGACTTTGGGCGGTTTTCAACCGTTGTTGAATTTGGATGATCTTCTCGGTAGTTTCTTGTATAATCTCCGGACCCGTAATCTGTCTATCCCCCACTTCACTCCAACAAATCGGAGACCTGCACTTTCTACCATAAAGTGCTTCAAACGGCGCCATCTCAATGCTTGAATGGTAGCTGTTGTTGTAGGAAAATTCTGCTAACGGTAGATGTCGATCCCAACTGTTTCCGAAATCAATAACACATGCTCGTAGCATGTCTTCAAGCGTTTGTATCGTCCTTTCGCTCTGCCCATCAGTTTGTGGATGATAGGCAGTACTCATGTCTAGACGAGTTCCTAATGCTTGCTGTAATGTCTGCCAGAATCTTGAAATAAATCTACCATCCCTATCAGAGATAATAGAGATTGGTATTCCATGTCTGGAGACAACTTCCTTCAAATACAGTCGTGCTAACTTCTCCATCTTGTCATCTTCTCTTATTGGCAGGAAGTGTGCTGATTTGGTGAGACGATCAACTATTACCCAAATAGTATCAAAACCACTTGCAGTCCTTGGCAATTTAGTGATGAAATCCATGGTAATGTTTTCCCATTTCCATTCCGGGATTTCGGGTTGTTGAAGTAGACCTGATGGTTTCTGATGCTCAGCTTTGACCATAGAACACGTCAAACATTCTCCTACGTATTTAGCAACATCGGCTTTCATACCCGGCCACCAAAAATGTTTCTTGAGATCCTTGTACATCTTCCCTGTTCCAGGATGTATTGAGTATCTAGTTTTATGAGCTTCTCTAAGTACCATTTCTCTCATATCTCCAAATTTTGGTACCCAAATCCTTTCAGCCCTATACCGGGTTCCGTCTTCCCGAATATTAAGATGCTTCTCCGATCCTTTGGGTATTTCATCCTTTAAATTTCCCTCTTTTAAAACTCCTTGTTGCGCCTCCTTTATTTGAGTAGTAAGGTTATTATGAATCATTATATTCATAGATTTTACTCGAATGGGTTCTCTGTCCTTTCTGCTCAAGGCATCGGCTACCATATTTTCCTTCCCCGGGTGGTAACGAATCTCAAAGTCGTAATCATTCAATAATTCAATCCACCTACGCTGCCTCATATTCAGTTGTTTCTGATTAAATATGTGTTGAAGACTTTTGTGGTCGGTATATATAATACTTTTGACCCCATATAAGTAGTGCCTCCAAGTCTTTAATGCAAAAACAACCGTGCCTAATTCCAAATCATGCGTCGTATAATTTTGTTCGTGAATCTTCAATTGTCTAGACGCATAAGCAATCACCTTCGTTCGTTGCATTAATACACAACCGAGACCTTGCTTTGATGCGTCACAATAAATCACAAAATCATCATTCCCTTCAGGCAATGACAATATAGGTGCCGTAGTTAGCTTTTTCTTCAATAACTGAAACGCTTTCTCTTGTTCATCATTCCATTCAAATTTCTTCCCTTTATGCGTTAATGCAGTCAAGGGTTTTGCTATTCTGGAAAAGTCTTGGATGAATCTTCTGTAGTAACCAGCCAATCCTAAAAATTGACGTATATGCTTCAGAGTTTTTGGGGTTTCCCACTTTTCAACGGTTTCGATCTTTGCCGGGTCCACCTGGATACCTTCTTTGTTCACTATGTGATCGAGGAATTGAACTTCTTCCAACCAAAATGCACACTTTGAAAACTTAGCGTACAGTTTTTCTTTCCTCAATACTTCTAGCACTTTTCTCAAATGTTCTTCGTGCTCTTGATCATTCTTCGAGTAAATAAGTATGTCATCGATGAAAACAATGACAAACTTGTCAAGATATGGCCCACACACTCGGTTCATAAGGTCCATGAACACAGCTGGTGCGTTAGTCAATACAAACGGCATAACCATAAACTCGTAATGACCATAACGCGTCCTAAAAGCAGTTTTTGGAATATCATCCTCCTTTACTCGCATTTGATGATATCCAGAACGTAAATCGATCTTCGAATAAACCGACGAGCCTTGTATTTGATCAAATAAGTCGTCAATTCTCGGCAGTGGATAACGGTTTTTGATGGTAAGTTTGTTCAACTCTCTGTAGTCAATACACAACCTAAATGTACCATCCTTCTTCTTGACAAACAAAACAGGAGCTCCCCATGGTGATGTGCTTGGTCGAATGAAACCACGTTCTAATAGTTCTTGCAGTTGGCTTTGCAGTTCTTTCATCTCGCTGGGTGCGAGTCTGTAAGGAGCACGAGCTATTGGAGCAGCTCCTGGTACAAGATCTATTGGAAATTCAACAGATCGATGTGGGGGTAATCCCAGTAATTCTTTCAGAAATACATCGGGAAATTCTTTTGCAATGGGAACATCATTGATGCTATTTTCTTCAGTTTGTACTTTCTCGACGTGTGCTAGAACAGCATAGCAACCTTTTCTTATTAGTTTTTGTGCCTTCAAATTACTAATAAGATGTAGCTTCGTGTTGCCCTTTTCTCCGTACACCATTAAGGGTTTTCCTTTTTCTCGTATAATGTGAATTGCATTTTTGTAACAAACGATCTCTGCTTTCACTTCTTTCAACCAGTCCATACCGATTATCACATCAAAACTCCCTAACTCTACTGGTATCAAATCAATCTTAAATGTTTCGCTAACCAGTTTAATTTCTTGATTCTGACATATATTATCTGCTGAAATTAATTTACCATTTGCTAATTCGAGTAAAAATTTACTATCCAAAGGCGTCAATGGACAACTTAATTTAGCACAAAAATCTCTACTCATATAACTTCTATCCGCACCCGAATCAAATAAAACGTAAGCAGATTTATTGTCAATAAGAAACGTACCCGTAACAAGCTCCGGGTCTTCCTGTGCCTCTGCCGCATTAATATTGAAAACTCTTCCGCGGCCTTGTCTATTCGTGTTCTCCTGGTTCGGGCAATTTCTAATAATGTGGCCCGGTTTTCCACATTTATAACAAACTACATTGGCATAACTTGCTCCGACACTACTTGCTCCGCCATTACTCGTTCCGACACCATTTGTTCCTTTCGTTCTATTAACCCCTGGTCCGTAGACCTCACACTTCGCCGCGCTATGACCATTTCTTTTACACTTGTTGCAAAATTTGGTGCAGAACCCCGAGTGATACTTTTCACACCTTTGGCATAGCTGCTTCTGATTGTTGTTGTTGTTGCGGTTATTATTGTTATTGGGATGATTGTTGTTATTGTTGCTGTTGTTAGGTCGTTTGTTGTAGTTGCGATTGATGTTGTGATTGTTGGGATAATTGTTGCGATTATTATTGTAATTGCTGTTGTTGTTGTATTGGTGATTCTTATCACCGTTTTCCTCCCACTTTCTTTTGACTTGCTTCACATTGGCCTCTTCAGCCGTCTGTTCTTTAATTCTTTCCTCAATCTGGTTCACTAGTTTGTGAGCCATTCTACATGCCTGTTGTATGGAGGCGGGCTCGTGTGAACTTATATCTTCTTGGATTCTTTCCGGTAATCCTTTCACAAACGCGTCGATCTTCTCTTCCTCATCTTCGAATGCTCCCGGACACAATAGGCACAATTCTGTGAATCGTCTTTCGTACGTGGTAATATCAAATCCTTGGGTTCGTAACCCTCTAAGTTCTGTCTTGAGCTTATTGACCTCGGTTCTGGGACGGTACTTCTCGTCCATCAAGTGCTTGAATGCTGACCACGGTAGTGCGTACGCATCGTCTTGTCCCACTTGCTCTAGATAGGTATTCCACCATGTTAATGCAGAACCTGTGAAGGTATGCGTAGCGTACTTCACTTTGTCCTCTTCAGTACACTTACTTATGGCAAACACCGATTCGACCTTCTCGGTCCACCGTTTCAATCCGATCGGTCCTTCGGTTCCATCAAATTCCAAAGGTTTGCAGGCAGTGAATTCTTTGTAGGTGCATCCTACATGATTTCCTGTACTGCTAGATCCAAGGTTATTGTTGGTATGTAGCGCAGCCTGTACTGCGGCTATGTTTGAAGCTAGAAAAGTACGGAATTCCTCTTCATTCATATTCACGGTGTGTCGAGTAGTCGGTGCCATTTCCTTCAAAATAGTCAAATGGAACAAGTTAATCATACAGAATATTAAGAGTAGTTAATAGTATTTCGTAGCATAATATGAACTCATTTATAAAAGCTTTTTCTTCATATTAGCGTTTTATAAGTTTAAATTCGGGTAGTACCTACCTGTTAAGTTCATACTTAGTAGCTAATATACAATTCAACTACTACAATTCTATATGAAAAACTGATTATAATAATATTTCGCGTTCAAACTTTTACACAATATTTTACAAACTTACAATACCGCTTATTTTACATATAGCATGAAATATGGCACACAATAAATTTGATACAAGATGGTTGTGAAGATAATTCTAGCTAGTACACAAGTCGTTCAGCAAAGGCAATAAAGACACGTAATTCATACGTCCAGAAACAAGTCATGCATTCTGGTTTTACTAGGATTACTTCCCATCCTTGGTCTTGTGGAACATAACCGTTATGGCCGTTGATAAGACATCGTGTTGTAACGTCGTCAAAGGGATGAGGGTTACGTAATGTCCAACAGTCCCGTAACAATCTAAAAACCTCATTTCTTACCCCAATTACCGACTCCGTCACTTGTGGGAACGTTTTGTTTAATAGTTGTAGCCCGATGTTCTTGTTCTCACTTTGGTGAGAAGCGAACATTACTAATTCGTAAGCATAACATGCTTCTTTATGTTGCATGTTAGCTGCTTTTTCTAAATCACGAATTCCAATATTCGGATATATTGAGTCAAAATAATTTCTTAACCCATTGCGTAAAATAGCATTTGGGTTCCCCGCAATATATGCGTCAAAGTAAACACATCGTAACTTATGGATTTCCCAATGTGATATCCCCCATCTTTCGAACGAAAGCCTTTTATAAACCAAGGCATTCTTGGAACGTTCTTCGAATGTCTTACGAACTGATCTCGCCTTAAACAGTTGTGCCGAAGAATTCTGACCGACTCTAGACAAGATTTCATCAATCATGTCTCCGGGTAGGTCTCTTAAAATATTGGGTTGTCTATCCATTTTGTGTTTTTATACTGTAAAATAGACAAGAGTTAGATTAATAGAAAAAAATACTTATTAATACAAGTAATTTTTACATATATCATAAAGCATAAGCACACTATATTACATATATTACACCACACGAATACAACTATCTTATTCCGACTCGCTTGTTTCTTCTTCTTCGGTTTTGGATCGTTTTGCCAAGTTTCTAGGGATATATGATGTTTCCCTAATACGAGCCGTCGTTTTCCACATTGGTTTAGAAAAACCTGGTGGTTTAGAGGTTCCCGGGTCATTGTTACAACTTAAGGACTTCGGGGGTTGACGATACATATAAAGTTCATCGGGGTTGGAATTAGATTTCTCTATTTTTATGCCCTTTCCCTTATTATTTTCTTTTGCCTTTTTAAATTCAGTTGGGGTAATTTCTATAACATCATCGGAATTCTCGTCGGAATCCGATTCATCGGAGAATTGGTAATCCTCCCAATATTTTGCTTCCTTGGCGGAAACACCATTGACCATAATTAACCTTGGTCGGTTGGTTGAGGATTTTCTTTTACTTAACCGTTTTATTATTTCCCCCACCGGTTCTATTTCTTCATCCGGTTCCGATTCTTCTTCCGGTTCCGATTCTTCTTCCGGTTCCGACTCTTCTTCCGGTTCCTCTTCGGGAACTTGTGAATCAGCCCACGAATTATTCCAATTTACATTTAACTCTTCATTATTATTAGGTGAGTCAATGGGACTTGTTCTAGAGGAAGACATCTATCACATAATATCAAACGCGTTAAGAGATTAATATATCACATAATATTCACATGTTAAAAATATATAGTTTCCAACAAAATTTGTTAAGCAATCATTTTTCAAGTAAACACGGTCGAAGTCCAGGCTCACTAATGCATCCTAACAAACTCGATAAGATACACTAATGCAAAATTCTGTTTCTCTAAGACCAACACTCGGATACCAACTGAAATGTCCCGTTCTTATTGATTAAAAACGTTCCATATTAATTGATTTCGTTGCGAGGTTTTGACCTCTATATGAGACGTTTTTCAAAGACTGCATTCATTTTAAAACAAACCATAACCTTTATTTCATCAATAAAGGTTTAAAAAGCTTTACGTAGATTATCAAATAATGATAATCTAAAATATCCTGTTTACACACGACCATTACATAATGGTTTACAATACAAATATGTTACAACAAAATAAGTTTCTTGAATGCAGTTTTTACACAATATCATACAAGCATGGACTCCAAATCTCGTCCTTATTTAAGTATGCGACAGCGGAAGCTCTTAATAATCACCTGAGAATAAACATGCTTAAAACGTCAACAAAAATGTTGGTGAGTTATAGGTTTAACCTATATATATCAAATCATAATAATAGACCACAAGATTTCATATTTCAATACACATCCCATACATAGAGATAAAATTCATTCATATGGTGAACACCTGGTAACCGACATTAACAAGATGCATATATAAGAATATCCCCATCATTCCGGGACACCCTTCGGATATGATATAAATTTCGAAGTACTAAAGCATCCGGTACTTTGGATAGGGTTTGTTAGGCCCAATAGATCTATGTTTAGGATTCGCGTCAATTAGGGTGTCTGTTCCCTAATTCTTAGATTACCAGACTTAATAAAAAGGGGCATATTCGATTTCGATAATTCAACCATAGAATGTAGTTTCACGTACTTGTGTCTATTTTGTAAATCATTTATAAAACTTGCATGTATTCTCATCCCAAAAATATTAGATTTTAAAAGTGGGACTAAAACTCACTTTCACATATTTTTACTTCGTCGGGAAGTAAGACTTGGCCACTGGTTGATTCACGAACCTATAACAATATATACATATATATCAAAGTATGTTCAAAATATATTTACAACACTTTTAATATATTTTGATGTTTTAAGTTTATTAAGTCAGCTGTCCTCGTTAGTAACCTACAACTAGTTGTCCACAGTTAGATGTACAGAAATAAATCGATAAATATTATCTTGAATCAATCCACGACCCAGTGTATACGTATCTCAGTATTGATCACAACTCAAACTATATATATTTTGGAATCAACCTCAACCCTGTATAGCTAACTCCAACATTCACATATAGAGTGTCTATGGTTGTTCCGAAATATATATAGATGTGTCGACATGATAGGTCGAAACATTGTATACGTGTCTATGGTATCTCAAGATTACATAATATACAATACAAGTTGATTAAGTTATGGTTGGAATAGATTTGTTACCAATTTTCACGTAGCTAAAATGAGAAAAATTATCCAATCTTGTTTTACCCATAACTTCTTCATTTTAAATCCGTTTTGAGTGAATCAAATTGCTATGGTTTCATATTGAACTCTATTTTATGAATCTGAACAGAAAAAGTATAGGTATATATTTGGAAAAATAAGTTACAAGTCGTTTTTTAAAGGTAGTCATTTCAGTCGAAAGAACGACGTCTAGATGACCATTTTAGAAAACATACTTCCACTTTGAGTTTAACCATAATTTTTGGATATAGTTTCATGTTCATAATAAAAATCATTTTCTCAGAATAACAACTTTTAAATCAAAGTTTATCATATTTTTTAATTAACTAACCCAAAACAGCCCGCAGTGTTACTACGACGGCGTAAATCCGGTTTTACGGTATTTTTCGTGTCTCCAAGTTTTAAATCATTAAGTTAGCATATCATATAGATATAGAACATGTGTTTAGTTGATTTTAAAAGTCAATTTAGAAGGATTAACTTTTGTTTGCGAACAAGTTTAGAATTAACTAAACTATGTTTTAGTGATTACAAGTTTAAACCTTCGAATAAGATAGCGTTATATGTATGAATCGAATGATGTTATGAACATCATTACTACCTTAAGTTCCTTGGATAAACCTACTGGAAAAGAGAAAAATGGATCTAGCTTCAACGGATCCTTGAATGGCTCGAAGTTCTTGAAGCAGAATCATGACACGAAAACAAGTTCAAGTAAGATCATCACTTGAAATAAGATTGTTATAGTTATAGAAATTGAACCAAAGTTTGAATATGATTATTACCTTGTATTAGAATGATAACCTACTGTAAGAAATAAAGATTTCTTGAGGTTGGATGATCACCTTACAAGATTGGAAGTGAGCTAGCAAACTTGAAAGTATTCTTGATTTTATGTAACTAGAACTTGTAGAATATATGAAGAACACTTAGAACTTGAAGATAGAAATTGAGAGAGATCAATTAGATGAAGAAAATTGAAGAATGAAAGTGTTTGTAGGTGTTTTTGGTCGTTGGTGTATGGATTAGATATAAAGGATATGTAATTTTGTTTTCATGTAAATAAGTCATGAATGATTACTCATATTTTTGTAATTTTATGAAATATTTCATGCTAGTTGCCAAATGATGGTTCCTACATGTGTTAGGTGACTCACATGGGCTGCTAAGAGCTGATCATTGGAATGTATATACCAATAGTACATACATCTAAAAGCTGTGTATTGTACGAGTACGAATACTGGTGCATACGAGTAGAATTGTTGATGAAACTGAACGAGGATGTAATTGTAAGCATTTTTGTTAAGTAGAAGTATTTTGATAAGTGTATTGAAGTCTTTCAAAAGTGTATAAATACATATTAAAACACTACATGTATATACATTTTAACTGAGTCGTTAAGTCATCGTTAGTCGTTACATGTAAGTGTTGTTTTGAAACCTTTAGGTTAACGATCTTGTTAAATGTTGTTAACCCAATGTTTATAATATCAAATGAGATTTTAAATTATTATATTATCATGATATTATCATGTATGAATATCTCTTAATATGATATATATACATTAAATGTCTTTACAACGATAATCGTTACATATATGTCTCGTTTAAAAATCATTAAGTTAGTAGTCTTGGTTTTACATATGTAGTTCATTGTTAATATACTTAATGATATGTTTACTTATCATAGTATCATGTTAACTATATATATATCCATATATATGTCATCATATAGTTTTTACAAGTTTTAACATTCGTGAATCACCGGTCAACTTGGGTGGTCAATTGTCTATATGAAACATATTTCAATTAATCAAGTCTTAATAAGTTTGATTGCTTAACATGTTGGAAACACTTAATCATGTAAATATCAATCTCAATTAATATATATAAACATAGAAAAGTTCGGGTCACTACACTACATTTAATGTAAAACTGCATGTAAATGTAGAACACATGTAACCAGCATAAAAATAATAATAATTAAATATATCAAACATATTAAAAAAGCTTTTTTACCTACTATGAACATAAGAGTTTTAATACATTACATATAACAACCATTTCGAAAGTATTTAACCTAGTATCAACATTATGTTGTCGATCTTCGCACATCCACCACTAGTCTATAACATTCGAGTAAGGAAACAACTTACCTACTGACATAATGTGCATTTTTATGATAAATGTACATATTTTTTATGTTTTACATGTTTCATCGAAAATTCTTCTCCATTTTATTTTACATAAGTCTTCTGAAATTCACATATTAAGTTTCGAATAAACAATCTCTTTTCAACTGCATCTTGATCTTTAAACCAGTTCCTACTTAGCTGGAAAAAAATTTGAGTTTATTTTAAATAAAATAATTACAATTCAATCAATTTCAGTATGAATAATCATTAATAAAAAATACTTACAAATCCTGCACTATCAGCTTGCAGACAAAATGTCGATTCGTTGATTTCAAAAGGGGATTGATTCAAAAAAAGTTTCACATAATGAAGAATGAACAAAGCACAATCATGCAAATTAGGTTACTGAGGTAATTGTCAAAAAATAAAGCATTTATCAATGGATGCAAATTTCAATTGGTATTCATATATTAATAAATAATTAAATAAAATATAAATAAAATTCATAGCTCTGGTGAAAACACTTTTAACTTCTTAGACATATCATCTTCAGAAACTAAACTATTTCTTTGCATCCATTCTTTAAGTAGAAAACTTTATTTTTCATATTCAAAAGCTAGAAAAAATAATAGAATTACTTTATCATTAAGTTTTTAAAAACTAATGTAATCAATACCTTTTAACAATTCCACCAACTTCCAGTTGAGATCCTTTCATAGGATCCATATGCAAAATACACGAAACTTTCAACGAATCGTTCATAAATCGACCATATTTAAGTTGTGTTAGATGACAAACGACAATAATGCTCCAATGATTACTGTAACAACAAAATATTTTACAAATTAGTAACATTTTTTAAAATTAAAATAATATAAAGTACTTATTTTAATATACTTACTTGAATACTACAGGAATAATGATGAAGTCCTTCTCAAAAAGCTTCAGTTTTTTCGTCCAATTTTTTACACGTTTACACCCTTCATGTACTTCAAAAATTTTAAGATTTTTGCAGTTTTCTCCAATAAGTTTCATGAAGAAATGACTGTTAAATACGTGGAATTTTTGCACATCTTCAGCTTTTAGTTTATTCTTCAAATACCTGCAAGTAATTTTAATATAAATGGCAAATGCTAATTAGTAATAGTTTTTGCGTTCATGATCAAGATAGACATACAAGAGATAGAAGTCAACGCTTGTGTCATTTAAAGAACTTCGAGGTTTCAATAATTCGAAGTCTTGTTCTTGTATCAAAACAGATTCACAACCAAAACCAAGAGTGTTTTCTTCCGGATAATAAAATTCCTTAAAAGGAGCACCTTTGTTATGCCGCTTCCTATGTGAGAGTTATTGATCATCTATTATTGAGTTGCTTCTTGTTCTTTTATACAAATTATCAATAGCTTTTGGTTCAACTTGACATACAACCTAAATGTAATTTACATAATATTATCATATAAATTTTATTCACATATTAAAAAACTTAATAAAGAAAATTATTTTAAAAGAGACATTTACCTTTTCCTGCACATCACTTGTCTTTCCTTTGTATTCTTTAATTATATTATCATAGAATACCCAGTCACAATGTTTATGGTCTATTGGTTGCTGTCCAAAATGCATACGTTCAATAAATGTGTTAACAGTATCGGCTGCTGCCAGCGAATCAAGGTACTTGCAAAAATCACCGTCAGGACCTGTCCAGATTATTGAATTTAAACTTTTTATATATTTTTTTATAAGTGTTTTCTAAAATATTTTTTTTAATTATATCTACCTTATTTAAAATATAAAAATCAATATAATCAATTACCTATACCATAATCTTGCTTATCAACCTGGTTATAAGGGTATGGGAACACCGCGGTGTGTTTCTGCAATTTTCAGTCATTTTTTATATCAGTTTTAACATTCCAAATTAATAATGAATAAATAAATAATTACATAACAAACACAACTTACTGGATTCAGTATTGCCTTTTTTGGAGAGTCATCAATTAGAACTGTGTTGGTTTCATTATACTCCCTTGGTTTCCATGGAAGTTTGTTATCATGATTATCCCACAACAAATGAAGCGGTTTGAACAACAAATACCTTTTGTCTTTGTCTGGGTGGTTTTTGTTTAATTTTTTAAAACATTTTGTTTGATCCTGCAAAAGGAAACATTCTCATAATATGAAGTCTATAAAAAGTTAACTTTTTTATACATAATAAGCATAAAAGAGAATGTAAAATAGTATTTAGAACATCATGTCTACATTCTAAAAATATGATCATTAAACTTTTTAAACAGGATGTATATACTTACCCAACAGAATATGAATCGATTTTCATTGTATTTCATCAGATATCCAACTATAGGTTCCATATTATGCCTGTATATAATTCACATTAAAATATTTGTAAGTTTTTTTAATTTATATAACTTAATATATAACTACATTATATATCATACAATTACCCTTCTCGTGATGTCCAAATCCCCACATTGAACTTGCTGAAGCAGAAATTCAAAAACTCATCGCAGTATGGTCTTTTAAACACTGAAATGTTATTTAAATTAAATTGATAAGTGACAATATTTTTTTAACATAAATAATATAAAAAAAGATTTTGTTAGACTTACCAGAGTGGTTGCCGGTTCTGTAATCTTCATTTTTAAGGCTATTTTGGCAAAATGTAATTTTGGAAAGCAATCCGTTTATATCCAATACAATGAGCTTCTTCATAGGATCATACTTTGTAGCATCAACACAGTCATCAATCGTCTTTATTTTATCCTCATTCTGTAGATTGTCTTTTAAATTCAGAAGATCAACCTCAACATTCAAAAGCTTATCATGTACATCATTCATCATTTCCACCTTGGACTCCAAAACTTCAACTTTTTGTTCAACTCCAGAAATAGATGTTCTCAAAACAATCTCATATACACTGTTCTTTTTCTCAATTTCATCAACTCTTCTTTTTAAATTTCTAACCTCATCGCTAGCGTCTTTTATATCACTTTTCACAGTCTTTACGTCATTAATGAGCGTCTCTACTTTCTTCTCCAAATTACTGATTACAGTCATAACATTAGGTTTATTCTTTTTTGTTGAATTTTGTTTTATTTGAACTTCAACAAAATCATCCTCTTCATTAGGATCAGAATGATCCTCTTCATCAACAGGGATGTGAAAAAATTGTTCACTTGATTGTTTTTTAGCATTGACCGCATTAGCTTCTTTATGGTCTTCTACATTTGTCATTTCATCATTTACCACAATTATGTCTTGACTTTGATCTCTGATATCACTGATCGTCAACAACTGGACAGAAAATTTATTTTTGTTTCTTTTTAGGAATCATAGAATAAATTTTTGTACAATAGTTTTTATAATACAGTAAATTGTGAATATAAAAATATAATAAACAGTGTTTTTTTACATACCGCTTGCGCTACTCCTTCGACTGTCTGATCTACTTCATCATCAACAACAGGTACTTTATATTTCTTTTTAAGCCATTTAGTCATATGCGTCGTTAATTTAGACTCGTTGTCATCAATATCGTGAAACACTGATTTGTCCATTGAATCAATTCTCCGTGTATGTTTTGATTCAAGAAACTCCTCATACTGTTTCTTTCCCAACTTATATAGAAAAATAAGTGACAAAAGTTTAATGAAAGGAACTTGATAGCACTTAGTAGGTTCTTTCAGTAACCTAACAAACTCTTCAAAATAGAGTTTAGCATAGTCAATATCTAACCCATCAATAAATGAACTTAAAATTAAAATCCCAAACTGGTTTAAGATATCAGAACTTCCAGTTTTATGTGTTAAATGAAATGTCCCGTTCTTATTGATTAAAAACGTTCCATATTAATTGATTTCGTTGCGAGGTTTTGACCTCTATATGAGACGTTTTTCAAAGACTGCATTCATTTTTAAATCAAACCATAACCTTTATTTCATAAATAAAGGATTAAAAAGCTTTACGTAGATTATCAAATAATGATAATCTAAAATATCCTGTTTACACACGACCATTACATAATGGTTTACAATACAAATATGTTACATCGAAATCAGTTTCTTGAATGCAGTTTTTACACACTATCATACAAACATGGACTCCAAATCTTGTCCTTATTTTAGTATGCAACAGCGGAAGCTCTTAATATTCACCTGAGAATAAACATGCTTTAAACGTCAACAAAAATGTTGGTGAGTTATAGGTTTAACCTATATATATCAAATCGTAACAATAGACCACAAGATTTCATATTTCAATACACATCCCATACATAGAGATAAAAATCATTCATATGGTGAACACCTGGTAACCGACATTAACAAGATGCATATATAAGAATATCCCCATCATTCCGGGACACCCTTCGGATATGATATAAATTTCGAAGTACTAAAGCATCCGGTACTTTGGATGGGGTTTGTTAGGCCCAATAGATCTATCTTTAGGATTCGTGTCAATCAGGGTGTCTGTTCCCTAATTCTTAGATTACCAGACTTAATAAAAAGGGGCATATTCGATTTCGATAATTCAACCATAGAATGTAGTTTCACGTACTTGTGTCTATTTTGTAAATCATTTATAAAACCTGCATGTATTCTCATCCCAAAAGTATTAGATTTTAAAAGTGGGACTATAACTCACCTTCACATATTTTTACTTCGTCGAGAAGTAAGACTTGGCCACTGCTGATTCACGAACCTATAACAATATATACATATATATTAAAGTATGTTCAAAATATATTTACAACACTTTTAATATATTTTGATGTTTTAAGTTTATTAAGTCAGCTGTCCTCGTTAGTAACCTACAACTAGTTGTCCACAGTTAGATGTACAGAAATAAATCGATAAATATTATCTTGAATCAATCCACGACCCAGTGTATACGTATCTCAGTATTGATCACAACTCAAACTATATATATTTTGGAATCAACCTCAACCCTGTATAGCTAACTCCAACATTCACATATATAGTGTCTATGGTTGTTCCGAAATATATATAGATGTGTCGACATGAAAGGTCGAAACATTGTATACGTGTCTATGGTATCTCAAGATTACATAATATACAATACAAGTTGATTAAGTTATGGTTGGAATAGATTTGTTACCAATTTTCACGTAGCTAAAATGAGAAAAATTATCCAATCTTGTTTTACCCATAACTTCTTCATTTTAAATCCGTTTTGAGTGAATCAAATTGCTATGGTTTCATATTGAACTCTATTTTATGAATATAAACAGAAAAAGTATAGGTTTATAGTCAGAAAAATAAGTTACAAGTCGTTTTTGTAAAGGTAGTCATTTCAGTCGAAAGAACGACGTCTAGATGACCATTTTAGAAAACATACTTCCACTTTGAGTTTAACCATAATTTTTGGATATAGTTTCATGTTCATAATAAAAATCATTTTCTCAGAATAACAACTTTTAAATCAATGGTTAT
Source organism: Rutidosis leptorrhynchoides (assembly GCF_046630445.1). Classification (NCBI taxonomy): domain Eukaryota; kingdom Viridiplantae; phylum Streptophyta; class Magnoliopsida; order Asterales; family Asteraceae; genus Rutidosis; species Rutidosis leptorrhynchoides. The sequence continues at coordinate 110,953,771 of NC_092340.1, forward strand.
CATAGTTTTTAATTAACTAACCCAAAACAGCCCGCGGTGTTACTACGACGGCGTAAATCCGGTTTTACGGTGTTTTTCGTGTTTCCAGGTTTTAAATCATTAAGTTAGCATATCATATAGATATAGAACATGTGTTTAGTTAATTTTAAAAGTCAATTTAGAAGGATTAACTTTTGTTTGCGAACAAGTTTAGAATTAACTAAACTATGTTCTAGTGATTACGAGTTTAAACCTTCGAATAAGATAGTTTTATATATATAAATCGAATGATGTTACGAACATCATTACTACCTCAAGTTTAGTAGGTAAACCTACTGGAAGTGACAAGAAATGATCTAGCTTTAAAGGATCTTGGATGGCTTGAAAGTTCTTGAAGTAGGATCATGACACAAAAACAAGTTCAAGTAAGATTTTTACTCGAATTAAGATAGTTTATAGTTATAGAAATTGAATCAAAGTTTGAATATGAATATTACCTTGAATAAGAAAGATAACCTACTGTATATAACAAAGGCTTCTTGATCTTAGATGATTACTTGGAATGGATTAGAAAGCTTGGAAGTAAATTAGTAAACTTGAAGGGATTTTTGAAGTGTTCTTGAAGTGTTCTTCCTATGATGATTATAGCTTGATTCTTGAAGTGATTTTTGATGAAGATGATGATTAACTACTGGAAAAATACGTTCATAATAGTGTGGGTGTGTTGAGAGAGAATTAGAAAGAGAATTGGAAGTGAAATGGAGTGAATGATGAGTGGTAATTGGTGAGTGGTGAGTGGGGTTAAAAGGAGTTCTAGTTAGTTGACTAGCTCATGGTAGAAGTTAAAATTGATTAGTCATACATGACATAATCAAGAGTGGAATCCCATGCTAGTTCCTATTGGTATATACCCATAGTAAGTACGTTTTGAAGCTGTGTATAATACGGGTAAGAATACGACTAGAATTCTTGATGAAAGAAAAGAATGGGAAAGTAACTGTAACCATTTTCGTTAAGTATGAGTGTTTTGATATATGTCTTGAAGTCTTCCAAAAGTATTTTAATACATCTAAATACACTACATGTATATACATTTTAACTGAGTCGTTAAGTCATCGTTAGTCGTTACATGTAAGTGTTGTTTTGAAACCTTTAAGTTAACGATCTCAATTAATGTTGTTAACCCATTGTTTATTATATCTAATGAGATGTTAAATTATTATATTATCATGATATTATGATATATTAATATATCTTAATATGATATATATACATTTAAATGTCGTTACAACTATAATCGTTACATACATGTCTCGTTTCGAAATCCTTTAGTTAGTAGTCTTGTTTATATGTATATAACTCATTGTTAATATACTTATGGAGATACTTACTTATCATAATCTCATGTTAACCATATGTATATCCATATTTATATATCGTCATGTCGTTTTTACAAGTTTTAACGTTCGTGAATCGCCGGTCAACTTGGGTGGTCAATTGTCTATATGAAACATATTTCAATTAATCAAGTCTTAACAAGTTTGATTGCTTAACATGTTGGAAACATTTAATCATGTAAATATCAATCTCAATTAATATATATAAACATGGAAAAGTTCGGGTCACTACATTAAACATCTGTTAATACTTACAACCAGAAACCTCCAACTATTTGTAAAACAGTTAGTGCAAATTCTACCATCTGCACGACTTGTAAATCCTACCTTTGAAAAAATTCGTTCATATTCCTTCTTATTAGGAACTGCAGTAAAACTTCTACTATCAGGCAGCCCCAAAACAATTCTTGTATCAGATTGATCAATTGAAATTCTTCGATTACCCTCTAATATTGTACCAGTAAAACTTGTACCATCTTCACTAAGTGAACATGTATACCAAAACTCTGCTAAAAATTCCGGAATAATCAAAATGTCTTCAAAAAAAGCTAAACTCAAAGGATGTGATTCCATAAAACTTATCATTTGTTTATAACCTTTGGTTTTTTCACGAGTTGGAACTGATGTGTTAGCAACTTGATTATTTAAACTTACTTGAATTTGTTTGTTTTGAGTGATTTCTTTTAGTCGGTTTACGTTACTAGGAGGTGTGTAATTCCATGGATTTTTCTTTGTAAGCTTCATCACACTGCCTTCAATTACTTCATTAGTTGTCGCCATTGTAAGAATCGTTGAAACAAGATGATGAATTTTGAATTAAAATTGAATTTGATTAGGGTTTGTAGAAAGAGGGGTTTTTGTAGAATTAGGGCTTTTTTTGTAGATCTTGTGTGTTATGATTTTGACCGTGATTTTTAACCGTACAATTTTACTTAAATCGTCCCCATATTATATTTTTATTAAGTTTTCATCCTTTTATATTTTTACAAATAATATAAAACTAGGTATTCGAGCAAAAAAATAAATTGGCCTAACAAAAAATAGGCATAGTCGAACAATTTTTATTTTTGGTCTTTAGATGCATTGTTTGCTTGTTCTACATTTTATGTAGAACATAATGTAGAACAGCATGTAAAACATGTTGTTCTACACTTGTTCTACATCAATTTTCATCAAATTAAGTTAGGTTTTAGATTTAGGGTTTTTAGGGTTTAGATTTTAGGGTTTAAGGTTTAATTTTAGGGTTTATGGTTTAGATTTAGGGTTTAGAATGAGTTTTTTACACGAACGGTTTAGAGTTTAGGGTTTAGGGTTACGGAATGTTTCAACTTGAACGATTTTCGTTCTACAATTTTGCAGAACCGAACAAAATAAATGTAGAACTGAACAAAAATGGGAAATTCGGAAATGCGAACAATTTTACGTTCTACATTATTTCAGAACATGGAGGAATTCGAACAAAAATTAGGAAATTAGAACAAAAATATGTAGAACATGATATGTAGAACAGAAATGTAGAACGAAAATTGATTTTGTGCTTATGATTTTCTGAACTTAATTCAAAATTATTCGGACGCCAATTTTTTTTTCCAAATTTCCTTGTTTTTGTTCGTCTGCCAGTTCTCAGGGTTCTCACAAGATTGGAGTTCTCAGGGGATCCCTTCCATATATATATACTAGACCGGACCGGCCCGCGCGTTACGGCGGGGGCTTTCAGCCTGCGTATTCATATTTAATGTAGCGTTGTGTATTTACAGAGGGGAAAACGGGCCATATGTTAAGCGCCGGTGTAGGTGTCGTCGACTTTAGTGTTTTTTAAAAATTATCCATTTCGAACGTAGTTAGTTTTGTTTTGTTGATAAAATTATTTCGAGTATAACGATGCTGTCGGAAAAATTTAACTCGCGTCGAGGAGGAAGATACGGGCTGTAGTTGTGTTTAGCGTTTTTTAAAAAGTGCCCGTTTCGAACGTGGTTAGTTTTGTTTTGTTCATAAGATTATTTCGAGTCTGGCGCTGCCGTCGAAAAAAATTAACTCGTGTCCATCGGAAAGATACGGGTTGTCATTGTGTTAGTGTTTTTTTGAGAAGTGTCTCTTTCGCGTATAGTTAGTCCTGTTTAACTCGCACCCATCGAGAAGATAGGAACCGTTATAAATTCGGGTGGAATTATTTTTTATATTTTAATTAAATTATATAGTTTACACTTCTCACCCCTAAAAAGGTATAAATTTAAGGGGCCGTTGTGAAAATATATGCAAAGTTGAGGGACCGTTTATAATGTGAATGCGAATTCAAAACTGCAATCAAATATAACTAAAACTACATCATTTCCCACCACTTTTAGTATATAAAATAAAAAAATAAAAGAATAAAATAAAAAAGGTTAAGGCTAATTAAAATGTAGAACCCTTAAGTTAATGAATTTAGAACATATAATGTAGAAAGTGTTCGAATTTCAAATTATTTTTCGTATTTCGACTTAAACATATGACAGGGACGTTTATGAAACTTTTCTAAATATTACATGGACTTTTAAAGAATCATATATATTAAATCAAGGACCTATTGTGAACTTTTTTCATAAATTTGGCGATCATTTACATAAGCAGTATTATGGGGAAAACACGAATCAGAACTGTAAATTTGCAATTCAAATCAAAAATCCAAAACCCTAAAACACAGATTTCACTTTAACTACTTAATTTACTAAAAATCATTAGCATTACGACGTTCAGGAGTAAAAAAAATTGCAATTCATTAGCATTACGACGTTCGTTGGAGGATAGAAGTTGATAACTATGTCTGATACCGAGGTATTACAGTCAAAACTTTGTATTCATCTTAATGTATCATATTGTTGATATATAAGTGCTTTTATAAGATTACTGAATTTTTTTGATGATTTTTTCATAGATTTTGTGTCAATCATTTCATCGAACACCTTGTATACATGTTATTTTTGTACTGTAGTTCATGTTGAATGTGTGTTAATTTGTTTAGAAGCTTAACTGTAGTTCATGTTAAATGTGTGTGAATTTGTGCTGTAGTTCATATTGAACGTGTGTGAATTTGTATATGAGTCCTAAAATGTATTTATTCGTAACTTTAATGTTGTGATAAATGATCTTTTGTACATATGTACATATGTTTCTACATGATCTTTTTTCTACATGAATGTTCTACAATTTTTGTTTGAATCTATGCTAATTATTCGTCAAGCATAATTAGAAAAATATAACTTATGTAGCATACATTTTCTGTTTTCCAAAAATATTTGTTTAACAATTTGAGTATGAAATTTGTTTGAAGCAAAATATGTGATTGACAATTTGAGTATGACACAGGATTTATTACATGGGGATTACTTTGATGCAAAAATTACATGTCGGAACAAGATAAAAAGAATTAAATTTATTAGGAGTAGACTAAGTACTCAGTAAAGAAAACTATTCAACAACACTTGCTTTCGTTATTGGTTGGATATAAAGTGTCAGCACACCGACCCTTGTTATATCCATTTTTTACTCCAGAATTAGATTTCTCGACCAGATGAATGCAAACTAAAAGAGGAGCCAGAAGAATTGTGGTTTAAAGTGACTTCTGATTACAATATTAGATGTGGTAGATGTGAGTTTGGTTTGGTAGCTGGTATGCATTTTGGGCCAAATGCTAATTTTAAACATTACATTGACGGAGATAAGGGTAAAACTATGCCTAGATTTGCATCACGTGTATTAAAAAATCACCCAAACAATAGATTTAAGGTTGAACATTTTCCCAACTTGATAAAAGACAAAGACTTTTTTTCTGGGAATGATAAAAGAAGTGATGAGGATTGTGTTCGTGTAGTTATTGTATTATTAGTTCAAGAATGCTTTCTTGGGAAGATGACACGAGGTAGGATAAATATAAATTTTCTTCATTTACTTGATGACTTGAATTTAATGAACCAGTTTCCATGGGGTTCATACATATGGACGCACACGTTTAATGTTTTAAGAACCAAAATAATTAAAAATGATATGGAATCTACCGTCACATATGATTTAGCTGGGTTTTCGTGGGCATTTAAGGTAAAAGATTACATATAACTTACAATTTAAAATTGTTTACTAAATTATACTATCATTTATTATATAACAATATGTTTTTTGTGTTTTATGAAAGATGTGGATATGGGAGGCATATCACAAAAGGATATATGCCTATGCTGTCAAAACAGTTGTCAAGGATGGTGTTAACGAACTACCACGTGCAATACATTGGAAGAGGAAGAAAAAGATCACGAAATTCAATGACTATTTCAAGCTGATGAAAACACAGGTTAGAATTTATTTTTATAATTTTAAATAAAGGAAATATAATGTAGAACTTGTTACAGATTAAATTTTGTTTTTGTGTTTGGTCGTCTTATAGTTTATTTTGATTTTTCGTAGAGTAAACAGAAGTGTTTGTTGGGTTGTCAATGGATCAACACAAAATAGTAATATTTTTATTTTATTTTTTTCTTAAAATAAATAATCTGTTTTTGTTTGTTCATAGGATAATTGTACAACAGATCAATTGCCCCTACAAGAATTGATTATCACAAAACATGAATCTAGTTGCAAGTGGTGGATTGATAGTATGAATTTTTTTGAAAACGGAGATCATCAAGTTGAAATTATTCGGACAGAAGATGAAATGATTGAAACAAGTGAAGATGAAGCAACAAATGAAAAAAATGAAGAGAAGGCTACAAATGAAACAAGTGAAACACAATTTCTGCAATGTAATGACGATAAAAATAAAGATCTGAGTCACATTATAGCCTCACTTCAACAGAGAATTGATGAACAAGATTCGAAAATTAATGAACAGAGTGTTTTAATTCAAGAATTGGAAAAATCAAAAGATGAAGATAAGATAATCATAAGACAACTGGAGCAAAAGATTGAAAAATTGGAGACAGTTTCAAAGTTTAAAATTCAAGAGATTGAGGTACCTAAATACTATAATTTTATTTTTTTTTTCAAAAGTTTAAACAGAATACTAATACAGCTTTGAGGTAGCTACAAGTATACTAGTGTATTTTGTTTTACCTATTTTTTTATTTTTATTTATTTATTTATTTATTTTTAAGTTACAGGCTGAAATTTTTTTTATGTGTTTGAACTGAATGTTTGACATTGTTTTTTAATATTTCTTTAAAGGACGATGAAGACTATTTCGATGGTTATTTATCTGAATCTATACCAATAGTTAATGATTTAAAACCATTTGATACAAAGGTAAAGGTAGCGACACCAATGTTACGAAGGATCTATAGAGATACGAAAGCCACATATGTTAAAAGATCACCTTTCGGCACCGTGAGCGAATTGAAAAAAATAAACAAGAATAATACTTTAATTACTCATGAGAAGATGGTTGTTGAAGACAAGATGGTTGTTGAAGACAAGATGGTTGTTGAAGAGAAATAGAATGAATTAGAGACTACAAGTATTTTTAGGGATGAGAAGACAGTTGTTAAAGAGGAAAATAGATTTTCGAACAAATACAAACGTTTAAGATTCAGAAATCCCAAAATCGCCGACAGTGATATTAACGAAATAATTGAAAGTTTGATGAACAAGGAAGGCAGACTATATCCTCCGCCAGATTCTTTTGATCACAAGAAATCACATGTAGGGCCTTCAACAGAAAATGATTTGGACAAGAATAATAGTTGTGAGTTTCTTTCCGTGTTTATCAAGCAAAATAATACATATATATACACTGATAAAGAATTCTGGGGAAGATTGGATGGAACAGTACAAAGCGGGTATCTCAGTACTTTTGTAAGTAGCTAATTTTTTTTTTTTGTGGCATAACTGTTTAAAAATTTTAAATACATATTAATTTTTTTTCATCACATTAATGGTTGGGGGAATATGATCATGTGGTGGATTAAAAGGAAATCAGAATTGAACACTGAATTTTTTGGAATAAAGAAACAATGTACAATCATGCCAGAGGATTTTATAAGGTGGATGGTGAGATTCCAAAGTGATAAAACTAAAAATTCAAAACATGTCAGTGCTATCACTAGTTTTGCTGATGGTAAGCGACCTGAATATCCTAAATGATCACAATGTGGAAAGGTAATGTTTTAATAAAAAGTAAATCATCAACTAATATCAAAAACTACTATTTTTTTATGTGTTTTTACGTCTGTTTCTTGTAGGTGCTATTTCCTATGCTTTTAACAATGATCAAACATTGGATCTTGTTGGTGCTTGATCTGAGCGATTTTCATGTTGATCTTTATGATAGTTTTCCGGATTGTGGTAGTACTGAATCTCGTCGTGACCTATTTAGAATGTTAATGGATAGTCTTCCTGATTTTCTTAAATCAATTAACTACACATCATCAAAGGAAATAATCATACCATCTAACTACAATGAGATGCAAGTACCAAAACAAAAAGGAAATTTTGGCGATTGCGGTGTATGGGTGTGTATTCATATGGAGAGGGTAGCATGCAAACTTTCTTATGCATTTGATGATGATTCCCAAGCAATGGCAAAAGACTACCGTTGTAGAATGGCAAAGACTTTTTATGTGACAACCCGGAAATTTCCAACCAAATTTAAACTTTAATCTTTATATGTTTCCGACACGATAAGCAATATTTGTTAAGTTAAATTTCAAGAATTTTAAACTATGTTCATACATTCATTCAACCTCGACCAAGTTCCAACAATTCACGAACCATTAAACAAATATGATTATATATGTATACGTGTATATATATTATAACTTGAAACGTAAACAAAATATTAGATTAAATACTTTATATGATTGTATCTGTTTCAAAATGTTTATCAATGGAATTAGAAGATAAGATCAAATGATTGAATTATCAGATATATTGAATTATGATTACAAGTCTCTGTTGAAAGGCCCACGTTGATTTGAGAAATCTTTCCATTTTAACAATATTCGGAAAATGATAAAGTGATTTATAAATAAGAACAAATTGTCATTCATTGAGAACTAGACAAAGGATAGTGGAAGATTAAATCTCATAACGACTCGATTGATCTATTTAGTTGCAAAAGTACAAAAACGTTTTCAGTTTAAAAAGAACTTTATTATTAAAACATATATAACTTTTATAAATATCTAGAACCACTTTTGACAACTCATTACTTAACTAGTATGATAAAGATAACGATATTTATATTTTATTTTATTAAATATATATAACGATTTAAATTAATATTATATATATTTATACGCGTATTATACGTACATAGTTTTATATTTTTACTATACTTAAACTTTACCCTTACTTTATTTTTACTTTACTTTAACTTTAATAATTCACTTTAATAATTCATACTTTAATAATTTACTTTAATAATTCGTACTTTAATTATTCACTTTAATAATTCATACTTTAATAATTCACTTTAATAATTCATACTTTAATAATTCACTTTAATATTTCATACTTTAATAATTCACTTTAATAATTCAAAAATCTATTATAAATAGAATTCAATAGGTTTCATTATTTCATAGAAACTTGAAAATATTTTTCTCTAAACTCTCTCAATCGATTTACATATATATATTTACTCCGTATTATTTCAAGATATTATTAGTATACATAAAATATTACGACGGAGTGCTGTCCGAGTGATTTCGAAATTGTTTTTCGAGTTGGATAGGATTAAGGAAATTATGGGTTATAGCTATGGAGGTGATTGAATATGGTTCATGGGTATGCTCGTGAGGTTAATATAGTGTTTATCATTTCTGTTGCGTATACGTACCTTTCCTGCAATATTGAATCTCGATATTGATACGTGAGTACTCATAATTTAACTTTTACATACTAATAGTGTATCCCTGACTAGTACTCGAGTATTTAGGATTATGCATGCTTGTACTTTTGATATTGCCCTTAGACAGGTTAGGTTGAATCTTGAATTAGTTACACTTGCAGTTGAGATAAGGTATAAGATATGCATGTCCTTAGAAAGCTAGCGAAAAATTAAGAACTTTTTCTTTAGATATCGAATGGTTTCGATGAACGGATTAGAAGTTATAATCAATTGAATTTTCGATATTTTTATTAAAAATGATTATTATTATCGTCGTTTTTATCGTCGTTCTAGTTTTATCTTATTATTATCATTATTATTATCTTTATCAATAAAAGGGATTTATCATTAAAAATTGTTATTTTTTTTATCTATTACTATCGTTATTACCGTTAAAGTTATTATTAGTATTATTATTATTATTATCATTATTAATATACATATCATTATTTAAAAATGGTTATTGTTATTGTTATTATTATTATTACTATATTATCATTACGATAATTATTAGTATTATCGTTAATAATGTTATAGTAACTATCATTATTAATATTAGTGTAATTAAAACAAATATTTGTAACACCTAATTATTTTGATTACTATTATTATCATTATTATGGACACGATATAAAAGATGATTTAAAAGCTATTAAACTAAACGATTAGGAAATAATGAGTAAGAGTATCATGATGAAATTAAAATATTATAAGATATTGATTTAGATAAAATTATCGTTCTTATTATTTTTATCATTACTATTATTATTAAAAGTATCGTTAGTATTAAAACTATCATTTTAACAAAAATTATCATTTTAATAGAAATGTCATTGTTACTATAAAATATCATTATTATTATTATTTTAAATTTAAATAGAATTATTATTTTAAGATAATATTAAAAATTATCGTAAATATTAAAGTTATCATAATTAGAATTATCGTTTTATCATAATGTCATCTTAGTAATTATAAATATTGATATTTTTATAATAATAATTATTATTACAAAATAATACAACTTTTACTTACTATCAATATAGATATTATTTTATCAAATAAATATGTGATACAAACATATTTTACTACGTGTAATAACTTACTTTAATAATACCTATCATATTATCTTTATGATATTAAATGAACCCTATAAATTTTATTAATTAATATATATAAAAGTATATTTTATTATATAAATTTAATATAAAATTTTATTTATTAATAAATAAATTATATTATTTACTCTAATAAATCTTTTAAAAATATTTAAAAATATAAAACGACGATATTTAAACTATATATTAATCATGTATAGATTTTTGAAAATTATTTTGAGTCAAATTTACTTTTGTTGACTTTTGCATATTAGTCTCGAGCATTAGGATTGTGGTACACTATGACTTGACCTAATTTGTTAGACAAATATTGACCAACACATAAATATATATAATTAATTTAGGTTCGTGAATCCGAGGCCAACCTTGCACTTGTTCAATGACGTTATATGTATTTTTACTACGAAATACAGTATGGTGAGTTTCATTTGCCTTTTTCCCCTTTATATTTTTGGGACTGAGAATACATGCGATTTTATAAATGTTTGATGAAATAGACACAAGTAATTGAAACTACATTCTATGGTTGAATTATCGAAATCGAATATGCTCCTTTTTATTAAAGTCTGGTAATCTAAGAATTAGGGAACAGACACCCTAATTGACGCGAATCCTAAAGATAGATCTATTGGGCCTAACAAACCCCATCCAAAGTACCGGATGCTTTAGTACTTCGAAATTTATATCATGTCCGAAGGAGGATCCCGGAATGATAGGGGATATTCTTATATGTATCTAGTTAATGTCGGTTACCAGGTGTTCACCATATGAATGATTATTTTTGTCTCTATGCATGGGACGTATATTTATGAGAACTGGAAATGAAATTCTTGTGGTCTATTAAAATGATGGAAATAAATGATTATGATAAACTAATGAACTCACCAATCTTTTGCTTGACACTTTAAAGCATGTTTATTCTCAGGTGTTAAAGAAATCTTCCGCTGTGCATTTGCTCATTTTAAAGATATTACTTGGAGTCTTTCATAGCATATTTCGAAGAACATTGCATTCAAGTCATTGAGTTCATCAAAGATTATTATTAAATCAATTTATAGTTGGATAGTAGATATTATGAAATGGTATGCATGCCTGTCAATTTTTGATGTAAAGAAAGTTTGTCTTTTAAAAACGAATGCAATGTTTGTAAATTGTATCATATAGAGGTCAAATACCTCGTAATGTAATCAACTATTGTGAATCGTTTATAATGTATATGAACGGGTCCTTTCATTTTATGCATTAAAATTCGTTGTATGATGTACTTATTAGTATACTCTATTACTCTATTTTGGTTATGATATATGTATCTATATGCTATTATATGAAATAATATTTTTTATTGTACCTACTGTCATACTTAATTCTATTTAAAATAATTATTATGTACAAGAGTTGCATGATTACAAATGAATGCAGCATACAGAAAATATCATGTTCTACATAAAATACCATAGTATCGTTTTTTCTACATTTATATATATAGGGAAATTTGTAGAACTTAAAAAGTATCTAAGAATTAAGTATTCTACAATTAACATTTTATCTTCTACATTTAAATTTCTTGAATAATATTATAACAAAATTTATTATGTATAGCAGAGTCATCACATGCATGTACAGTTGCATAATACCATAACCAAAATACCATGAAATGCACCAAACCATACTTTGGTTAAGATGAAACCAAAGTAAGCATAATAAAACGGGCTGCAAGCTTTACAATTCCATATATGCACTTAGTCACCATATGAATAATACCAAAACCACACTTAATCATTAAGGAGTACTTAAAACAAACGGATTTGGTGGTGTTCTACATTTGCAAGAACATTTTTATAAATTTGTCTACGGTGTTGGTGATATTTGAACGGTTCTACAAATTTTGTCATTATAAATTTGTGCATAACATGTAGTGACCCGAACTTTTCCATGTTTATATATATTAATTGAGATTGATATTTACATGATTAAATGTTTCCAACATGTTAAGCAATCAAACTTGTTAAGACTTGATTAATTGAAATATGTTTCATATAGACAATTGACCACCCAAGTTGACCGGCGATTCACGAACGTTAAAACTTGTAAAAATGACATGACGATATATATATATGGATATACATATGGTTAACATGAGATTATGATAAGTAAGTATCTCCATAAGTATATTAACAATGAGTTATATACATATAAACAAGACTACTAACTTAAGGATTTCGAAACGAGACATATATGTAACGATTATCGTTGTAACGACATTTAAATGTATATATATCATATTAAGATATATTAATATATCATAATATCATGATAATATAATAATTTAACATCTCATTAGATATAATAAACAACGGGTTAACAACATTAATTGAGATCGTTAACTTAAAGGTTTCAAAACAACACTTACATGTAACGACTAACGATGACTTAACGACTCAGTTAAAATGTATATACATGTAGTGTATTTAGATGTATTAAAATACTTTTGGAAGACTTCAAGACATATATCAAAACACTCATACTTAACGAAAATGGTTACAGTTACTTTCCCATTCTTTTCTTTCATCAAGAATTCTAGTCGTATTTTTAACCGTATTATACACAGTTTCAAAACGTACTTACTATGGGTATATACCAATAGGAACTAGCATGGAATTCCACTCTTGATTATGTCATGTATTACTAATCAATTTTAACTTCTACCATGAGCTAGTCAACTAACTAGAACTCCTTTTAACCCCACTCACCACTCACCAATTACCACTCATCATTCACTCCATTTCACTTCCAATTCTCTTTCTAATTCTCTCTCAACACACCCACACTATTATGAACGTATTTTTCCAGTAGTTAATCATCATCTTCATCAAAAATCACTTCAAGAATTAAGCTATAATCATCATAGGAAGAACACTTCAAGAACACTTCAAAAATCCCTTCAAGTTTACTAATTTACTTCCAAGCTTTCTAATCCATTCCAAGTAATCATCTAAGATCAAGAAACCTTTGTTATATACAGTAGGTTATCTTTCTTATTCAAGGTAATATTCATATTCAAACTTTGATTCAATTTCTATAACTATAAACTATCTTAATTCGAGTAAAAATCTTACTTGAACTTGTTTTGTGTCATGATCCTACTTCAAGAACTTTCAAGCCATCCAAGATCCTTTGAAGCTAGATCATTTCTTGTCACTTCCAGTAGGTTTACTTACTAAACTTGAGGTAGTAATGATGTTCATAACATCATTCGATTCATATATATAAAACTATCTTATTCGAAGGTTTAAACTCGTAATCACTAGAACATAGTTTAGTTAATTCTAAACTTGTTCGCAAACAAAAGTTAATCCTTCTAACTTGACTTTTAAAATTAACTAAACACATGTTATATATCTATATGATAAGCTAACTTAATGATTTAAAACCTGGAAACACGAAAAATACCGTAAAACTGGATTTACGCCGTCGTAGTAACACCGCGGGCTGTTTTAGGTTAGTTAATTAAAAACTATGATAAACTTTGATTTAAAAGTTGTTATTCTGAGAAAATGATTTTTATTATGAACATGAAACTATATCCAAAAATTATGGTTAAACTCAAAGTGGAAGTATGTTTTCTAAAATGGTCATCTAGACGTCGTTCTTTCGACTGAAATGACTACCTTTACAAAAACGACTTGTAACTTATTTTTCCGACTATAAACATATACTTTTTCTATTTAGATTCATAAAATATAGTTCAATATGAAACCATAGCAATTTGATTCACTCAAAACGGATTTAAAATGAAGAAGTTATGGGTAAAACAAGATTGGATAATTTTTCTCATTTTAGCTACGTGAAAATTGATAACAAATCTGTTCCAACCATAACTTAATCAACTTGTATTGTATATTATGTAATCTTGAGATACCATAGACACGTATACAATGTTTCGACCTATCATGTCGACACATCTATATATATTTCGGAACAACCATAGACACTCTATATGTGAATGTTGGAGTTAGCTATACAGGGTTGAGGTTGATTCCAAAATATATATAGTTTGAATTGTGATCAATACTGAGATACGTATACACTGGGTCGTGGATTGATTCAAGATAATATTTATCAATTTATTTCTGTACATCTAACTGTGGACAACTAGTTGTAGGTTACTAACGAGGACAGCTGACTTAATAAACTTAAAACATCAAAATATATTAAAAGTGTTGTAAATATATTTTGAACATACTTTAATATACATGTATATATTGTTATAGGTTCGTAAATCAACAGTGGCCAAGTCTTACTTCTCGAGGAAGTAAAAATCTGTGAAAGTGAGTTATAGTCACACTTTTAAAATCTAATATTTTTGGGATGAGAATACATGCAGGTTTTATAAATGATTTACAAAATAGACACAAGTACGTGAAACTACATTCTATGGTTGAATTATCGAAATCGAATATGCCCCTTTTTATTAAGTCTGGTAATTTAAGAATTAGGGAACAGACACCCTAATTGACGCGAATCCTAAAGATAGATCTATTGGGCCTAACAAACCCCATCTAAAGTACCGGATGCTTTAGTACTTCGAAATTTATATCATATCCGAAGGGTGTCCCGGAATGATGGGGATATTCTTAAATATGCATCTTGTTAATGTCGGTTACCAGGTGTTCACCATATGAATGATTTTTATCTCTATGTATGGGATGTGTATTGAAATATGAAATCTTGTGATCTATTGTTACGATTTGATATATATAGGTTAAACCTATAACTCACCAACATTTTTGTTGACGTTTAAAGCATGTTTATTCTCAGGTGAATATTAAGAGCTTCCGCTGTTGCATACTAAAATAAGGACAAGATTTGGAGTCCATGTTTGTATGATATTGTGTAAAAACTGCATTCAAGAAACTGATTTCGATGTAACATATTTGTATTGTAAACCATTATGTAATGGTCGTGTGTAAACAGGATATTTTAGATTATCATTATTTGATAATCTACGTAAAGCTTTTTAAACCTTTATTTATGAAATAAAGGTTATGGTTTGTTTTAAAAATGAATGCAGTCTTTGAAAAACGTCTCATATAGAGGTCAAAACCTCGCAACGAAATCAATTAATATGGAACGTTTTTAATCAATAAGAACGGGACATTTCATAACAGATCAATGGTCAAAAAGTCTACTCAAAAATCCATTAAAAGTTCGGTCAATGCCGGTCAATTTAAATTAGAACAAATTGTTATTCTACATTGGTTCACATTGTTATGTTCTCCATTGAAGTGTTCTACATTTATAGAAAAAACATTTATTATTTTAGAACAATTTATTATATTCGAACAAATTACTAATTCGAATAATAAATTGAAATTAGAACAAATAATTAGAAGGGCGAAAAAAATATTTTCTACAATTTTATATGTAGAACATACTGTTCTCAATGTTCTACACAACTCATTATTCAATTTGAAATAGATGCAAAATCTATAAATCTACACTTAATCATCAAGGAGCACTTAAAATCTTAATAATCATTTAGAAGCACCATAAATCCTGTAACATTGACCAAAAGTCCAACATGGTCAACATTTATAAATTTAATGATCCTTTGACCAAACTGCAATATGCAAACTGAAATGTCCCGTTCTTATTGATTAAAAACGTTCCATATTAATTGATTTCGTTGCGAGGTTTTGACCTCTATATGAGACGTTTTTCAAAGACTGCATTCATTTTTAAACAAACCATAACCTTTATTTCATCAATAAAGGTTTAAAAAGCTTTACGTAGATTATCAAATAATGATAATCTAAAATATCCTGTTTACACACGACCATTACATAATGGTTTACAATACAAATATGTTACAACAAAATAAGTTTCTTGAATGCAGTTTTTACACAATATCATACAAGCATGGACTCCAAATCTTGTCCTTATTTAAGTATGCAACAGCGGAAGCTCTTAATAATCACCTGAGAATAAACATGCTTAAAACGTCAACAAAAATGTTGGTGAGTTATAGGTTTAACCTATATATATCAAATCGTAACAATAGACCACAAGATTTCATATTTCAATACACATCCCATACATAGAGATAAAAATCATTCATATGGTGAACACCTGGTAACCGACATTAACAAGATGCATATATATAAGAATATCCCCATCATTCCGGGACACCCTTCGGATATGATATAAATTTCGAAGTACTAAAGCATCCGGTACTTTGGATGGGGTTTGTTAGGCCCAATAGATCTATCTTTAGGATTCGCGTCAATTAGGGTGTCTGTTCCCTAATTCTTAGATTACCAGACTTAATAAAAAGGGGCATATTCGATTTCGATAATTCAACCATAGAATGTAGTTTCACGTACTTGTGTCTATTTTGTAAATCATTTATAAAACCTGCATGTATTCTCATCCCAAAAATATTAGATTTTAAAAGTGGGACTATAACTCACTTTCACAGATGTTTACTTCGTCGGGAAGTAAGACTTGGCCACTGGTTGATTCACGAACCTATAACAATATATACATATATATCAAAGTATGTTCAAAATATATTTACAACACTTTTAATATATTTTGATGTTTTAAGTTTATTAAGTCAGCTGTCCTCGTTAGTAACCTATAACTAGTTGTCCACAGTTAGATATACAGAAATAAATCGATAAATATTATCTTGAATCAATCCACGACCCAGTGTATACGTATCTCAGTATTGATTACAACTCAAACTATACATATTTTGGAATCAACCTCAACCCTGTATAGCTAACTCCAACATTCACATATAGAGTGTCTATGGTTGTTCCGAAATATATATAGATGTGTCGACATGATAGGTCGAAACATTGTATACGTGTCTATGGTATCTCAAGATTACATAATATACAATACAAGTTGATTAAGTTATGGTTGGAATATATTTGTTACCAATTTTCACGTAGCTAAAATGAGAAAAATTATCCAATCTTGTTTTACCCATAACTTCTTCATTTTAAATCCGTTTTGAGTGAATCAAATTGCTATGGTTTCATATTGAACTCTATTTTATGAATCTAAACAGAAAAAGTATAGGTTTATAGTCGGAAAAATAAGTTACAAGTCGTTTTTGTAAAGGTAGTCATTTCAGTCGAAAGAACGACGTCTAGATGGCCATTTTAGAAAACATACTTCCACTTTGAGTTTAACCATAATTTTTGGATATAGTTTCATGTTCATAATAAAAATCATTTTCTCAGAATAACAACTTTTAAATCAAAGTTTATCATAGTTTTTAATTAACTAACCCAAAACAGCCCGCGGTGTTACTACAACGGCGTAAATCCGGTTTTACGGTATTTTTCGTGTTTCCAGGTTTTAAATCATTAAGTTAGAATATCATATAGATATAGAACATGTGTTTAGTTTATTTTAAAAGTCAAGTTAGAAGGATTAACTTTTGTTTGCGAACAAGTTTAGAATTAACTAAACTATGTTCTAGTGATTACAAGTTTAAACCTTCGAATAAGATAGCTTTATATGTATGAATAGAATGATGTTATGAACATCATTACTACCTTAAGTTCCTTGGATAAACCTACTAGATAAGAGAAAAATGGATCTAGCTTCAATGGATCCTTGGATGGCTCGAAGTTCTTGAAGCAGAATCATGACACGAAAACAAGTTCAAGTAAGATCATCACTTAAAATAAAATTGTTATAGTTATAGAAATTGAACCAAAGTTTGAATATGATTATTACCTTGTATTAGAATGATAACCTACTGTAAGAAATAAAGATTTCTTGAGGTTGGATGATCACCTTACAAGATTGGAAGTGAGCTAGCAAACTTGAAAGTATTCTTGATTTTATGAAACTAGAACTTTTGGAATTTATGAAGAACACTTAGAACTTGAAGATAGAACTTGAGAGAGATCAATTAGATGAAGAAAATTGAAGAATGAAAGTGTTTGTAGACGTTTTTGGTCGTTGGTGTATGGATTAGATATAAAGGATATGTTATTTTGTTTTCATGTAAATAAGTCATGAATGATTACTCATATTTTTGTAATTTTATGAGATATTTCATGCTAGTTGCCAAATGATGGTTCCCACATGTGTTAGGTGACTCACATGGGCTGCTAAGAGCTGATCATTGGAGTGTATATACCAATAGTGCATACATCTAAAAGCTGTGTATTGTACGAGTACGAATACGGGTGCATACGAGTAGAATTGTTGATGAAACTGAACGAGGATGTAATTGTAAGCATTTTTGTTAAGTAGAAGTATTTTGATAAGTGTATTTAATTCTTTCAAAAGTGTATAAATACATATTAAAACACTACATGTATATACATTTTAACTGAGTCGTTAAGTCATCGTTAGTCGTTACATGTAAGTGTTGTTTTGAAACTTTTAGGTTAACGATCTTGTTAAATGTTGTTAACCCAATGTTTATAATATCAAATGAGATTTTAAATTATTATATTATCATGATATTATCATGTATGAATATCTCTTAATATGATATATATACATTAAATGTCTTTACAACGATAATCGTTACATATATGTCTCGTTTAAAAATCATTAAGTTAGTAGTCTTGTTTTTACATATGTAGTTCATTGTTAATATACTTAATGATATGTTTACTTATCATAGTATCATGTTAACTATATATATATCCATATATATTTCATCATATAGTTTTTACAAGTTTTAACGTTCGTGAATCACCGGTCAACTTGGGTGGTCAATTGTCTATATGAAACATATTTCAATTAATCAAGTCTTAACAAGTTTGATTGCTTAACATGTTGGAAACATTTAATCATGTAAATATCAATCTCAATTAATATATATAAACATGGAAAAGTTCGGGTCACTACACATATAATCACATATCATAAAACAAACTTAGTACACCATTCAAACAACCAAAAAACCTCTTGACTTTTTAAGTCCAACCTGGTCAACCATCACTCTAAACCCTAAAAATACCACATCTGTTTCAAGCTTAAAACCCGACACTACTTATAATGATAACAAACCACCCTATAATCATCATCACCCAATAAAAAACATCACCCTGCAACATATAATATTATCAGAAATACAAGTTTGACCTGAGAAAGTCAAACTCCTCATTCTGTAACCATCTAAGTGTAGCAGCAGGAACCCTAAACCACCAATCATCATACCACAAACCAAGATGACCCCACCCAGTGATGAACTAACACTGACCTCTGATCCTAGACTCTTTAACCCTAAATACTGAAGGGTATGCATGACAATAGTACTTATAAGTTGTTTCAAAAATAATACAAAATAAAAGTGTGACGACCCGAAAATTTTTGACCAAAATTTGTGTAATGTAACGACCCAGATTTTTTCGTTAATATATATAAGATTAATAATTACATAATTAAATGTTTCCAACATGTTAAGCAATCAAACTTGTTAAGACTTGATTAATTGAAATGGAATTTATGTAAACGTTTGACCACCCAGTTTGACCGATGATTCATGAACGTTATAACTTGTAAATGACATGATAATATATATATGAACATATATATATATATATATATATATATATATATATATATATATATATATATATATATATATATATATATATATGTTTAACATGATGAAATGATAACTAAGTATCGTATTAAATATATTAAAAATAAGTTATATACATAAAATGAGACTACTAACTTAAGAATTTCGAAATGATATATATGTAACGATTATCGTTTCGTTAACGTCTTAATATATATATATATATATATATATATGTATATATATATATATATATATATATATGTATATATATATATATATATGTATATATATATATATATATATATATATATATATATATATATATATATGTATATATATATATATATATATGTATATATATATATATATATATATATATATATATATATATATATATATATATATATATATATATATATATATATATATGTTAATACACTATGTTATCATGATAATATAACAATTTAACATCTCATTAGATATAATAACAATTGGGTTAATTACATTAAATGAGATCGTTAACTTATAGGCTTCAAAACAACTCATACATGTAATGACTAACGATGAGTTAACGACTTAATTAAAATGTATATATATGAAGTGTATTAAGATGTATTAATACACTTTTGAAAGGCTTAAGTACATATATTAAAATACTTGTACTTAACAAAAATAATCACAATTGTATTCTCATTCGTTTTCATCAAGAATTCTACTCGTATTCGCTCGGTATTTGCACTCGTATTATACCCAGCTTCTAGATGTATTTACTATTGGTATATATACCAATAAAAATCTGCTCTTTAGTAGCCTTAAATGATTAAGGAACATGTAGAACCAACCATTTGTCAAGTAGCATGAATTATTTAGCAAGATTACAAATATATTACTAATCATTCATGAATTATTTACAAGAAAACAAACTTAAACATCCTTTATATCTAACCCATTATCCACGACCAAAAACACCTACAAAGACTTTCTTTCTTCAATTTTCTTCATCTAATTGATCTCTCTCAAGTTATATCTTTAAGTTCTAAGTGTTCTTCATAAATTCTACATGTTCTAGTTTCATAAAATCAAGAATTCTTTCAAGTTTACAAGTCTACTTCCAAGCTTTCTAATTCATTCCAAGCAATCATCTAAGACCAAGAAACCTTTGTTATTTACAGTAGATTATCTTTCTATTACAAGTTAATATTCATATTCAAACTTTGATTCAATTTCTATAACTATAAATATCTTAATTCCAGTAGTAATCTTACTTGAACTTGTTTTCGTGTCATGATTCTACTTCAAGAACTTCCAAGCCATCAAAGATCCTTTGAAGCTCAAGTTATTATTTCATCATTTCCAGTAGGTTTACGTATACACTGGGTCGTGGATTGATTCAAGATAATATTTATCAATTTATTTCTGTACATCTAACTGTGGACAACTAGTTGTAGGTTACTAACGAGGACAGCTGACTTAATAAACTTAAAACATCAAAATATATTAAAAGTGTTGTAAATATATTTTGAACATACTTTAATATACATGTATATATTGTTATAGGTTTGTGAATCAACAGTGGCCAAGTCTTACTTCTCGACGAAGTAAAAATCTGTGAAAGTGAGTTATAGTCCCACTTTTAAAATCTAATATTTTTGGGATGAGAATACATGCAGGTTTTATAAATGATTTACAAAATAGACACAAGTACGTGAAACTACATTCTATGGTTGAATTATCGAAATCGAATATGCCCCTTTTTATTAAGTCTGGTAATCTAAGAATTAGGGAACAGACACCCTAATTGACGCGAATCCTAAAGATAGATCTATTGGGCCTAACAAACCCCATCCAAAGTACCGGATGCTTTAGTACTTCGAAATTTATATCATATCCGAAGGGTGTCCCGGAATGATGGGGATATTCTTAAATATGCATCTTGTTAATGTCGGTTACCAGGTGTTCACCATATGAATGATTTTTATCTCTATGTATGGGATGTGTATTGAAATATGAAATCTTGTGGTCTATTGTTACGATTTGATATATATAGGTTAAACCTATAACTCACCAACATTTTTGTTGACGTTTAAAGCATGTTTATTCTCAGGTGAATATTAAGAGCTTCCGCTGTTGCATAGTAAAATAAGGACAAGATTTGGAGTCCATGTTTGTATGATATTGTGTAAAAACTGCATTCAAGAAACTGATTTCGATGTAACATATTTGTATTGTAAACCATTATGTAATGGTCGTGTGTAAACAGGATATTTTAGATTATCATTATTTGATAATCTACGTAAAGCTTTTTAAACCTTTATTTATGAAATAAAGGTTATGGTTTGTTTTAAAAATGAATGCAGTCTTTGAAAAACGTCTCATATAGAGGTCAAAACCTCGCAACGAAATCAATTAATATGGAACGTTTTTAATCAATAAGAACGGGACATTTCAGTTGGTATCCGAGCGTTGGTCTTAGAGAACCAGAATTTTGCATTAGTGTGTCTTATCTAGTTTGTTAGGATGCAATAGTGAGTCTGGACTTCGACCGTGTTTACTTGAAAAATGATTGCTTAACAAATTTTGTTGGAAACTATATATTTTTAACATGTGAATATTATGTGATATATTAATCTCTTAACGCGTTTGATATTATGTGATAGATGTCTACCTCTAGAACAAGTCCCATTCACTCACCTAATAATAATGAAGAGTCAAATGTAAATTGGAATGATTTGTGGACTGATTCACAAGTTCCCGAAGAGGAACCGGAAGAAGAGTCGGAACCGGAAGAAGAATCGGAACCGGAAGAAGAATCGGAACAGGATGAAGAAATAAAACCGGTGGGGGAAATAATAAAACGGTTAAGTAAAAGAAAATCATCAACCAACCGACCAAGGTTAATTATGGTCAATGGTGTTTCCGGCAAGGAAGCAAAATATTGGGAGGATTACCAATTCTCCGATGAATCGGATTCCGACGAGAATTCCGATGATGTTATAGAAATTACCCCAACTGAATTTCAAAAGGCAAAAGAAAATAATAAGGGAAAGGACATAAAAATAGAGAAATCTAATTCCAACCCCGATGAACTTTATATGTATCGTCAACCCCCGAAGTCCTTAAGTTGTAACAATGACCCGGGAACCTCTAAACCACCAGGTTTTTCTAAACCAATGTGGATAACGACGGCTCGTATTAGGGGAACATCATATATCCCTAGAAACTTGGCAAAACGAACCAAAACCGAAGAAGAAGAAACAAGCGAGTCGGAATAAGATAGTTGTATTCGTGTGGTGTAATATAAGTAATATAGTGTGCTTATGCTTTATGATATATGTAAAAATTGCTTGTATTAATAAGTATTTTTTTTTTTAGGAATCTAACTCTTGTCTATTTTACAGTATAAAAACACAAAATGGATAGACAACCCAATATTTTAAGAGACCTACCCGGAGACATGATTGATGAAATCTTGTCTAGTGTCGGTCAGAATTCTTCGGCACAACTATTTAAGGCGAGATCAGTTTGTAAGACATTCGAAGAACGTTCCAAGAATGCCTTGGTTTATAAAAGGCTTTCGTTCGAAAGATGGGGGATATCACATTGGGAAATCCATAAGTTGCGATGTGTTTACTTTGACGCATATATTGCGGGGAACCCAAATGCTATTTTACGCAATGGGTTAAGAAATTATTTTGACTCAATATATCCGAATATTGGACTTCGTGATTTAGAAAAAGCGGCTAACATGCAACATAAAGAAGCACGTTATGCTTACGGATTAGTAATGTTCGCTTCTCACCAAAGTGAGAATAAGAACATCGGCCTACAACTATTAAACAAAACGTTCCCACAAGTGACGGAGTCGGTAATTGGGGTAAGAAATGAGGTTTTTAGATTGTTACGGGACTGTTGGACATTACGTAACCCTCGTCCCTTTGACGACGTTACAACACGCTGTCTTATCAACGGCCATAACGGTTATGTTCCACAAGACCAAGGATGGGAAGTAGTCCTAGTAAAACCAGAATGCATGACTTGTTTCTGGACGTATGAATTACGTGTCTTTATTGCCTTTGCTGAACGACTTGTGTACTAGCTAGAATTATCTTCACAACTATCTTGTATCAAAGTTATTGTGTGCTATATTTCATGCTTTATGTAAAATAAGCGGTATTGTAAGTTTGTAAAATATTGTATAAAAGTTTGAACGCGAAATATTATTATAATCAGTTTTTCATATAGAATTGTAGTAGTTGAATTGTATATTAGCAACTAAGTATGAACTTAACGGGTAGGTACTACCCGAATTTAAATTTATAAAATGCTAATATGAAGAAAAAGCTTTTATAAATGAGTTCATATTATGCTACGAAATACTATTAACTACTCTTAATATTCTGTATGATTAACTTGTTCCATTTGACTATTTTGAAGGAAATGGCACCGACTACTCGACACACCGTGAATATGAATGAAGAGGAATTCCGTACTTTTCTAGCTTCAAACATAGCCGCAGTACAGGCTGCGCTACATACCGACAATAACCTTGGATCTAGCAGTACAGGAAATCATGTAGGATGCACCTACAAAGAATTCACTGCCTGCAAACCTTTGGAATTTGATGGAACTGAAGGACCGATCGGATTGAAACGGTGGACCGAGAAGGTCGAATCGGTGTTTGCCATAAGTAAGTGTACTGAAGAGGACAAAGTGAAGTACGCTACGCATACCTTCACAGGTTCTGCGTTAACATGGTGGAATACCTATCTAGAGCAAGTGGGACAAGACGATGCGTACGCACTACCGTGGTCAGCATTCAAGCACTTGATGAACGAGAAGTACCGTCCCAGAACCGAGGTCAATAAGCTCAAGACAGAACTTAGAGGGTTACGAACCCAAGGATTTGATATTACCACGTACGAAAGAAGATTCACAGAATTGTGCCTATTGGGTCCGGGAGCATTCGAAGATGAGGAAGAGAAGATCGACGCGTTTGTGAAAGGATTACCGGAAAGAATCCAAGAAGATATAAGTTCACACAAGCCCGCCTCCATACAACAGGCATGTAGAATGGCTCACAAACTAGTGAACCAGATTGAAGAAAGAATTAAAGAACAGACTGCTGAAGAGACCAATGTGAAGCAAGTCAAAAGAAAGTGGGAGGAAAACGGTGATAAGAATCACCAATACAACAACAACAGCAATTACAACAATAATCGCAACAATTATCCCAGCAATCGCAACTACAACAAACGGCCCAACAACAACAACAACAACAACATCAGCAACTACAACAATCATCCCAACAACAATAATAACCGCAACAACAATAACAATCAGAAGCAGCTATGCCAAAGGTGTGAAAAGTATCACTCGGGGTTCTGCACCAAATTTTGCAACAAGTGTAAAAGAAATGGTCATAGCGCGGTGAAGTGTGAGGTCTACGGACCAGGGGTTAATAGAACGAAAGGAACAAATGGTGTCAGAACGAGTAATGGCGGAGCAAGTAGTGTCGGAGCAAGTTATGCCAATGTAGTTTGTTATAAATGTGGAAAACCGGGCCACATCATTAGAAATTGCCCGAACCAGGAAAACACGAATGGACAAGGCCGCGGAAGAGTTTTCAATATTAATGCGGCAGAGGCACAGGAAGACCCGGAGCTTGTTACGGGTACGTTTCTTATTGACAATAAATCTGCTTACGTTTTATTTGATTTGGGTGCGGATAGAAGCTATATGAGTAGAGAGTTTTGTGCTAAATTAAGTTGTCCATTGACGCCTTTGGATAGTAAATTTTTACTCGAATTAGCAAATGGTAAATTAATTTCAGCAGATAATATATGTCGGAATCGAGAAATTAAACTGGTTAGCGAAACATTTAAGATTGATTTGATACCAGTAGAGTTAGGGAGTTTTGATGTGATAATCGGTATGGACTGGTTGAAAGAAGTGAAAGCAGAGATCGTTTGTTACAAAAATGCAATTCGCATTATACGAGAAAAAGGAAAACCCTTAATGGTGTACGGAGAAAAGGGCAACACGAAGCTACATCTTATTAGTAATTTGAAGGCACAAAAACTAATAAGAAAAGGTTGCTATGCTGTCCTAGCACACATCAAGAAAGTACAAACTGAAGAAAAGAGCATCAATGATGTTCTCGTCGCAAAAGAATTTCCCGATGTATTTCCGAAAGAATTACCGGGATTACCCCCACATCGATCCGTTGAATTTCAAATAGATCTTGTACCAGGAGCTGCACCAATAGCTCGTGCTCCTTACAGACTTGCACCCAGCGAGATGAAAGAACTGTAAAGCCAATTACAAGAACTTTTAGAGCGTGGTTTCATTCGACCAAGCACATCACCGTGGGGAGCTCCTGTTTTGTTTGTCAAAAAGAAAGATGGTACATTCAGGTTGTGTATCGACTACCGAGAGTTGAACAAACTTACCATCAAGAACCGCTACCCACTACCGAGAATCGACGACTTATTTGATCAACTACAAGGCTCGTCTGTTTATTCAAAGATTGACTTATGTTCCGGGTATCAACAAATGCGGGTGAAAGAAGATGATATTCCAAAGACTGCTTTCAGAACACGTTACGGCCATTACGAGTTTATGGACATGCCATTTGGTTTAACTAATGTACCAGCTGTGTTCATGGACCTTATGAACCGAGTGTGTGGACCATACCTTGACAAGTTTGTCATTGTTTTCATTGATGACATACTTATTTACTCAAAGAATGACCAAGAACACGGTGAACATTTGAGAAAGGTGTTAGAAGTATTGAGGAAGGAAAAATTGTACGCTAAATTTTCAAAGTGTGCATTTTGGTTGGAAGAAGTTCAATTCCTCGGTCACATAGTGAACAAAGAAGGTATTAAGGTGGATCCGGCAAAGATAGAAACTGTTGAAAAGTGGGAAACCCCAAAAACTCTGAAACACATACGCCTATTTTTAGGACTAGCTGGTTACTACAGAAGGTTCATCCAAGACTTTTCCAGAATAGCAAAACCCTTGACTGCATTAACGTATAAAGGGAAGAAATTTGAATGGAATGATGAACAAGAGAAAGAGTTTCAGTTATTGAAGAAAAAGCTAACTACGGCACCTATATTGTCATTGCCTGAAGGGAATGATGATTTTGTGATTTATTGTGATGCATCAAAGCAAGGTCTCGGTTGTGTATTAATGCAACGAATGAAGGTGATTGCTTATGCGTCTAGACAATTGAAGATTCACGAACAAAATTATACGACGCATGATTTGGAATTAGGCGCGGTTGTTTTTGCATTAAAGACTTGGAGGCACTACTTATATGGGGTTAAAAGTATTATATATACCGACCACAAAAGTCTTCAACACATATTTAATCAGAAACAACTGAATATGAGGCAGCGTAGGTGGATTGAATTGTTGAATGATTACGACTTTGAGATTCGTTACCACCCGGGAAAGGCAAATGTGGTAGCCGATGCCTTGAGCAGGAAGGACAGAGAACCCATTCGAGTAAAATCTATGAATATAATGATTCATAATAACCTTACTACTCAAATAAAGGAGGCGCAACAAGGAGTTTTAAAAGAGGGAAATTTAAAGGATGAAATACCCAAGGGATCGGAGAAGCATCTTAATATTCGGGAAGACGGAACCCGGTATAGGGCTGAAAGGATTTGGGTACCAAAATTTGGAGATATGAGAGAAATGGTACTTAGAGAAGCTCATAAAACCAGATACTCAATACATCCTGGAACGGGGAAGATGTACAAGGATCTCAAGAAACATTTTTGGTGGCCGGGTATGAAAGTCGATGTTGCTAAATATGTAGGAGAATGTTTGACGTGTTCAAAGGTCAAAACTGAGCATCAGAAACCATCAGGTCTACTTCAACAACTCGAAATCCCGGAATGGAAATGGGAAAACATTACCATGGATTTCATCACTAAATTGCCAAGGACTGCAAGTGGTTTTGATACTATTTGGGTAATAGTTGATCGTCTCACCAAATCAGCACACTTCCTGCCAATAAGAGAAGATGACAAGATGGAGAAGTTAGCACGACTGTATTTGAAGGAAGTCATCTCCAGACATGGAATACCAATCTCTATTATCTCTGATAGGGATGGTAGATTTATTTCAAGATTCTGGCAGACATTACAGCAAGCATTAGGAACTCGTCTAGACATGAGTACTGCCTATCATCCACAAACTGATGGGCAGAGCGAAAGGACGATACAAACGCTTGAAGACATGCTACGAGCATGTGTTATTGATTTCGGAAACAGTTGGGATCGACATCTACCGTTAGCAGAATTTTCCTACAACAACAGCTACCATTCAAGCATTGAGATGGCGCCGTTTGAAGCACTTTATGGTAGAAAGTGCAGGTCTCCGATTTGTTGGAGTGAAGTGGGGGATAGACAAATTACGGGTCCGGAGATTATACAAGAAACTACCGAGAAGATCATCCAAATTCAACAACGGTTGAAAACCGCCCAAAGTCGACAAAAGAGCTACGCTGACATTAAAAGAAAAGATATAGAATTTGAAATTGGAGAGATGGTCATGCTTAAAGTTGCACCTTGGAAAGGCGTTGTTCGATTTGGTAAACGAGGGAAATTAAATCCAAGGTATATTGGACCATTCAAGATTATTGATCGTGTCGGACCAGTAGCTTACCGACTTGAGTTACCTCAACAACTCGCGGCTGTACATAACACTTTCCACATCTCGAATTTGAAGAAATGTTTTGCTAAAGAAGATCTCACTATTCTGTTAGATGAAATCCAAATCAACGAAAAACTTCAATTCATCGAAGAACCCGT
The DNA here is from genome assembly GCF_046630445.1 of Rutidosis leptorrhynchoides. NCBI lineage: Eukaryota > Viridiplantae > Streptophyta > Magnoliopsida > Asterales > Asteraceae > Rutidosis > Rutidosis leptorrhynchoides. The sequence goes on from NC_092340.1 coordinate 110,982,516, forward strand.
CGAAATAATGGATCGTGAGGTTAAAAGACTTAAGCAAAACAAGATACCAATTATTAAGGTTCGATAGAATGCTTGTAGAGGACCCGAGTTCACCTGGGAGCATGAAGATCAGATGAAGAAGAAATACCCGCATCTATTTCCAGAAGATTCGTCAACACCTTCAACAGCTTAAAATTTCGGGACGAAATTTATTTAACGGGTAGGTACTATAGTGACCCGAACTTTTCCATGTTTATATATATTAATTGAGATTGATATTTACATGATTAAATGTTTCCAACATGTTAAGGAATCAAACTTGTTAAGACTTGATTAATTGAAATATGTTTCATATAGACAATTGACCACCCAAGTTGACCGGCGATTCACGAACGTTAAAACTTGTAAAAACGACATGACGATATATATATGGATATACATATGGTTAACATGAGATTATGATAAGTAAGTATCTCCATAAGTATATTAACAATGAGTTATATACATATAAACAAGACTACTAACTTAAGGATTTCGAAACGAGACATATATGTAACGATTATCGTTGTAACGACATTTAAATGTATATATATCATATTAAGATATATTAATATATCATAATATCATGATAATATAATAATTTAACATCTCATTAGATATAATAAACAACGGGTTAACAACATTAATTGAGATCGTTAACTTAAAGGTTTCAAAACAACACTTACATGTAACGACTAACGATGACTTAACGACTCAGTTAAAATGTATATACATGTAGTGTATTTATGTAACGACCCGCACTTTTTCGATCATTCTATACTTATAAGATTAATATTTACATAAATTAAACCTTGCCAACATGATAAGCAATCCAAATTGTCGAGACTGATATTTCCGAAAAGAGTTTTACACAACGTTTGACCGTCTAGTTTGACCGATGATATCACGAACCATACAATATATGATAATTATACGTTTGTGTATATATATGTATATATACATATTTAACATGATTAAGGAATGTTTTAATACCTCATTTTATATTAATAACAACAAGTTATATGTGTATTTTGAAACTACTAACTTAAGTTTTCAAAACGATAACTATACGTAACGTTATTTGACATAAATACTTAAGACATATAATGTTTATACATATATTGTATAAGTAATGTATTTAATCACTTTTAAAGAACTTAAATACATAAAACCATATAAGTGTATTCACAAAAGATAGCTATATTTGAATCCTCATTTCATTTTTCACAAAATTTCTATACGTATACCTAGAGTATTTGTACTCGTATCATACCTAGCTCCTATACGTATTTACTAATAGTAAATACACATCAAAATCACCACCTAACCAGCCATTATTCATGCCCTTAGATCTAGGTAATTACTTTTGAATCATTGCAAGACTAATTACAAAAATACAAACTAAAATTTTGTCATGTTATCCTTAAAGATCACATTTTTAGGAGTATATATGTATCATCATTTTTGATTCATTTTTACTTCAATCTCTTAACTAAAAACACACACTCTTTCTTACTCTCTAAACTCCATAACAATCCAGCAAAATTCCATAAAGATCTAGCTTCAAAAACCATACTAAAACACCATAAGAAAACCATACAAAAACATTTCAAGAAAACCCTCCAAGAACACCAACTTACTTCCAATCTTTCATCCACTTCCAACACCCTTTTGATTCTAGCTTCTTACTCCTCTTTTACAGCAAACTTATCCAAGGAACTTGAGGTAGAATCTATGTTCATAACCTTATTCAATTCATATATATATAGCTATCTTATTTTGTGGTACAAAAGTTTAACAACAAGAACATAGTTTGAATGTTTTCAAACTTGTTTGCAAACTAAATAGATCCTTCTAACTTAACTTTTAAAATACTTCAAGACCTGTAATATAACTTATGTATATACTAATTTAACAAGGTAAAACTTGGTTTTTCAAAGTATAAGTATTTTTAGAAAAATGGTCATTAAATGATTTTGTTGTAACAAAAATGTTTAACTTCATATGTTTCACTAATGTTTCACTTATGCCGTATGATTTTGAATACAAACCAAGGTATTTACAGTTCATAGTCTTAAAGGAGAACTCGATCCAAGAAGATGGCAATTTGAATCAACGAAAACGGATTTGTAACGAAGAAACTATGACCGAAACAAAATTGGTTATCCTAGATCATTTCAACTACGGGATCAATTGGAAAAAAATGATATAAATCACATATTTCTAAGATAACATGATATTTTATATATATGTACTTATAATTCAATTTTATATGGTTCAGGATCACCCGTAAACAATACGAGAAGATTAATCATAAGATCCCGTGTTTGTACGCAACACGTCATTTGACAACACCGGTACTTTATGTACGCAACACGTCATTTGACAACACCGGTACCATGGGTCAAGATTAATCTCGACCAACACATATACGATGGGGTTTTATTGATTTCGTTGGGGGTTTTATTTATTTCATTGCGGGTATATTAAACATCTAAAAAAAATGAACCATTAAAATTGAATTACTAACATCGGACTGCTAACTACGGACTAAGGAATTATTCAAAGTATTAAAAGTATAACAAGTATATATTTATAACGTTTGTTTAAAAATGAAAACATATTGATATATTATATATGGATAGGTTCGTGATATCAACCGGAAGACCGAGTCAAAATATATATATCATCAAGACAAGAGTGAGTATATAGTCCCACTTTTAAACTCTAAATATTTCGGGATGAGAATACATGTATTTTATGTTTTACGCTATGGACACAAGTAACTGAAAAATATGTTCTACGTTGAGTTGTACCACTGGCATACTTCCCTGTAGCTTGGTAACTAATATTTACAGCGGTATTGTAAACGCGAATCCTGTTGATAGATCTATCGGGCCTGACAACCCCAACCGGACTGGACGACCAGTATTCAACGGTTGCACAGTACTTCGTTTCGTGACTACACCTTGGTACGGTGTAGTAAGATTTCATAATAAAGGGAATATGCGACGTGATTAAATGTTAAGTATAGTTACCAAGTGCTCAACCACTTAGAATATTTTTATTGAAATGTTTATATACGAAATCTTGTGGTCTATATATATATATTGCTGCGCACTAAACCTATATCTCACCAACTTTATGTTGACGTTTTTAAACATGTTTATTCTCAGGTGATAATTAAAGCTTCCGCTGCATTATGTTGAATCTAAGCAGGATCATGCGTACTCATATTTGTGTCAAAAATAAAACTGCATATCCGAGGACGTGTGTTGTAAAATATGCTAGAAATCGTGTTGTTATTATCATTTGTAAAGTTTGTAAGTCGAAGATTATCGTTAAACGATAATCATCTTTTTATTGTCTAAAGCTTGTAACAAAAATAATGGTTTGGTTTGTAATGTATAATATATGCAGTTTTCCTTTTTAAAAATGTCGCATATAGAGGTCAATACCTCGCAATGAAATCATACGTTATCTAACACGTTCTTATGGTTAAGGACGGGTTATGACATGTGGTATCAGAGCGTTGGTCTTAGCGAACCAGGTCTGCATTAGTGTGTCTAACCGAGAAGCCGTTAGGATACATTAGTAAGTCTGGACTTTGACCGGGTCTGATTTAAAAAAAAAAAAACCATTGCTTATCACTGTTGGTTAAAATTTATATGTAAATATTATATAAGTACTAATGGGTTAGTTGTTGTGTGATAGATGTCGAGCTCAAAAATTGTTATCACAATCAACGACTCCGAATCAGAATCTTCAGATGGCGTTCCAGTCATTAACCTGTCCGATGACGAAAATGATATCCTTGGGGAAGACTCACAAATTCCGGATGAACCAACTATAGAGAACCCGGAAAGTGAACCCGAGGAGGAAAGTGAACCCGAGGAGGAAAGTGAACCCGAGGAGGAAAGTGAACCCGAGGAGGAAAGTGAACCCGAGGAAGAAATACAGGAAATTACAAAAGACGAGTTCGAACTAGGAAAGAAACGAAAGGCTAATGAATTAGAAAATCCAAATTCCGAGTTTAATGAGAATGATGTGGCACCAATTCCACTCAACACTACCACCCCTATCCCCGCTATTCCTATTCGTTCTGTCCCGGCATCCAGTTCTTCAGTCCCACAGCCAAAATATAGGCAGACAGTTAGGATAAGCGTTAAGCAAATCTTTGTGTCTAAACGATGCGCTGCTGTGTCAAACCATGGAACCGAATAATGTTTTGTATAATATTAATAGTGTGGTTTGCTTAATGTTCGATGTAAGATAAGCATATGTAAAATATTGAAGTATGAAATGCAATAATTTTCCATGGTTAAGTATTATTTAGATTGTAGTAATTGATTCTGTACTAAGCTATTAAGTATGAACATTAACGGGTAGGTACTACCCAAGATATAATTATAAAACGCTAATAAGAAGAAAAGGCTTTTATAATAATACCTAGTTCATATTATTAATAAGCTATAATGTACTATAAATACACACTACATCTATAATAATCCATGTGAATAATTATTTTCTTTCATTAGGAAATGGCGCGATTGAATCGAATGACGGAACAAGAACTCGAGGAACTCATCAACCAGCGAGTGAACGACAGAATGTTATGGGTTGAGGCTGCAAGAGCTGCTGCAGTTAATCCAAATCCTCGTGTAGGATGCTCCTACAAGACGTTCCAAGCTTGCAAGCCATCATCATTCAGTGGAACGGAAGGACCTATCGGTTTAACCCGATGGATAGAAAAGATGGAGACGGTGTTCAAAATCAGCGGTTGTGATGAAAAAGACATGACCAAGTTTGCATCGTGCACTTTACAAGATAGTGCACTCACATGGTGGAAGAATTATGTGAAGGCGGTAGGAGGAGATGTAGCTTATGATACTCCATGGGAAGAATTCAAAGCAATGATAATCACCGAGTATTGTCCAAGGAATGAGGTTATTAAGTTAGAAGATGAGTTACGAAGTTTGAAGGTGGTTGGTACTGAAATCACCAACTACAACCAGCGATTCATGGAATTAGTTTTACTATGTCCTGAATTGGTTCCAACCGAAGCACGGAAGATTGAAATGTACAAAGGTGGTTTGCCCAAAAAGGTCAAGGCAAACGTTACAGCATCGAAACCTAAAACAATTCATGAAGCTATAACCATGGCGAACGAGCTAATGGATCAGGTCATTTTGGACAAGAAAGCATTCAATACTGAGGTGAAGGTATTGGGGAACAAGAAAAAGTGGAATGGAGGTTATGATCGAGGTAACCAACAACAACCTTATAAGAAACAAGAAACCACGAAAGGTGCGGGTAGCGGTTCAGGCTTTGGTTACAAAGGACAAAGTCCTTTATGCAACCGTTGTCACAAACATCATTTTGGTTACTGTAGTGTGTTGTGCACTAAATGCAATAGACAGGGACATCTTGCTGAAGATTGTAAGGCTCTCGTTACAAATGCAAATGGTAACAAGACTCCTGCCACCAACGCAAATAGAACTGCTTTGGCTAACATTACTTGTTTTGGGTGTGGAAAACAAGGTCATTATAAGAGCCAGTGCCCGAATCAGAATGGTGGACCTGCACGTGGAAGAGCGTTTGTTATTAATGCTAGAGAGGCACGAGAAGACCCGGAACTTGTTACGGGTACGTTTACCATTAATAACTTATCAGCATCTATTTTATTTGATACTGGCGCCGATAGAAGTTATGTGTGTAGAAATTTTTACACTAAATTGAATTGTTCATCATTACCTCTAGATGCTAAGTACTTGATTGAGTTAGCTAATGGTAAACTAATTAAAGCCGATAAAATTTGTCGTGATTGTGAAATAAATCTAGCCGGAGAAACGTTTAAAATCGACTTAATACCCGTAGAATTAGGAGGTTTTGATGTAATAGTCGGCATGGACTGGATGTCCAAAATAGGAGCGGAAGTTGTTTGTGCTAAGAAGGCAATTCGTATTCCTGGTAAGGATAAAATACCGGTGATGATTTATGGAGAGAAGGGTAATTCAAAACTAAAACTCATTAGCTGTTTGAAAGCCAAGAAGTGTTTAGAAAAGGGATGTTACGCTATTTTAGCACATGTTAATAAAGTCGAAAAGAAAGAAAAGTGCATCAACGACGTGCCTGTGGCAAGAGATTTTCCTGAAGTTTTTCCGGAAGAATTGCCGGGATTACCTCCATTTAGATCTGTAGAATTTCAAATAGATTTAGTACCAGGAGCTGCACCAGTGGCTCGTGCTCCATATAGACTTGCACCGTCCGAGTTAAAAGAACTTCAAAGTCAGTTAAAAGAATTACTGGACCGTGGATTCATACGACCGAGTACTTCACCGTGGGGAGCTCCAATTTTGTTTGTTAAGAAGAAAGATGGATCTTTTAGGATGTGTATAGACTATCGTGAATTAAATAAGTTAACTATCAAGAATCGATATCCACTACCGAGAATTGATGACTTATTTGATCAATTGCAAGGATCATGTGTTTATTCGAAAATCGACCTAAGATCGGGCTATCATCAACTACGTGTCAAAGAAGAGGACATTCCGAAAACTGCTTTTCGGACACGTTATGGTCATTACGAATTTTTGGTCATGCCGTTTGGGTTGACAAATGCGCCAGCTGTATTCATGGACCTCATGAATCGAGTTTGTAGTCCGTATTTGGATAAGTTTGTTATCGTTTTCATTGATGATATTCTTATCTATTCCAAGAGTGAGCAAGAGCATGAGCAGCATTTAAGGTTGATATTAGAGTTGTTGAGAAAAGAACAGCTATACGCTAAATTTTCTAAGTGTGCTTTCTGGTTGAAAGAAGTGCAATTTCTTGGTCACGTTGTTAATAGCAAAGGAATTCAGGTTGATCCAGCAAAAACTGAAGCTATTGAAAAATGGGAGACTCCTAAGACACCAACACAGATACGCCAATTTTTGGGTTTAGCTGGTTATTATAGAAGGTTTATTCAAGATTTTTCCCGAATAGCTAAGCCGTTGACAGCATTAACACAAAAAGGGAAGAAATACGAATGGACCTCGGAGCAGGAGAACGCATTTCAATTATTGAAGAAGAAGTTAACTACGGCGCCTATTTTATCGTTACCAGAAGGGAACGATGATTTTGAAATATATTGTGACGCTTCGCGACAAGGTTTTGGTTGTGTTCTTATGCAACGGAAGAAAGTTATTGCATTCGCATCCCGACAATTGAAGATTCGCGAGCGAAATTATACGACGCATGATCTAGAACTGGGAGCAGTCGTGTTTGCATTGAAGATGTGGAGACATTACTTGTATGGGGTTAAATTCACTGTGTTTACTGATCATAAAAGCCTTCAACATATTTTCGATCAAAAACAGCTGAACATGAGGCAACGTAGGTGGGTTGAGTTAATAAATGACTATGATTGTGAAATTCGTTATCATCCCGGGAAAGCGAACGTGGTGGCCGACGCTCTAAGCAGAAAGGAACGAGAACCAATTCGAGTACGAGCGATGAACATAAAAATTCGCATGAATCTCAACTCACAAATCAAAGAAGTTCAACAAGAAGCACTTACTAAAGAAAATATAGGAAATGAAATAATGAAGAAGTATGAGAAGCAACTCGTTATGCGGGAAGATGGAATTCGATATTTTGCAAATCGTATTTGGGTACCGAAGTTGGGTGGATTAAGGAAGTTGATATTGAACGAGGCACATAAGACAAGATATTCGATACATCCTGGAGTTGGAAAGATGTACCAAGATCTTAAGACGCATTATTGGTGGCCTAATTTAAAAACAGACGTTGCAACATATGTTGGGGAGTGTTTAACTTGTTCCAAGGTTAAAGCAGAACACCAGAAGCCGTCAGGGTTACTTCAACAACCAGAAATTCCAGAATGGAAATGGGACGGTATTACCATGGATTTCATCACGAAGTTACCAAAGACTGCCTGGGGATACGACACCATTTGGGTGATTGTTGATCGTCTCACCAAGTCTGCACATTTCTTGCCTATAAAGGAAACGGATAGAATGGAGAAACTATTACGATTGTATATAAAGGAAGTTGTTTCAAGGCATGGAATACCTATTTCCATTATATCCGATCGTGATAGTAGATTTACCTCCAAATTTTGGCAATCACTACAGGAGGCACTAGGAACTCGGTTGGATATGAGTACCGCATATCATCCACAAACCGATGGACAGAGTGAAAGAACGATTCAGACTCTCGAAGACATGCTCAGGGCATGTGTGATCGATTTTGGAAACGGATGGGATAAATATCTACCGTTAGCAGAATTCTCGTATAATAATAGTTATCATGCGAGCATTGGAGCTGCGCCATTCGAAGCATTGTACGGAAGGAAGTGTAGATCTCCTATCTGTTGGAATGAAGTAGGAGATCGACATTTAACTGGTCCCGAGATCATACATGAAACGACTGAGAAGATAGTGCAAATCAAGGAGAGATTAAAAACAGCCCGTAGTCGCCAAAAGAGCTACGCCGATGTCCGAAGGAAACCATTAGAGTTTCAGGTCGGGGACATGGTTATGCTAAAGGTGTCACCTTGGAAAGGTGTGATACGTTTTGGAAAAAGGGGTAAACTGAACCCAAGGTACGTAGGCCCGTTTAAGATCATCGAACGCATTGGACCGGTAGCTTATCGACTCGAGTTACCGCAACAACTCGCCGGAGTACATAATACCTTTCACGTCTCAAACCTTAAGAAGTGTCTTGCAAAGGAAGACCTCACCATTCCTCTTGAAGAAATTCATGTCGACGAGAAACTACAATTCGTCGAAGAACCAATCGAAATCATGGACCGTGAAGTTAAACAGCTCAAACAGAGTAATATACCGATTGTTAAGGTTCGTTGGAATGCTAGAAGAGGTCCCGAGTTTACTTGGGAACGAGAGGATCAGATGAAGCAAAAGTATCCACACTTGTTTCTCGATGACGCAAAATAGGTACAATTTTAAAATTTCGGGACGAAATTTATTTAACGGGGAGGTAATGTAACGACCCGCACTTTTTCGATCATTCTATACTTATAAGATTAATATTTACATAAATTAAACCTTGCCAACATGATAAGCAATCCAAATTGTCGAGACTGATATTTCCGAAAAGAGTTTTACACAACGTTTGACCGTCTAGTTTGACCGATGATATCACGAACCATACAATATATGATAATTATACGTTTGTGTATATATATGTATATATACATATTTAACATGATTAAGGAATGTTTTAATACCTCATTTTATATTAATAACAACAAGTTATATGTGTATTTTGAAACTACTAACTTAAGTTTTCAAAACGATAACTATACGTAACGTTATTTGACATAAATACTTAAGACATATAATGTTTATACATATATTGTATAAGTAATGTATTTAATCACTTTTAAAGAACTTAAATACATAAAACCATATAAGTGTATTCACAAAAGATAGCTATATTTGAATCCTCATTTCATTTTTCACAAAATTTCTATACGTATACCTAGAGTATTTGTACTCGTATCATACCTAGCTCCTATACGTATTTACTAATAGTAAATACACATCAAAATCACCACCTAACCAGCCATTATTCATGCCCTTAGATCTAGGTAATTACTTTTGAATCATTGCAAGACTAATTACAAAAATACAAACTAAAATTTTGTCATGTTATCCTTAAAGATCACATTTTTAGGAGTATATATGTATCATCATTTTTGATTCATTTTTACTTCAATCTCTTAACTAAAAACACACACTCTTTCTTACTCTCTAAACTCCATAACAATCCAGCAAAATTCCATAAAGATCTAGCTTCAAAAACCATACTAAAACACCATAAGAAAACCATACAAAAACATTTCAAGAAAACCCTCCAAGAACACCAACTTACTTCCAATCTTTCATCCACTTCCAACACCCTTTTGATTCTAGCTTCTTACTCCTCTTTTACAGCAAACTTATCCAAGGAACTTGAGGTAGAATCTATGTTCATAACCTTATTCAATTCATATATATATAGCTATCTTATTTTGTGGTACAAAAGTTTAACAACAAGAACATAGTTTGAATGTTTTCAAACTTGTTTGCAAACTAAATAGATCCTTCTAACTTAACTTTTAAAATACTTCAAGACCTGTAATATAACTTATGTATATACTAATTTAACAAGGTAAAACTTGGTTTTTCAAAGTATAAGTATTTTTAGAAAAATGGTCATTAAATGATTTTGTTGTAACAAAAATGTTTAACTTCATATGTTTCACTAATGTTTCACTTATGCCGTATGATTTTGAATACAAACCAAGGTATTTACAGTTCATAGTCTTAAAGAAGAACTCGATCCAAGAAGATGGCAATTTGAATCAACGAAAACGGATTTGTAACGAAGAAACTATGACCGAAACAAAATTGGTTATCCTAGATCATTTCAACTACGGGATCAATTGGAAAAAAATGATATAAATCACATATTTCTAAGATAACATGATATTTTATATATATGTACTTATAATTCAATTTTATATGGTTCAGGATCACCCGTAAACAATACGAGAAGATTAATCATAAGATCCCGTGTTTGTACGCAACACGTCATTTGACAACACCGGTACTTTATGTACGCAACACGTCATTTGACAACACCGGTACCATGGGTCAAGATTAATCTCGACCAACACATATACGATGGGGTTTTATTGATTTCGTTGGGGGTTTTATTTATTTCATTGCGGGTATATTAAACATCTAAAAAAAATGAACCATTAAAATTGAATTACTAACATCGGACTGCTAACTACGGACTAAGGAATTATTCAAAGTATTAAAAGTATAACAAGTATATATTTATAACGTTTGTTTAAAAATGAAAACATATTGATATATTATATATGGATAGGTTCGTGATATCAACCGGAAGACCGAGTCAAAATATATATATCATCAAGACAAGAGTGAGTATATAGTCCCACTTTTAAACTCTAAATATTTCGGGATGAGAATACATGTATTTTATGTTTTACGCTATGGACACAAGTAACTGAAAAATATGTTCTACGTTGAGTTGTACCACTGGCATACTTCCCTGTAGCTTGGTAACTAATATTTACAGCGGTATTGTAAACGCGAATCCTGTTGATAGATCTATCGGGCCTGACAACCCCAACCGGACTGGACGACCAGTATTCAACGGTTGCACAGTACTTCGTTTCGTGACTACACCTTGGTACGGTGTAGTAAGATTTCATAATAAAGGGAATATGCGACGTGATTAAATGTTAAGTATAGTTACCAAGTGCTCAACCACTTAGAATATTTTTATTGAAATGTTTATATACGAAATCTTGTGGTCTATATATATATATTGCTGCGCACTAAACCTATATCTCACCAACTTTATGTTGACGTTTTTAAACATGTTTATTCTCAGGTGATAATTAAAGCTTCCGCTGCATTATGTTGAATCTAAGCAGGATCATGCGTACTCATATTTGTGTCAAAAATAAAACTGCATATCCGAGGACGTGTGTTGTAAAATATGCTAGAAATCGTGTTGTTATTATCATTTGTAAAGTTTGTAAGTCGAAGATTATCGTTAAACGATAATCATCTTTTTATTGTCTAAAGCTTGTAACAAAAATAATGGTTTGGTTTGTAATGTATAATATATGCAGTTTTCCTTTTTAAAAATGTCGCATATAGAGGTCAATACCTCGCAATGAAATCATACGTTATCTAACACGTTCTTATGGTTAAGGACGGGTTATGACAATTTAGATGTATTAAAATACTTTTGGAAGACTTCAAGACATATATCAAAACACTCATACTTAACGAAAATGGTTACAGTTACTTTCCCATTCTTTTCTTTCATCAAGAATTCTAGTCGTATTTTTAACCGTAATATACACAGCTTCAAAACGTACTTACTATGGGTATATACCAATAGGAACTAGCATGGGATTCCACTCTTGATTATGTCATGTATGACTAATCAATTTTAACTTCTACCATGAGCTAGTCAACTAACTAGAACTCCTTTTAACCCCACTCACCACTCACCAATTACCACTCATCATTCACTCCATTTCACTTCCAATTCTCTTTCTAATTCTCTCTCAACACACCCACACTATTATGAACGTATTTTTCCAGTAGTTAATCATCATCTTCATCAAAAATCATTTCAAGAATCAAGCTATAATCATCATAGGAAGAACACTTCAAGAACACTTCAAAAATCCCTTCAAGTTTACTAATTTACTTCCAAGCTTTCTAATCCATTCCAAGTAATCATCTAAGATCAAGAAACCTTTGTTATATACAGTAGGTTATCTTTCTTATTCAAGGTAATATTCATATTCAAACTTTGATTCAATTTCTATAACTATAAACTATCTTAATTCGAGTAAAAATCTTACTTGAACTTGTTTTTGTGTCATGATCCTACTTCAAGAACTTTCAAGCCATCCAAGATCCTTTAAAGCTAGATCATTTCTTGTCACTTCCAGTAGGTTTACCTACTAAACTTGAGGTAGTAATGATGTTCATAAAATCATTCGATTCATATATATAAAACTATCTTATTCGAAGGTTTAAACTCGTAATCACTAGAACATAGTTTAGTTAATTCTAAACTTGTTCGCAAACAAAAGTTAATCCTTCTAACTTGACTTTTAAAATTAACTAAACACATGTTCTATATCTATATGATATGCTAACTTAATGATTTAAAACCTGGAAACACGAAAAATACCGTAAAACCGGATTTACGCCGTCGTAGTAACACCGCGGGCTGTTTTGGGTTAGTTAATTAAAAACTATGATAAACTTTGATTTAAAAGTTGTTATTCTTAGAAAATGATTTTAATTATGAACATGAAACTATATCCAAAAATTATGGTTAAACTCAAAGTGGAAGTATGTTTTCTAAAATGGTCATCTAGACGTCGTTCTTTCGACTGAAATGACTACCTTTATAAAAATGACTTGTAACTTATTTTTCCGACTATAAACCTATACTTTTTCTGTTTAGATTCATAAAATAGAGTTCAATATGAAACCATAGCAATTTGATTCACTCAAAACGGATTTAAAATGAAGAAGTTATGGGTAAAACAAGATTGGATAATTTTTCTCATTTTAGCTACGTGAAAATTGGTAACAAATCTATTCCAACCATAACTTAATCAACTTGTATTGTATATTATGTAATCTTGAGATACCATAGACACGTATACAATGTTTCGACCTATCATGTCGACACATCTATATATATTTCGGAACAACCATAGACACTCTATATGTGAATGTTGGAGTTAGCTATACAGTGTTGAGGTTGATTCCAAAATATATATAGTTTGAGTTGTGATCAATACTGAGATACGTATACACTGGGTCGTGGATTGATTTAAGATAATATTTATCAATTTATTTCTGTACATCTAACTGTGGACAACTAATTGTAGGTTACTAACGAGGACAGCTGACTTAATAAACTTAAAACATCAAAATATATTAAAAGTGTTGTAAATATATTTTGAACATACTTTAATATACATGTATATATTGTTATAGGTTCGTGAATCAACAGTGGCCAAGTCTTACTTCTCGACGAAGTAAAAATCTGTGAAAGTGAGTTATAGTCCCACTTTTAAAATCTAATATTTTTGGGATGAGAATACATGCAGGTTTTATAAATGATTTACAAAATAGACACAAGTACGTGAAACTACATTCTATGGTTGAATTATCGAAATCGAATATGCCCTTTTTATTAAGTCTGGTAATCTAAGAATTAGGGAACAGACACCCTAATTGACGTGAATCCTAAAGATAGATCTATTGGGCCTAACAAACCCCATCCAAAGTACCGGATGCTTTAGTACTTCGAAATTTATATCATATCCGAAGGGTGTCCCGGAATGATGGGGATATTCTTAAATATGCATCTTGTTAATGTCGATTACCAGGTGTTCACCATATGAATGATTTTTATCTCTATGTATGGGATGTGTATTGAAATATGAAATCTTGTGGTCTATTGTTACGATTTGATATATATAGGTTAAACCTATAACTCACCAACATTTTTGTTGACGTTTAAAGCATGTTTATTCTCAGGTGAATATTAAGAGCTTCCGCTGTTGCATACTAAAATAAGGACAAGATTTGGAGTCTATGTTTGTATGATATTGTGTAAAAACTGCATTCAAGAAACTGATTTCGATGTAACATATTTGTATTGTAAACCATTATGTAATGGTCGTGTGTAAACAGGATATTTTAGATTATCATTATTTGATAATCTACGTAAAGCTTTTTAAACCTTTATTTATGAAATAAAGGTTATGGTTTGTTTTAAAAATGAATGCAGTCTTTGAAAAACGTCTCATATAGAGGTCAAAACCTCGCAACGAAATCAATTAATATGGAACGTTTTTAATCAATAAGAACGGGACATTTCATAACAGATCAATGGTCAAAAAGTCTACTCAAAAATCTATTAAAAGTTCGGTCAATGCCGGTCAATTTAAATTAGAACAAATTGTTATTCTACATTGGTTCACATTGTTATGTTCTCCATTGAAGTGTTCTACATTTATAGAAAAAACATTTATTATTTTAGAACAATTTATTATATTCGAACAAATTACTAATTCGAATAATAAATTGAAATTAGAACAAATAATTAGAAGGGCGAAAAAAATATTTTCTACAATTTTATATGTAGAACATACTGTTCTCAATGTTCTACACAACTCATTATTCAATTTGAAATAGATGTAAAATCTATAAATCTACACTTAATCATCAAGGAGCACTTAAAATCTTAATAATCATTTAGAAGCACCATAAATCCTGTAACATTGACCAAAAGTCCAACATGGTCAACATTTATAAATTTAATGATCCTTTGACCAAACTGCAATATGCATATAATCACATATCATAAAACAAACTTAGTACACCATTCAAACAACCAAAAAACCTCTTGACTTTTTAAGTCCAACCTGGTCAACCATCACTCTAAACCCTAAAAATACCACATCTGTTTCAAGCTTAAAACCCGACACTACTTATAATGATAACAAACCACCCTATAATCATCATCACCCAATAAAAAACATCACCCTGCAACATATAATATTATCAGAAATACAAGTTTGACCTGAGAAAGTCAAACTCCTCAATCTGTAACCATCTAAGTGTAGCAGCAGGAACCCTAAACCACCAATCATCATACCACAAACCAAGATGACCCCACTCAGTGATGAACTAACACTGACCTCTGATCCTAGACTCTTTAACCCTAAATACTGAAGGGTATGCATGACAATAGTACTTATAAGTTGTTTCAAAAATAATACAAAATAAAAGTGTGACGACCCGAAAATTTTCGACCAAAATTTGTGTAATGTAACGACCCATATTTTTTCGTTAATATATATAAGATTAATAATTACATAATTAAATGTTTCCAACATGTTAAGCAATCAAACTTGTTAAGACTTGATTAATTGAAATGGAATTTATGTAAACGTTTGACCACCCAGTTTGACCGATGATTCATGAACGTTATAACTTGTAAATGACATGATAATATATATATGAACATATATATATATGTTTAACATGATGAAATGATAACTAAGTATCTCATTCAATATATTAAAAATAAGTTATATACATAAAATGAGACTACTAACTTAAGAATTTCGAAATGATATATACGTAACGATTATCGTTTCGTTAACGTCTTAATATATATATATATATATATATATATATATATATATATATATATATATATATATATATATATATATATATATATATATATATATATATATATATATATATATATATATATATATATGTTAATACACTATGTTATCATGATAATATAACAATTTAACATCTCATTAGATATAATAACAATTGGGTTAATTACATTAAATGAGATCGTTAACTTATAGGCTTCAAAACAACTCATACATGTAATGACTAACGATGAGTTAACGACTTAATTAAAATGTATATATATGAAGTGTATTAAGATGTATTAATACACTTTTGAAAGGCTTAAGTACATATATTAAAATACTTGTACTTAACAAAAATAATCACAATTGTATTCTCATTCATTTTCATCAAGAATTCTACTCGTATTCGCTCGGTATTTGCACTCGTATTATACCCAGCTTCTAGATGTATTTACTATTGGTATATATACCAATAAAAATCTGCTCTTTAGTAGCCTTAAATGATTAAAGAACATGTGGAACCAACCATTTGTAAAGTAGCATGAATTATTTAGCAAGATTACAAATATATTACTAATCATTCATGAATTATTTACAAGAAAACAAACTTAAACATCCTTTATATCTAACCCATTATCCACGACCAAAAACACCTACAAAGACTTTAATTCTTCAATTTTCTTCATCTAATTGATCTCTCTCAAGTTATATCTTTAAGTTCTAAGTGTTCTTCATAAATTCTACATGTTCTAGTTTCATAAAATCAAGAATTCTTTCAAGTTTACAAGTCTACTTCCAAGCTTTCTAATTCATTCCAAGCAATCATCTAAGACCAAGAAACCTTTGTTATTTACAGTAGATTATCTTTCTATTACAAGGTAATATTCATATTCAAACTTTGATTCAATTTCTATAACTATAAATATCTTAATTCCAGTAGTAATCTTACTTGAACTTGCTTTCGTGTCATGATTCTACTTCAAGAACTTCCAAGCCATCAAAGATCCTTTGAAGCTCAAGTTATTTTTTCATCATTTCCAGTAGGTTTACCTACTATACTTGAGGTAGTAATGGTGTTCATAACTGATGATGTAGCGTGAGGGTACGAAATAGTATTATTTTTAATACAAAATACTACAAAATATGACACAAGTTTTATTAATTTACGGATGGGATATACCTAAACCTTGCTACAACACTATAGGCAGTGTACCTAATCGTAGAGTAGTGTAGTTTTTAGTAAGCTCGGTTCATTCCACAGGGAGCTAGTGATTACGTACTATATTTTTATAAAACTATATTTATATATATATATATATATATATATATATATATATATATATATATATATATATATATATATATATATATATATATATATATATATATATATATATATATATAAGTAGTAATATTATTATAAAAGGGGGTTTTTTACCGTTTAATGACCGGTTTGTCGATTTTATATTTTTAAGCGTAAAGATAAATGACAATAATTAAAGTGCGTAAAATATATAAATGACGATAAATAAAATAACAATAAATAAAATTGCGATAGAATATGAAATAAAAGGATTATGCTTATTTAAACTTCCGTAATCATGATGTTTAACGTTTTGATTTTAATTAATTGTTACTCGGGTTAATTGTCCTTTGTCATGGTTTATTTGATACATATCTGGTTTTTATCCATAATAGTCCATCGGTCATAAATATAAAGTGCGAGTATCCTCGTCAAATTACCCTTATACCCAAAGTCAAATATTCCAACTGATTAAGGATTTAAACTGTGACGCAGTTATCACTTTTGTCAACAATTACACCGGTTATCACTGTATGTAATCCACCCCTGTTTTAATTAGTTTATGAATATTAATTCATCCACTTGATCAGAATGAATAATCAATTACCCAACCCAATTGATTAATTAAATGATTATAACAGATTCCATATGAACGTCACTAAATAGGACAACCATAATCATTATTAATTATTAGGTTAATTAATTTGAAGATAGGTTCGACAGACTCCAATGAGTTGTCACTCAATTAGACAATACCCACCCATCTATTAATAGTCAATAGTCTAATTTCCACAAGTGTCAGTCTTTTGCCCAAACCTTAATTATGGTCCAAAGTTTAATAACCCCGTCTTAATATTTAGTTAAACATCACGATTACTTCGGCTTAAATAAGCATAATAATAACTTAGTTACGAGACATTAATTTAAAAAGGAAGAACATAACTTACAGTGATTATTAATCGTGTAGCGTTACACGGACAGAGTTTCGACTTTAAAACCCGTAAAACATTCCTTACAATAACCCAATTATTATTAAACTTAAACTAAAATTAAAATTAAAATTATATATATATTACATGTAAAGAGAAAGAAAGAAGAAAAGGTGTTCTTTTCATTACACCGTGAATTTCATTTTATAGACAATTGGTGATTTGAAATTTTCACTTATGACCCCTTAACTATGCTCAATTAACAACTTTTTATTATTTATTATTATTCTTATTATGAATTATTTAAATATTATATTATATTCTTGAGCATAGTTAACTTGTAATTTTAGCTCCGTTGCGTTGAGCGTTGAAAGTTGGTTCATGTCTCGGTTCCGAATTTTCGAACGTCCTTGCGTACAATTTAATATCTTGTACTTTGCGTTTTGTAACTTGTACTCTTGTCATTTTTAGACGTTTCTCATCAATAATTTGAACCACTTGGATTGTATCTTGTACATTTGAGCTTTTTGGACGTTTGCGTCTTCAAATCTTCGTTTTCGCCTTTTGTCTTCGCACTTATTTATTTAAACAATTACAATGAAAATATAATACAATTACATATGAAAACCTATTATTTAGGAGGGATATTGCTATGAAATATATGTTCCTTTTTAGCATTATCAAATATCCCCACACTTGAGCGTTGCTTGTCCTCAAGCAATACAGAACTTGAAATAAAAACATACATGAATCACTTTTTTATTCATCACACTTTGTACATCAGTGATTTTGATATGGTGGTATAAACAATGATAGTAACGATAGAACCATGGTTAAAGGTGGGTGTGTCATCCACAGTTGCCTCGGGTTTAGGTCAATGACACTTGCAATTAAATAGCCGATTTACTTTCAGTTTCCAAAGCAAAGTGCACATTTGAAAGGTGGTTTACAGTCTCACATGACTATGAAAATGTAGATCCTTAAGGAAATTGGATCTTTATGAAAATATTTGATCTTTTTGAAAATTTAATCTAGCTTTTACCCTAGATAAGTTTTCCGGAATAACCCTTCACCGGTGTTTGCAAAATATTTTTGTGGTTGTGTGGGTTTCAGATTTGAAAATTTTAGCTCAACACTTGTGGTTTTGTGTTACCCACTTGCTAACCTTGTATTGGGAAAGCAACACGTCCAGTTTACTTGTTCCGTATATTACCTTTCGGTAAACTACCGTCCGGTTGTAAAGGAAAGCGATGAACAAGAAACTGTTAAGGCAATGTCTAATGACATGCATATGATTATGGTCTTAAAACGTGTCGGATGCTAGTACTATCCTTTGTAGGAGCAATAGTAAAGATCATCCTATGATTTTTCGGTCTGGCACAAGGTCCTGTCTCCGACCATGCTATGCAACCACCGTTTCTTACGGTTGACACCCGATTTGGTTCAGGTGACCTAATGAATTCTGATGAATTCTCAGGATTTTACGTTCAATGGTAATGAACGCATTGAAAATAGGTTTTAAGAAAACAAATCGGTTTTATTTTTTATCAAAATATTTTCTCGTTCAAGCTCGAGTTTAGATATCATTGAATTCCATGAGTTTGTAATTCTCAATCTTTAAGGTCAATCTCTAGGATTGAGTAATATCAGTCTTAAAAGCTGATTTTTGATCTTTAAGGAGATTATCCTTTCTGGAATTTGATTCATTAGTCTTATCAAGCTAATTTGCACGGTGCCCCCCCATTGTGCGAGATAAATCCTTCTCATGGTTAGGATAAATCTGACCACTTGGCGACCTTGTTTGATGCTGAGGTCCGTGGATTTCCTGCTGATTTTAGAGATGACTTTTCTAGATTTTTCGTCAACCTACAGCTGGTCTGGACGACAACTTCTTGACCTAAATCAAGAAGCGCGTGTCTTTTTCGGAAGACTTTACTTCCTTTTAATTATGGAATTGATTCATCGTGTAGATCCATCTTTCTTTAAAATATATTACAGTAAACCGGGTAAAACTGATTAGTATCGTCCAAAGCAAAAGTACCTGCAATAATTCTTATACAAAAATGTGATAGATAGTTTTTAATTGAATAACTTGGTACATTCTCCCCACACTTAGCTTTTATTTATTCTTTTCTTTGCCTTTTTATTCTCTTCTATCCCATTTTAAATGAATTCAAACGTTTTGGGTTGTTTCTCAATTTATGTCCTCGAGGTAACAATAATTTCGGCATTAACACCTAGTTTTATCGTTCATAAATATGTATAAACATGATTTTGA
Organism: Rutidosis leptorrhynchoides; assembly: GCF_046630445.1. Taxonomy (NCBI): domain Eukaryota; kingdom Viridiplantae; phylum Streptophyta; class Magnoliopsida; order Asterales; family Asteraceae; genus Rutidosis; species Rutidosis leptorrhynchoides. The sequence goes on from NC_092340.1 coordinate 111,002,816, forward strand.
ATTCATTTAGTTGAAATTTTTTTCAAATTTTCACAAAATTTGGCAATTAAAACAAGTGTAAACCCGAAAGAATTTATAACCCTTCCCCACACTTGAGATCTTGCAATGCCCTCATTTGCAAGAAATCAGTAAAAATTTAAATTCATTAGGGTGATTAGTGTAGAAAAATGATTAAAAATACCGAGTTTGCAAACATATTGTTGTTATTTCACATTTTATATTTTGTTTCTTGTCGTTAAAATTAGTACCTTTTTCTGAACTTAATGACAGTCTTTGAAAGTGCGTTGTTTTACCCTGTTTTTTATATAACATAAAATACAAACATACATAATTTTGAAGTTGGGTATATTACCCCACGTTCAAAAATTTATAAAATCCAATATTTTTTTTTGGCATACTTTAAATCAATTAAATTAAAAATAATGATGACAAAATTTTTCGCCCCGCCCTCGGGTAAAGTAATTTCGGCTCAACGACCTAGTCTTCAACTCACGACGAATTTTAGAAATCATTTTTTTTCAACTTAATGAAATAAAGTAAATTTTTGTTTTTAAATTCACACAAAACTTAAAAAGAAAACATATTAATTTCATATAAAACCTAAAAAACAAAAAAAAATCAGAATGGGGGGAAAAAACTAGTTCTTTAGTGTCTGCTAGCGGAAAAGACCAATCGGATTCCATTCTCGGAACTACACGAGAACAGAACAACTAACTCTAGAGAGCATTTTCTTTTTAGAACACTTGAATCTCCCCACACTTAGGTAGCTGTGGTGTCGAAATTGTGAATAACTTCATCGTCAATTTCTCTTGGACCATAATCAACTTGCATATCTATGACTTTTTTTTTAAGCCATTGGTCGGATTCCTGTGTAATATCCACAATTTCAACTAGTTTCACCTTTTATTTAGGCGATAGATTGGATACTAACCGGTTACATAACTTAGAGTTCCCCTTGGTTCTAGCATCGCGAATCCGTTTAATAAGTTTCTTCATTGAAGTATTAATAACGGGATCATTTAATTTCGTATCAACAATGGGGTTCTTTGTTATCAAGTCATCATTAGGTGTTACTTCATTTTCCCCACACTTAGGAGTTTTATTATTGTTAAGCACTACCGTTGGAGTTGGTAAAACAACATGGTTCTTACCAATTGTTTCCGCTGGTTCAACGGTTTTGGTTGGTGGAGATTTAGACTTTCGAATCATAAAGGTGATCGATTTCTCATCATTACTAAGTGTCATTCTACCCTTTCTTACATCAAATAACGCCCCGGTGGACGCTAAGAATGGTCGACCTAAAATTAGAGGAACGTTTGAGTCCTCTTCTATGTCAATGACAATGAATTCGATTAGAAAGGTTAAATTACCTACTTGAACGAGTAGGTTGTCAGCAATTCCAACTGGGTGCTTAATGGTTTGATCAAGGAGTCGAACACTCATATCCGTTGGACTTAACTCACCTACACCTAATCTCTTATATAATGAAAGAGGCATAATACTTACACTCGCACCTAAATCTGCTAGTGCATCATACATGACACAATCACTAAGTAGACAAGGAACAATAAATTCACCTGGATCACCTATCCTAGGTAGAGGTTTTGGTGGAACTGTCTTCACCGGGTTTACTTCTACGGTTTTTATTTCTTGCACTTTCTTATTCTTCTTCTTCTTCTTTCCAGAGGTATCACAAACTTTATTACCTATCACTTGCTCATACTCAACTCCTTTTCTTGAAAATGGGATGGGTGTTTTGTATGGTGCCACCACTGGCTTTACATACTCGGGTGGTGGTGGTGCTGTAACTTCTTCATTGTTACTTACATCTAAAACTTTCCCATCTTCTGGTATTGGTTTTTAAGAATTTGTTGATATCATGTTAACATTTTCATTCCGAGGATTTACTTCATTATTACTCGGTAGCTTTCCTTGTTCCCTTTCAATCATCAATCTAACAAGAGTACCTACTTGTTTTTCTAGATTCAAAATGGAAGCTTGTTGAGTTCTAAATGACTGATCAAACCTCTTATTAGTTTGGGTTTGAGTTTCAATAAATTGTGTTTGAGATTCAACTAGCTTAAATACCACTTCTTCCAGATTTGACTTCTTCTTGTCGGTTTGTTGTGGTGGTTTATATAAGCCAGGTCTTTATTGATTGAAAGTGTTGTTTTGAGTTGGTTGGTTATTCGTACCTTGTTGGTTGTACGAGTTATTGTTGGTTCCATTTGGATTGTAAAGAATGTTTTGATTTCGATTGAAGTTTAGCCTTGGCGGTTGATAATTATTTCCCGACCTTTGGTTCATGTAGGAAACATTCTCACGTTGTTCCATCGTTTGTTCAACATTACAATCTTTCGTTAAGTGTGGTCCACCACATTGCTCACAACTGATTCATATTGCGTGAATGTCTTTAGTCATCTTTTCCATTCGTCTCTCGAAAGCATCTATTTTTGCGGAAACGGAATCAAAGTTATGGCTAGAATCGGCTCTAGCCGCTTTAGATGAACGATATATATCTTTCTCTTGGTGCCACTCATGAGAGTGGGAGGCTGTGTTATCAATAATTTTGTAAGCATCAGTTTCGGTTTTCTTCATAATAGAACCACCAGCTGCTGTGTCGATATCTTTTCGTGTAGCGATGTTTACGCCTTTATAGAAGATTTGCACTATTTGAAAAGTATCTAATCCGTGTTGAGGACATCCTCTCAACATCCTTCCGAATCTTGTCCACGCCTCATATAATGTTTCATTTGGTTTTTGCACGAACGTGGCAATTTCTCCTTGAAGTCTCACGGCTTTAGATGTCGGAAAGAATCTTTGAAGAAATTTCTCAACTAAAACATCCCATGTGTCAATCGTTCCTTCAGGTAATGATTCTAACCAATCTTTGGCTTCTCCCTTTAAAGTCCATGGGAACAACATAAGATAAATAGTTTCATCCTCAACTTCTCGGATTTTAAAGAGATTACAAATCCGATTAAAAGTTCGAAGATGTTCGTTTGGATCTTCTTTTGTTGTACCACCAAATTGGCACTGATTGGTGATCATGTGTAGGATTTGTCCTTTGATTTCAAAATCTAATGCTCTAACATCTGGCTGAATAATGGCGTGACCTTGGCCCGTGCGTGTGGCTCTCATTCGGTCTTCCATACTTAGAGGTTCCAGATTTTTCATAATTGAATTTGTTGAATACGAATCACTAGAAGATTCTGATTTAATGGTTTGTGGTTCAGGAGGAATGATTAGTGGTTCAGGATCTTGGAATTGTCCTTGAATATCCTCCGGGTTCTTGGTTGTGAGAGCCTTTATATTTAGGGTTTAAAAATTGGATTATCGGAAATTTGAGTTGGAGTACTTGGTCGTCTAGATGATGATTCTAAAGAAAAATCAACGGCGATAATATTGGCTAGATGTCTTGATTGAGTTACAGGTAGTGAATGTATGAAAGGTGGTGAACGTTTTGCTCGGTGCATTCACAGAATATCCTATTAGTTATAAAAATAGAAAAATTTATATAAGTTGTCCAATTAATAGACTTTTCTGATTTTGCCCACGTTTCGAATAGCCAAAAGATACAGCAGAGGGGCAGGATTCGTTTGGTCTCAATATAATTGAGGACTGTTTGGCTCCAATAACCCGGTCCACGTACAAATCCAACTATTACTACGAACCAGAAAATTTTGATGTCTATCAATTTAACCACTTAAAATAAATTTTCGTAATTTTAAGAAATTTAGATAAGAAGTAGAATAAAAATCTATGTCCTAAAACTAGAATAGCGAGAAATAAGAAAGAAAAAGATTGCGCGTCGAAAAAGGTCGAAAAATAAAAGGTCGAAAAATAGGCGTCGAAAAATAAAAATAAGAAAGTAGCGCGAAAAACGGCGTCGCAAAATTCTAAAGCACATAAATCTTAGTCTAAGGAATAAGCACTTAAGGGATTTTACGGCAAACCTAAAAATTCTAGAAATAAAAATAACTATGGCAAAACTAAACTTAATACTAAAAATTGTAACTAGAGTCTAAAAATCTAAAGGTAATAAAAAAAAACTTTTTTTTTTAATTTTTTTTATATTTGGTTTTTTAAGGATTTTAAAATTTTTTTTTAAAATTTTTTTTATATATTTTTTTTTAAAAACTTTTTTTTTAAAAAAAACGATTTTTTTTACAATTTTTTTTTAAAACGAATTTTTTTTCTTTAAAAAAAACGATTTTTTTTTACACAATTTTTTTTAAAGGAATTAATAATTTTTTTATTATTATTATTTTTTTCAAAACTTTTTTTTAACTCATTTACTATTCATGAATAGTAAATGAAAAGAAATTAATTAATTTACTATTCACATGAAAGCGACATGATAGAAATTATTAATTGCAAGTTACATAATATACCCCTGAAATATTTAATAAATACGACTTTTTTAAAACTTTTAAAATTCAAAATAGTAAAGGAAAGAAATTAATTAATTTACTATTCACATGAAAGCGACATTATAGAAATTATTAATTATAAGTTACATAATATACCCCTGAAATATTTAATAAATACGACTTTTTAAAACTTTTAAAACTTTTACGTATCAAATTTGATTCTAAAATATTATTATATTATTATATTTTATTTCAATATTATTATATTATTATATTTATTAAATTATTATATTTAAATTAATATATCTTTAATCAATCAAAAACTAAAAAAAAAAAACTTAAATACCCCGTGAAAACACAAAAAGTGTCCCCGAAATTACTTTTTTTTTATAACTATATTTTTACAGATATAAATTAAAAATATAGCGTTTTAGCGCTCCCCGGCAGCGGCGCCAAAAACTTGATGAAGTAGCGTGAGGGTACGAAATAGTTTTATTTTTAATACAAAATACTACAAAATATGACACAAGTTTTATTAATTTACGGATGGGATATACCTAAACCTTGCTACAACACTATAGGCAGTGTACCTAATCGTAGAGTAGTGTAGTTTTTAGTAAGTCTGGTTTGTTCCACAGGGAGCTAGTGATTACGTACTATATTTTTATAAAACTATATTTATATATATATATATATATATATATATATATATATATATATATATATATATATATATATATATATATATATATATATATATATATATATATAAGTAGTAATATTATTATAAAAGGGGGTTTTTTACCGTTTAATGACCGGTTTGTCGATTTTATATTTTTAAGCGTAAAGATAAATGACAATAATTAAAGTGCGTAAAATATATAAATGACGATAAATAAAATAACAATAAATAAAATTGCGATAGAATATGAAATAAAAGGATTATGCTTATTTAAACTTCTGTAATCATGATGTTTAACGTTTTGATTTTAATTAATTGTTACTCGGGTTAATTGTCTTTTGTCATGGTTTATTTGATACCTATCTGGTTTTTATCCATAATAGTCCATCGGTCATAAATATAAAGTGCGAGTATCCTCGTCAAATTACCCTTATACCTGAAGTCAAATATTCCAACTGATTAAGGATTTAAACTGTGACGCAGTTATCACTTCTGTCAACAATTACACCGGTTATCACTGTATGTAATCCACCCCTATTTTAATTAGTTTATGAATATTAATTCATCCACTTGATCAGAATGAATAATCAATTACCCAACCCAATTGATTAATTAAATGATTATAACAGATTCCATATGAACGTCACTAAATAGGACAACCATAATCATTATTAATTATTAGGTTAATTAATTTGAAGATAGGTTCGACAGACTCCAATGAGTTGTCACTCAATTAGACAATACCCACCCATCTATTAATAGTCAATAGTCCAATTTCCACAAGTGTCGGTCTTTTGCCCAAACCTTAATTATGGTCCAAAGTTCAATAACCCCATCTTAATATTTAGTCAAACATCACGATTACTTCGGCTTAAATAAGCATAATAATAACTTAGTTACGAGACATTAATTTAAAAAGGAAGAACATAACTTACAGTGATTATTAATCGTGTAGCGTTACACGGACAGAGTTTCGACTTTAAAACCCGTAAAACATTCCTTACAATAACCAAATTATTATTAAACTTAAACTAAAATTATAATTATAATTATATATATATTACATGTAAAGAGAAAGAAAGAAGAAAAGGTGTTCTTTTCATTACACCGTGAATTTCATTTTATAGACAATTGGTGATTTGAAATTTTCACTTATGACCCCTTAACTATGCTCAATTAACAACTTTTTATTATTTATTATTATTCTTATTATGAATTATTTAAATATTATATTATATTCTTGAGCATAGTTAACTTGTAATTTTAGCTCCGTTGCGTCGAGCGTTGAAAGTTGGTTCATGTCTCGGTTCCGAATTTTCAAACGTCCTTGCGTACAATTTAATATCTTGTACGTTGCGTTTTGTAACTTGTACTCTTGTCATTTTTAGACATTTCTCATCAATAATTTGAACCACTTGGATTGTATCTTGTACATTTGAGCTTTTTGGACGTTTGCGTCTTCAAATCTTCGTTTTCGCCTTTTGTCTTCGCACTTATTTATTTAAACAATTACAATGAAAATATAATACAATTACATATGAAAACCTATTATTTAGGAGGGATATTGCTATGAAATATATGTTCCTTTTTAGCCTTATCAATAACCTTGTTCGATTCCTATATATATATATATATATATATATATATATATATATATATATATATATATATATATAACTATCTTATTCGAAGATTATAACTTGTAATCACCAGAACATAGTTTAGTAAATTCTAAACTTGTTCGCAAACAAAGTTAATCCTTCTAACTTAAATTTTAAGATCAACTAAACACATGTTCTATATCTATATGATATGCTAACTTAATAATTTAAAACTTGGAAACACGAAGAACACCATAAAACCGGACATACGCCGTCGTAGTAAAACCGGGGGCTGTTTTGGGTTGGATAATTAAAAACTATGATAGACTTTGATTTAAAAGTTGTTCTTATGGAAAAATGATATTTCTTATGAACATGAAACTATATCCAAAAATCATGGTTAAACTCAAAGTGAAAGTATGTTTTTCAAAATGGTCATCGAGACGTCGTTCTTTCGACTGAAATGACTACCTCTTACAAAAACGACTTGTAACTTATACTTCTGACTATAAACCTATAATTTTTCTGTTTATATTATTAATCTTTGGTTCGATATGAAACCATAGCAATTGGATTCACTCAAAACGGATTTAAAACGAAGAAATTATGGGTAAAACAAAATCGGATAATTTTGTTGTTTTAGCTACGTGAAACTTTGTAACAAATCTATACTAACCATAAATTAACTAACTTATATTATATTATACATGTATTCTAACATATATTATGTAATCTTGATAGACCATAGACATGTATACAATGTTTTGACATATCATATCGACGTCAGCTATATATATTTTTTGGAACAACCATAGACACTCTATATGCGGTAATGATCGAGTTAGGTATACAGGGTTGAAGTTGATTCCAAAATAATATATATACTTTGAGTTGTGATCGAGCCTAAGACTTGTATACACTGGGTCGTGGATTGATTCGAGAAATTATATTGATTTATTTATGTACTACTAACTGTGGACTACTAATTGTGGACTACTAACGTTGGATTGCTAACTTAACAACTTAAAACGTCAACATGTAATAAAAATGTTGTGAATATATTTCAATCATACTTTGATATGTATATGTATATATTTGTTATAGGTTCATGAATCGACCCCTGGCCAAGTCTTATTTTCCAACGAATTGAAAATCAGTGAAAGTGAGTATATAGTCCCATTTTTAAACTCTAAAAATATTTTGGGATGCGAATACATGCATTTTATGTTTTACGCCATGGACACAAGTACTTAAAATATATTCTACGTTGAGTTGTACCACCTTGCATATCTTCCCCTAATAGCTTGGTAACTAATATTTACATGTTGTAAGAACATGTAAGCGCGAATCCTATTGATAGATCTATCGGGTTTGACAACCCCAACCGGGCTAGTCGCTCTAGTATCGTAAACGGTTGCATAGTACTTCATTTTTACTACACTTGGTACAGTGTAGGGAGATTTCATAATAAAGAGAATATGCTACATTAATGGTTAAGTATGGTTACCGAAGCGCTCAACAACTTGTAGAATACTTTTATACACTTGCGAGCGTACATATATTTATAACTATGAAATCTTGTGGTCTATATTTATATCGATGCTGAACCTATATATCTTACCAACCTTTGTGTTGACTGTTTAAGCATGTTTATTCTCAGGTCCTTAAGAAAGTCTTCCGCTGTTGCATAATCTGAGCAAGCTGTACATGGAGTTTCATGCTTTTAATTAAATAAAGTGTTGCATTCAATAAAACATTTGTCATGTATTATATTTGACTGTTATGTCAAGTGTGTAGTATTTGAAAACCGATGTATTATGAGAATTATTCCTTAAATAATCGCCCAATTGTTTAAAATATGCATTATGTATAATAATGGTGTGCTTTTTATGAAACGAATGTAATATTTTTTAAAACGTATCATATAGAGGTCAATTCCTCACTATGGGACCAATGAATAACGTATTGCATTTATAGTAATATGGATGGGTCATTTCAGTTAGTATCAGAGCGGTGGTCTTAGCGAACCAGGTCTTGCATTAGTGTGTCTAACTGATAGTTGTTAGGATGTATTAGTAAGTCTGGACTTCGGCCATGTCTACATGTCAAAAGTTTTGCTTATCATTTCTTGTCTAAAATTACCGGTTTATCATCTTAAGTCTAGACGCGTCTTACTGTAATTATTGCATAGATAGTGTATAGACAAATATTCATATCTTATCATATCTCTCACGATAGACTTTGCCTGACATTTTCCGAAGATTCCTCCGTCATTTATGGAATTTTGGTATTATATATACATATGTAAAATATGTATCGAAGAATACCAAACTAAATCTTATAATCTATTTTCTATCGAAAATCCTTTACCTAATCGTGTAAGATGAATTCTGCAACTAGTTCAAGTTCCTCGGATTCCGATATGGAGTTCCACTCTAGCTCCGAAAGCAGTGTAACCGAAATGGATCAACCAATTAGCCATCATCAATTCTGGATGAATTGGGGATAGGTTCATAGTCGACTTAATTAATGGAGGCAAGAAGAAGGTGATCCTTTCCATCAACCGAATTCACCTCTTAGCGATGAACCTGAAAAACTTACCGGCGAACCAGTCCGAAACACCATTTTCTCTCTTATTTCCAGAGTATCTCGTCACGATTATATACTATCTCACATTCTAGATCTTATTCATCCGCTCGTCCGAACCGACAATTATCCCGGTGTAATAGAAGAAGTCAACGAGCTTCGCGCTAGGGTAGTGGCTTTGGAAAATATAGTGCAAAGGTTACAAGCACCAGCAGCATCACCGACATCAACAGTACCACCATCATCAACACCAACAGTACCACTACCACCAACAACAACATCCGCATCCCACACCTTGACATTACAATCTGTACCTCGAGCATCAACGTCATACGCCCTGTAGATACCAAAGAATACCAACAACAACAAACGATGAAGTATTGATTCATAACTTCATTGAAGAAATACTTTGCGGCAATTATGTAATCTCTAAAGTCTTAGAGAATATTTATTCTAATTCTGACCGCAAACCAGATGAGTGGACGGAAATGGTAGAGTAGAAACCCTGACAGGAATAGTGCGCGATTTACAAGCTAGACTTGTTATACAAGCAGCATCGACAGTACCGTCAGCATCGCCAACACCAGCTGCACCTATAACATCACAATCTCCGCCAGTTCTATAATCACCATGGACATTATCACAAATCAACAACAAGTATGTCATATCAATGAGTTATGAAGTATTAACTCATTCCCTCTGAAGAATTTATATGTATATATTATATATATAAATTTTGAAACCATAATAAATCTTTTTGTACTAAGCTATTACGTGTGAATCTTAACTGGTAGGTACTACACGGTTAATTCATGTTACTAATATGCTATGATGTACATCCTTCATTATGATTTGACAATCGTTAACTATAATCTCTGCTTTAACTTAATAGATTCCATGTCATAATAAACTAAGTGTATTATTCAAATATATGTTCGATTTTACACTTTCCTTTTCGATGTATTCGAAACTTTCTAGGAATCATTATTCATGCCTTGTGAAGTTCACAAGAATTCCACGAGCACCAACATCATTCACCGAGGAAATATCAATAAAAATGAATAATAAAGTATTGATTCATAATTTCATTTACGTTGAAGAAATAATCCGCGAAGATTACGAAATTTCTAAGTTTTAGATATTATTCATTTCAAATTCCAGCCAAAAATCAAATGAGTTTAATTTAATATTAACTCATTAACTATGTATTACATCTGAAGAAAATATACATATATTTTTATAAAGACTGTAATGAAAAATTCTCTTGTACAAAATATTATTTGTGAAACTTTTAACAGGTAGGTAATACTCGAGAGATATATGAATTCACAATTAATATGTTACATTCTTCGATTCTGATTCAGCAAATCATCAACTATACTCACTACTTTCACAACAATATACATTCTTTCATAAAAATCCGAAACAATCATTTTCATCCAAATTCGATTACATATTCTGGTTTTGATAGATCAAAATCCAAGTCAAAATTTAACAGGAGACATCACTCTTAAATCCTACATCTTTCAAAGTTATACTTTGACTTCAAAACTGTGATAACACATCACTTCTATTCATAAAACCCAGAAAAGTATTCGTATCATTCAAAATTCTAGAACATCATAGGTATATGGATGATTACTATCTGCATTCAAACCCTTCATGATTCTTAAAAACACCTCAATTAAGAAACAATCGAGAGGATGATCCAACCACACGTTACCTACAAAAAGAAAGACTTATGCATATAGTCATACATCTGAAAAACTCCCGGAACCTAAGTAGAAGTTTAACACGCATCTGGGTTAGATCTTTTGGCATTTATTACCAAAAATAACTTTTCAATCCCTTTTCAAAGTAACCAGTTTTATCACAGCTCCAGCAAGTCAACTTCAACTTTTCAGTCGGACTAGCATTATTATAACCTCGATATATACGTTGCCCTTTCGCCATCGTTACCGGGAAACCTTTTATATTTCACCACATTATCAACAGATGTACCAGCAACTTCGGCTTTAGTCTCTCTGAAAATTATCTATATTATTCATGAAACCCCATCATGTACCTATCTACATCCTATAACAATAATTTACATACCAACTACCAGGGAATCATCAATCATCAATCTCGAATCTCGCAGCGTTTTCACCTCAACAATTATATATATACATATAACGTGTCACTCCTGGAAATTTTGACCTTCAATTCTGAAATTCTGAATAGCACCCAGTCTACGAATCAATACCCTAAATTTTGAAGAAAAAAAACTGAATGAAACAGCAGAAACTGTAGACAACCGTAATAGTCAAAAATTTTGATGATAAAGAATAGTGTGTTGGCAAAGCTCAGAAAAAAGAAGGTTTGGAACTGGAAAACGGATTGAGCAAAACATGAAGGAGGCTGTGGACAAATCACAAAGACTAAATCCGCCCTCAAAGAATCCAAATGATTCAGTGTCTGCTGAAGTCTTTAGCGAATACCTTACTCCTTACTCTAAACCCTTGCAGACAATATTCTTCATCATCATCTGATCTTAGATATTCTAAGATATCATCATATCTTTCATTATAAATATCCTCGATAATTCTAAAGATATTTTCATAACCATTCTTATCTGAAATCATTTATCTCCTCGCATTATACGTATCACATCATAAAGGAAACTGTTTTAGTTTTCTAAACATCTGAAACCTCTGAGTGTAAAGTATGAATATTATTGAAGTAATGTTGGGAACTGAAGCATGAGTTAGTATAATATAATGACAATTGATCAACGTGATTATATTACAGTAAGTCATTCTGAGTTTCTAATGGAACGTGATGATTCACATATCATAACGTCATCATGTGCCATGATTACACGACTCTTACATTCTATCTAATATATAAACATATCAAGAATATAATTTCTTGATATTTCTATATTTTCTCTTGAATTCTGGT